>NC_136262.1:192521194-192980045 GCF_964187855.1 Myxine glutinosa | reverse complement strand
TCACGTTTGCAAACTATGTTGGCGCTAAACTATGTTTTAAAACTAATAAAAACGATTTTGCGATTCATTCGCTTTCCTGCGCGTTTGTGCACGCGATGGCGATTTCTTTACCAAACTCCGGAAGCCGTTCGCTTTGGACCAAACCATTTCATGTAAATAGAGGGGGGGGATATAATTTTAGATATAGATATAGTACGGGCAATGCCCTAGTCTATCTATAATTCCAGTAATCTCTGTACGTTTGTACGTTTGTCTGTGACCGCTGTTTCTCGACAACCACGGGTCCGATATACTTTAAACTTGCCAGGTATATTGCTGGGGACCCGAGGATGTGCCTTTTCAAGGTTTCATATTAATCGGACAATTACTTACCGAGCTATGTCCAAAAAACGATTCAACCAATCAGAGAGCAGCGAACTATCGCGTGTGCCGAACGTGGCGGACACACTCTGCCTCGGATGGCACATTTGAGAGCTATTCATTTATTTTCACGTTTGCAAACTATGTTGGCGTTAAACTATGTTTTAAAACTAATAAAAACGAATTTGCGATTCATTCGCTTTCCTGCGCGTTTGTGCACGCGATGGCGATTTCTTTACCAAACTCCGGAAGCCGTTCGCTTTGGACCAAACCATTTCATGTAAATAGAGGGGGGGGATTGTCACCACTCGCAAGCCGTTCGCTTTGGACCAAACCATTTCATGTAAATAGAGGGGGGGGATATAATTTTAGATATATATATAGTACGGGCATGCCCTAGTCTATCTATAATTCCAGTAATCTCTGTTTGTACATTTGTACGTTTGTTTGTCTGTGACCGCTGTTTCTCGACAACCACGGGTCCGATATACTTTTAACTTGCCAGGTATATTGCTGGGGACCCGAGGATGTGCCTTTTCAAGGTTTCATATTAATCGGACAATTACTTACCGAGCTATGTCCAAAAAACGATTCAACCAATCAGAGAGCAGCGAACTATCGCGTGTGCCGAACGTGGCGGACACACTCTGCCTCGGATGGCACATTTGAGAGCGTATTCATTTATTTCACGTTTGCAAACTATGTTGGCGCTATGTTGGCGTTAAACTATGTTTTAAAACTAATAAAAACCCCGGGGGGATTGTCACTGTACTCGCAAGCCGTTCGCCGTTCGCTTTGGCGTTGCGAATGGACCAAAACATTTCATGCACCAAACCATTTCATGTAAAGCGTTCGCCGTTCGCTTTGGCGTTGCGAATGGACCAAAACATTTCATGGACCAAACCATTTCATGTAAATAGAGGGGGGGATATAATTTTAGATATAGATATAGTACGGGCATGCCCTAGTCTATCTATAATTCCAGTAATCTCTGTGTGTTTGTTTGTACGTTTGTACGTTTGTACGTTTGTACGTTTGTTTGTCTGTGACCGCTGTTTCTCGACAACCACGGGTCCGATATACTTGCAACTTGCCAGGTATATTGCTGGGGACCCGAGGATGTGCCTTTTCAAGGTTTGAAATTAATCGGACAAGTACTTACCGAGCTATGGCGATTTAGCCGTTCGCCGTTCGCTTTGGCGTTGCGAATGGACCAAACCATTGCATGTAAATAGAGGGGGGGGGTTCTGTGGTCGTTGCGAATGGACCAAACCATTCATGTAAATAGAGGGGGGGGGGGGGTTCTGTGGTCGTTACTGCCACGTGGTTTCAAAGTTTTTTTTTGTTGTTGTTGTTTGCACGCATGTTTTTTTGCACCCACGTACGGGCACGCCCTAGGATGTTTACACACACACACCCCTACACAATTTTTTTTTTTTTTTTTTTTTTGGCAAGGAACGGGCACCCACGTACGGGCACGTCCTAGCTTATATATAGTACGGGCATGCCCTAGTTATAAACAATTCTGGGTAACACCTCTGTATTCCAAGGTTGGGAGCCTGTAAAAAGGCCTCTGCACGCCACTAACTTGCACTCAGAACGAGTACTAACTTGCACTCAGAACAAGTACTAACTTGCACTCAGAACGAGTACTAACTTGCACTCAGAACGAGTACTAACTTGCACATGGCATCTCCCAGCGAGATTGCCATCAGACACGATGGACATGTTATAATCCGTGCGCACATGTGTGGGTCGTACTTACATCAAGACAGAAGCAAAATGTACATAGCAGGGAGTGGGTTCTTGTGTTCACTCTTTTCCGCAAGATTATCCCCACTACCTAACTCTATCTGATGTGACTGGTTCCTTGATTCCTCAGTTTAAGGTTCCTGGTTCCCTTTCACCCCCCCCCCCCCCCCCAACACCCCACCCCTCCACCCCTGCTCTCTTTTTCCAGAACAATAACAAAAATCTCTCTGTTGTCATGGCCAGGTGTCATAAATTATGTTTTGGCGTGTAAAGGTGTGTGATGGGTGGTTGCACATGCCACATGGGTCTTTCCTGCATCATACAAATTCCCTTGTACACCATTCCCTTATTCTACTGTTTCTTGAAGGACACGTATTTAAACGAATGTTTGGCAAGAGTAAATAAGAAGTGTGTGTGTGTGTGTGTGTGTGTGTGTGTGTGTGTGTGTGTGTGTGTGTGTGTGTGTGTGTGTGTGTGTGTGTGTGTGTGTGTGTGTGTGTGTGTGTGGTGTATTGTGTGTTTTGCGTGTATGTGTGTGTGTGTTTGTGTGTGTATGTTTGTATGGTGTGTTTATGTGTGTGCGTGTGTGTGTATGTTTGTATTGTGTGTTTATGTGGGTGCATGTGTATTATGTGTGTGTACGTGTATTGTTTAAGTCTATATGTATGTGTGTATGGTGTGTGCGTATATCGTGTGTATGTGTATGTATGGTGTGTAGGTATGTGTGTATGTATGTGTGTGTATGTGTCTGTGTGTGTGTGTGTGTGTGTGTGCGTGTGTGTGTATGTTTGTATTGTGTGTTTATGTGGGTGCATGTGTATTATGTGTGTGTACGTGTATTGTTTAAGTCTATATGTATGTGTGTATGGTGTGTGCGTGTATCGTGTGTATGTGTATGTATGTGTGTGTATGTGTATGTGTGTGGTGTGTATGTATGATGTGTGTGTATGTGTGTGGTGTGTTTGTATGGTGTGTGCGTGTGTGTGTATGGTGTGTATGTGTATGAATGGTGTGTGTGGTGTGTATGTATGGTGTGTGTGTGTGTGTAGTGTAGTGTAGTGTAGTGTAGTGTAGTGTGTGTGTGTGTGTGTGTGTGTGTGTGTGTGTGTGTGTGTGTGTGTGTGTGTGTGTGTGTGTGTGTGTGTACGTAATGTCAGTTTTGAGTTTTGTCCGAGTTCATTGTTAATCAAACCCACATCAAACACCAAGAGATGAGCACGCCATAAAAGCTTCCCTTCCAACACATCGCTCCACCTTGTGAACAAAGCTGTGACATTGAAAATTAAAACAATACACCTCGTTGCCACGTGGTGGCGAGCATGTCATTTAAACGTCATTTGGGACACCAGCCAATGACCCAATGAGGATCTATAAACACTCTATTAGTTATTTCATAATTGCATCTTTATCATTTATTCTCCACTCTATTATCGGTGTGTGGGTTGGCGAAACTTTGCGGTCAGGCTGTTCCACGACCTTAAACCCATGTGAACAAAAAATGAAAATGTATGTGCACCTCGAAATCAATTAATCGAGATCATGAAAATTGTCCCCATTAGCTGGTAACTCCACAATGATACATCATGTCCAAAACACTTGGCTAACGTAACAACAGATTTTGCATCATTTGGTATTTCAATATACTCCGGAATAAAAACATGTAATCGATACTGTTCATTAAGGTGGGATTCCCATTAAGCTGGGATTCCCATTAAGCTGAGATTCCCATTAAGGTGGGATTCCCATTAAGCTGAGATTCTCATTAAAGTGGGATTCCCATTAAGCTGAGATTCCCATTAAGGTGGGATTCCCATTAAGGTGGGATTCCCATTAAGCTGAGATTCCCATTAAGGTGGGATTCCCATTATGCTGAGATTCCCATTAAGGTGGGATTCCCATTAAGCTGAGATTCCCATTAAGGTGGGATTCCCATGAAGCTGAGATTCCCATTAAGCTGGGATTCCCATTAAGCTGAGATTCCCATTAAGCTGGGATTCCCATTAAGGTGGGATTCCCATTAAGCTGGGATTCCCATTAAGGTGGGATTCCCATTAAGCTGGGATTCCCATTAAGCTGGGATTCCCATTAAGCTGAGATTCCCATTAAGCTGAGATTCCCATTAAGGTGGGATTCCCATTAAGCTGGGATTGCCATTAAGGTGGGATTCCCATTAAGCTGGGATTGCCATTAAGGTGGGGATTCCCATTAAGCTGGGATTGCCATTAAGGTGGGATTCCCATTAAGCTGGGATTCCCATTAAGGTGGGATTCCCATTAAGCTGGGATTCCCATTAAGGTGGGATTCCCATTAAGCTGAGATTCCCGGGTGGGATTCACATTAAGGTGGGACTCCCATTAAGCTGAGATTCCCATTAAGGTGGGATTCCCATTAAGCTGGGATTGCCATTAAGGTGGGATTCCCATTAAGCTGGGATTCCCATTAAGGTGGTATTCCCATTAAGCTGGGATTCCCATTAAGGTGGGATTCCCATTAAGCTGAGATTCCCAGGTGGGATTCACATTAAGGTGGGACTCCCATTAAGCTGAGATTCCCATTAAGGTGGGATTCCCATTAAGCTGGGATTCCCATTAAGCTGGGATTCCCAACTGCTAGTTTTTGTTAGTGGATTCATAGATTCCACGGTGTCCCACGATGAGTCGGCGAGTTACATACAAATTATTGTCCTGACTGGTGCTGGAAAAGCAAAGGAAAATCATCCAGTGTAATCCTTTCCATGAGATGCTTTGATTGGCAGCAATGGACATGGAACCAAGGCTGGTGATGGTGTATTGGATGTTTGGCGGGGGGGGGGGGGGGGTGGAGGATGGGGGGAATGGAGGTTAGTGGTGGTGATGGTGTATTGGGTGTTTGGGGGTGGGCGAGGATGGGGGAATGGGGGTTAGTGGTGGTGATGGTTTATTGGATGTTTTGTGGGGGGGGGGGGGTGATGGGGGAATGGGGGTTAGTGGTTGTGATGGTGTATTAGATGTTTTGGGGGAATGGTGGAGGAGGGATGGGGTGTATGGTCATGGGGGGATGGTGGGGGAGGTCGGCCAAATATATTTTGTGCTCTGATTGAATATATTAAAGCGCGGCGTTACGCGCGCTGCTTGTGAGCAAGGAGGAAGCGGACAAGCGGTAACATATAAACGTCTTTATTGTAAGACGACACTGTAACACTGAACTCTTCCGGGCTGGTCGCCCGGTGTATATCCTGAGGCCACGCCTACCCCTCGGGCGTGGCCACCGCCCACTTGGTGCGTGGAATGATGTCACCACGCCAGTGGGCTTTTGTGTCCGCCACACGCGCCCCCCCAGAATTCCCGCGCACCTGGAGGGCCAGTTTGCGGGGCAGACGAATGACCCGGCCGAAGCGCCCCCTGGCGATCGGCGGCGTCCGGGGTGCAGGGATACCAGGTGGGATGCCCCTGGCTGCCCCTGGGATGGGTGCAGGACCGGGGGGCGCCGTGGCGGCGGGGCTGGGCGGTGCCGGGGGTCCGCCCGCAGGAGGGCGGCCCCGACGTGGGGGTCGGGCCACTGGCGGTGGATGGTCCACATCGAGGTGGGCCGGCTTGAGGCGGTCTACCGAAACGCGGTCAGGAGTACCGCCGATGTCCAGGGTGAAGTGCTTTGCCCCGGTCTCCAGCACGCGGAAAGGCCCGTCGTACGGGGGCCGCAGTGGTGTCCGATGGGCATCGTGGCGGACGAAGACGTACTCCGCCGTGCGAAGCTCCGGGGCGACGTGCGTCGGTGGGTGCCCGTGGCATGCCGTTGGCACCGGGGCGAACCTCTGGGCGGTCTCTTGCAGAGCGGAGCGCTGCTGTGCCGCGGACCATGGTGCCGTGGAGTCGGGGAGGAACTCGCCCGGCACCCGCAGCGGTTGCCCGAAGACCAACTCCGCCGCGGATGCGCGCAGGTCCTCCTTGGGCGCCGTCCGGAGGCCCAGCAGGACCCAGGGGAGCCTGTCGACCCAGCCGCCGTCGCGGAGGGTGGCCCGGAGCGCGGCCTTCAATGAGCGGTGAAATCGCTCACACAGGCCGTTAGCCTGGGGGTGGTAGGCCGTGGTTCGGTGCAGCCGGACCCCGAGCCCCTGCGCAACCGCCCCCCAGAGCTCCGAGGTGAACTGGGGGCCGCGGTCGGATGAGATGTCTGAGGGGGCGCCGAACCGGGCGACCCAGGTGGCGATGAAAGCCTGCGCGACATCGGCCGCCGTTGTCGACGCCAAGGGCACGGCCTCCGGCCACCGGGTGGTGCGGTCCACCATGGTCAGGACGTGGGTGAAACCCCGCGAGGGGGGCAGAGGTCCCACCAGGTCCACGTGGACGTGGTCAAACCGGCGTTCCGGCACCGTGAACGGGGCCAACGGGGCCTGGGTGTGCCGGTGCACCTTGGCGCGCTGGCACGCGAGGCATGTCCTGGCCCAGCCGCGGACGGCCTTCCGGAGGCCATGCCAGACGAACTTGTCGGCGATCAGCCTTTGGGAGGCCCTCGCGCCCGGGTGGGACAGGCCGTGGATGGCGTCAAACACCTGGCGCTGCCAGCCCGCGGGCACAATGGGGCGAGGACGCCCGAGGGAGACGTCGCACAAGAGGGCCGCGCCCGCGCCGTCGAACGGCACCTCGGTGACGCGGAGGCCCGTGACGGCGGTCCGCAAGGCCTGGACGTCGGGGTCAGCGGCCTGGTCCGCTGCCATCCGGGCATAGTCGATGCCGAGGTGGACTGCGTGGGCGACGGCCCGGGAAAGGCAATCCGCCACCGGGTTGTCCTTCCCCGCGACGTGCTGGATGTCCGTCGTGTACTCGGACACGGCCGAGAGGTGACGCTGCTGCCGGGCCGACCACGGCTCGGTGACCTTGCCCATCGCGAAGATCAGCGGCTTGTGGTCGACGAAGGCAGTGAACGCCCGGCCCTCGAGCAGATGGCGGAAGTGCCTGACCGCCAAGTGAAGTCCGAGCAACTCGCGGTCGAAGGTACTGTAACGGCGTTCGGGCGGGCGAAGCTGCCGGCTAAAGAACGCCAGCGGTTGCCAAGCTCCACGCACCCATTGCTCGTGCACCGCGCCCACCGCGTAGTCCGAGGCATCGGTGGTGAGGGCGATCGGTGCATCGGGCGCCGGGTGCGCGAGCATGGTGGCGTTAGCCAAGGCGAGCTTCGCGCCCGTGAACGCCGTGTCCATCTGCTCGGTCCAGGTAACGTCGCCTTTGCCCGGCTTACCTCGGAGAGCTTCGTGCAGGGGGCGCAGGAGCTGGGCGATACGGGGCAGGAACCGATGGTAAAAGTTCACCATGCCCAGGAACTCCTGCAGCCCTCTGATCGTGCGGGGGCGCGGAAACCCCTTCACCGCCTCCACCTTGGCCGGCAGGGGGACGGCTCCGTGCCTGGTGACACGGTGCCCCAGAAAATCGATTGTGGCGGCGCCGAACCGGCACTTTGCGGGGTTCACAATCAGGCCATGCTGGCCCAGGCGTTCGAAGAGCGTGCGGAGGTGGCGTAGGTGCTCTTCGCGGGACGCGCTGGCGACGAGGATATCGTCCAGGTAGACGTAGACAAAATCCAAGTCGCGCAGGACGCTGTCCATCAGTCGCTGGAACGCCTGAGCCGCATTCTTCAGACCGAAGGGCATGCGCAGGAACTCGAAGAGTCCGAATGGCGTGATGACCGCCGTCTTTGGGACGTCCTCCGGCCTGACGGGGACCTGATGGTAGCCGCGTATGAGGTCCACCTTCGAGAAGAAGGACCTGCCCGCCAAACGGGCGGAAAAGTCCTGAATGTGGGGGACGGGGTAGCGGTCGGGAGTCGTGGCGTCATTGAGACGGCGATAGTCCCCGCACGGTCGCCATCCCCCGCCGGGCTTCAGCACGATGTGCAGCGGCGACGCCCAAGCGCTCTCTGAGCGCCGAACGATGCCGAGTCGCTCCAGGGTAGCGAACCCCGCTTTTGCCACCGCCAGCTTCGTCGGCTCGAGGCGGCGTGCCCGGGCGTAGACCGGTGGCCCGACGGTGGGGATGTGATGGGCCACCCCGTGCTTGACGGCCCCCGCCGAGAAGGTGGGCCGCGTGAGGGCCGGGAAGCCGGCGAGGAGGCGGGTGAATGCGTCCGCTGCCGGAAGCGTACAGACCAACGTGGCCGGAACCGAATCGTTCGGCAAGCCGCTTGGCAAGCCGCTCGTTGAGCTGGGCAACGCACATGCGAGCGAGCTGAACGTCTCGGCCTGGACAAGCCGTCTGCGCTTGACGTCGACCAGGAGCCCATTAGCGCACAGGAAGTCCGCGCCAAGCAGTGCCATGGGCACGTCGGCGGTGACGAACGTCCATCGGAAAACCTGCCCTCCAAACCGCAGAGAGAGGCAGCGTTTTCCGTACGTACGGATGGGCGTCCCGTTCGCGGCAAGCAGCGCGGGGCCCCCACCCGCGGCGTGCTTGTCTGACGTGCCGGCGGGAATGACACTCACCTGTGCTCCCGTGTCGCACAGGTAACGGCGCCCGGAGAAGGTGTCCGTTATGAACAGCAGGCTGCTCGAACGGCCGGTGCTCATCGCCACAATTGAGCGCCGGCCCGGGCGTTTCCCGACCCGTTGAAGGAGCACGGCGGATGACACCGCCGAGCTTCGTGGCCGAACTTGGCGTGGAACCAGCACCAGGTGGTGGAGCTGGAGGAGCGTGGCTGGCTCCGCCAGGCCGGTGGAGTCGACGGGTTTCCCCGCGGTGGCGGTTTTCGCCGCGGCGGTGGGCGGTGCGTGGCGGCGTTCACGAGGTGCGTATCAGCATGCTGCTGAAACTCAGCGTGCTGTAGAAGATGATGCTGTGGAACAGCAGCGTCGAAGGCCGTGACGTCCACGCCAACGCTCGCCCGCGTGTCCGAAGCGGCGAAGTACTTGTCCGCCTCGGCCGCCAATGCTCGGGGTTCCGTTAGCCCGGTCCCGGCCAACGCGAGGCGAACCTGCGCTGGAAGTTGGCGACGGAAAAGCGCCCGGAATAGCGAACCGGGGGCTTCGTCGCCCAACAGTGACAGCATATGGTCCATTCGGACCGACGGGCACGTCTCACCGAGCTCGGGGAGATCCAGGAGGCGGTCGGCCCGTGCGTCGTCCGTGAGGCTGAACGTGGCTAGGAGTAGCCGCTTGAGTGCCTCGTACTTGTGGCCGTCCGGTGGGTGGCGAAGGACGGACACAACTCGAGCGGCCGTGCCGGGCCCGAGGGAGGCGACGACATGGCAGTAGCGCAGGTCGTCGTTGGTGAGGCGCCGAAGCTGAAATTGGGCTTCGGCTTGAACGAACCAGACCTCGGCCTGGGCCTCCCAAAATTCGGGAAGTTTAATCGGCATTGACTTGTCGTTGGCCATTGCAATGGCGTCGTGTTCGGAAGGATCGCTACGGCAGATCCAACGTCGAGGGTCACCAGTAAAGCGCGGCGTTACGCGCGCTGCTTGTGAGCAAGGAGGAAGCGGACAAGCGGTAACATATGAACGTCTTTATTGTAAGACTACACTGTAACACTGAACTCTTCCGGGCTGGTCGCCCGGTGTATATCCTGAGGCCACGCCTACCCCTCGGGCGTGGCCACCGCCCACTTGGTGCGTGGAATGATGTCACCACGCCAGTGGGCTTTTGTGTCCGCCACAATATACTGTAAATCAGAAGTTGGAATCTAACACATATAAATAAAAAGGAACTGGGCAGAAATTTATATTTATTTTAAATTATCAGTTAGAACTGGAAGGGACGGCCAATACAAATTTATCAAAAACTGGATGGGAAAGTCGAACTTCCAGCCTCACAGAGCAGATGTGCCCCCAATACACCGCTTACCTTAGACTTTTAGTTTTACATCGTATGTTTTATTTTACCCATATCACGATCTCTACCGTATTAATTAAGTCAAAATAACAAAAAAAAAAGTAGCGCTGATGAATACGAGTACGTCACGAATCTGTTTCTTAGGTTAGTTTTAAATATGTAAACAACATGATGGTGAAGTGCGGTGCTATGCGCACGACTTGTTAGCCAAGAAGAGAAGCAACAACGCAGGTAACCAAAAAGAGTCTTTATTTGCAAAGCTCAACTATAGCACTGAGGTGCTCGGGGCTGCGCGCCCCGTGTATATCCCGAGGCCACGCCTACCCCTCGGGCGTGGCCGACACCCTCTTGGTGCGCGGAATGATGACACCGCGCCAGCGCCATCGTGTCCGCCACACGCGCCCCCCCAGAATTCCCGCGCACGTGAAGGGTCAGTTTGCGGGGCAAACAGATGACCCGGCCGAAGCGCCCTCTGGCGGCTGGCGGCGTCTGGGATGCCGGGATGTCATATGGCATGCCTCCGGCGGCACCTGGAATGGGTGCAGGCCCGGGGGGGGGGGGGCGTGCCGGCGGGGCCGGGCGGTTCTAGCGGTCCGCCCGCCGTGGGGGCCGAGCCACTGGCGGGGGGTGGTCCACGTCGAGGTGGGCCAGCTTGAGGCAGTCCACGGAAACGCGGTCAGGAGTACCGCCGATGTCGAGGGTGAAGTGTTTCGCCCCGGTCTCCAGCACGCGGAAGGGCCCGTCGTACGGGGGCCGCAGCGGTGTCTGGTGGGCGTCGTGGCGGACGAACACGTACACCGCCGTGCGAAGCTCCGGGGCGACGTGCGTTGGCGGACACCCATGGTGCGCCGTCGGCACCGGGGCGAACCTCCGGGCGGTCTCCTGCAGTGCGGAGCGCTGCTGCGCCGCGGACCATGGTGCCGTGGAGTCGGGGAGGAACTCGCCCGGCACCCGCAGCGGTTGTCCGAAGACCAACTCCGCCGCGGATGCGCGCAGGTCGTCCTTGGGCGCCGTCCGGAGGCCCAGCAGGACCCAGGGGAGCCTGTCGACCCAGCCGCCGTCGCGGAGGGAGGCCCGGAGCGCGGCCTGCAAGGAGCGGTGGAAGCGCTCGCACAAGCCGTTGGCCTGAGGGTGGTAGGCCGTGGTGCGGTGCAGCTGGACGCCGAGCCCCCGCGCGACCGCCCCCCAGAGCTCCGAGGTGAACTGGGGGCCGCGGTCGGACGAGATGTCCGAGGGGGCACCGAACCGGGCAACCCAGGTGGCGATGAACGCCTGCGCGACGCGCGCCGCCGTCGTCGCCACCAAAGGCACGACCTCCGGCCACCGGGTGGTGCGGTCCACCATGGTGAGGACGTGGGTGAAAACCCACGAGGGGGGCAGAGGTCCCACCAAGTCCACGTGAACGTGGTCGAAACGACGTTCGGGCACCCGTGAACGGGGCCTGGGTGTGGCGGTGCACCTTCGCGCGCTGGCACGCGAGGCACGTCCTGGTCCAATCGCGGACGGCCTTCCGGAGGCCATGCCAGACGAACTTGGCGGCGACCAGCCGCTGGGAGGCCTTCGTGCCCGGGTGGGACAGGCCGTGGATGGCATCAAAAACCCGGCGCTGCCAGCCCGCGGGCACAATGGGGCGAGGCCGCCCGAGGGAGACGTCGCACAAGAGGGCCGTGCCTGTGCCGTCGAACGGCACCTCAGTGACGCGAAGGCCCGTGACGGCGGTCCGCAAGGCCTGGACGTCGGGGTCGGCGGTCTGGTCCGCCGCCATCCGGGCGTAGTCGATCCCGAGGTGGACAGCGTGGGCGACGGACCGGGAAAGGCAATCCGCCACCGGGATGTCCGTCGTGTACTCGGACACGGCCGAGAGGTGACGCTGCTGCTGGGCCGACCATGGCTCGGCGACCTTGGCCATCGCGAAAACCAGGGGTTTGTGGTCGACGAAGGCCGTGAACGAACGGCCCTCAAGCAGATGGCGGAAATGCCGGACCGCCAGGTGGAGCCCGAGCAACTCGCGGTCGAAGGTGCTGTGCCGGCGTTCGTGCAGGCGAAGCTGCCGGCTGAAAAATGCCAGCGGTTGCCAAGCACCACGCACCCATTGCTCATGTACCACGCCCACCACGTAGTCTGACGCGTCGATGGTGAGGGCGATCGGTGCATCGAGCGCCGGGTGCGCGAGCATGGTGGCGTTAGCCAAGGCGAGCTTCGCGCCCGTGAACGCCGCGTCCATCTGCTCGGTCCAAACAACGTCACCTTTGCCCGGCTTCCCCCGGAGGGCCTCGTGCAGGGGGCGCAGGAGCTAGGCGATGCGGGGCAGGAAACGGTGGTAAAGGTTTACCATGCCCAGGAACTCCTGGAGCCCCCTGATCGTGCGGGGGTGCGGAAACCCCTTGACCGCCTCCACCTTTGCCGGCAAGGGGGTGGCCCGTGCCTGGTGACGCGGTGCCCCAAAAAGTCGATTTCGGCGATGCCGAACCGGCACTTGGCGGGGTTTACGATCAGGCCATGCTGGCCCAGGCGTTCGAAGAGCGTGCGGAGGTGGCGGAGGTGCTCTTCGTGGGACGCGTTTGCGACGAGGATGTCGTCCAGATAGACGTACACGCAATCCAAGTCGCGCAAGACGCTGTCCATCAATCGTTGGAACGCCTGAGCCGCATTCTTCAAACCGAAGGGCTTCCGAAGAAACTCGAAGAGGCCGAATGGTGTAATGACGGTTGTCTTCGGTACGTCCTCCAGCCTGACGGGGACCTGGTGGTACCCGCGGATGAGGTCCACCTTAGAAAAGAAGGACATTTTCGCCAACCGGGCGGAAAAGTCCTAAATGTGAGGGACCGGGTAGCGGTCGGGGGTGGTGGCATCATTGAGGTGGCGGTAGTCCCCGCACGGCCGCCATCCCCCGCCGGGCTTCGGCACGATGTGCAGTGGCGACGCCCAAGCGCCGTACGATGCCCAGCCGCTCCAGCGTAGCGAACTCCGCCTTTGCCACCGCGAGCTTCGTCGGCTCGAGGCGGCATGCCCGGGCGTAGACCGGTGGCCCGGCGGTGGGGATGTGATGTTCCACCCCGTGCTTGACGGCCACCGCCGAGAAGGTGGGCCGCGTGAGGGCCGGGAAGCTGGCGAGGAGGCGGGTGAACTCGTCCACTGCCGGGAGTGTACAAACCAACCTCGCCGGGATCGAACTGCTCAGCAAGCTGCTTGGCGAGCCGCTAGGTGAGCCGCTCAGGGAGCTGCCCAACGAACTGCTCAGCGTGCCAGCAAGCGAGCTGAATGTTTCGGCCTGCACAAACCATACTTCGGCCTGGGCTTCCCAAAACTCGGGGAGCTTCACTGCTACTGCGTTGTTGGCCATGGCGCGTTCTGTTGGTCAGCGGCGGCTGAACCAGCGTCGAGGTCACCAGTGAAGTGCGGTGCTATGCGCACGACTTGTTAGCCAAGAAGAGAAGCAACAACACAGGTAACCAAAAAGAGTCTTTATTTACAAAGCTCAACTGTAGCACTGAGGTGCTCGGGGCTGCGCGCCCCGTGTATATCCCGAGGCCACGCCTACTCCTCGGGCGTGGCCGACACCCTCTTGGTGCGCAGAATGATGACACCGCGCCAGCGCCATCGTGTCCGCCACAATGGAATTGTTAAAGAAAATTTGAAGAAGCAGACGTTTAGGTCACAAATATACATACATAACCACATACGTTTGATCCATTCATTATAACTAAAAAGGTATAATTGAAACTTGAATACATCTATTAATTACATGCTATTGAAATCCGACTACGTTGATTAATTACGTCCAATTAAAACCAGAGTACGTCTATTAATTACATGCTATTGAAACATAAGTACATCTATTAATTGTTCGACCATTGAAAAAAAAAAACATACCAAAAAATAGAGACATACCATTGAAACCTGACTGGGTACGTCTATTAAATACATATTGGAATATGAGTACTGCACGTCTATTAATTACATGCTATTGAAACATGATTACATGGTTCTTTTGGGTCTACTGCATATTTTCGGTCTTCGTGGTCTTCCGGATCTTTTCGCTCTTCATGGTATTTTGGGTTTTGGGGTCTTTTGGGTCTTTAAGGGTATATTGGGTCTTTAGGGTCTTCTGGGTACTTAAGGTTCTTCTCGGTCTTTGCAGTATTTTGGGTCTTCCGAGTATATAAGGGTCTTCTGAGTGTTCAGGGTATTTTGGGTCCTTTGGATCTTTAAGGGTCTTTTGGGTCTTTAAGGTTATTTTGGATCTTCGGCGTGTTTTGGGTCTTTGAGGTATTTTGGGTCCTCTGGGTCTGGAAGGGTCTTTTGGGTCTTCATTGTTTTTATTGGTATTTTGGGTCTTCAGGGTCTTTTGGGTCCTTTTGGTCTTTAAGGGTATTTTGGTCCTCTGGGTCTTTAAGGGTCTTTTGGGTATTTAAAGGTATTTTGGGTCTACGGGGTATTTTGGATATTTGGGGTGTTTTTGGTCTTCATGATCTTTTGGGTGTTCAGGTTATTTGGGGTCTTTAAAGGTATTTTGGATATTCAGGGTCTTTAAGGGTCTTCGGGGTATTTTGGGTCTTTGGAGTATTTAAGGGTATTTTGGGGCTTGGTGGTCTTAAGGGCCTGGGGGGACTTAAAGAGTCGTCACAGGTCTGAGGGTCTCAGCAGTCTAAAGGGTCAAAAGGTATATTCCAACAGTACGTAATTAAGAGTTCACGGACTGTGTTTTGGGGTGTTATTTTTTTTGAAGAAGAAGAAGACGTTTTGGTCAAACATACAAGCACCTCAAATGTAACAAAGGCAAGTTGAATTAATGAATGTTGTAATTCATTTATAAAAATGATGGGAGGCATTCGAAGTCGACCTGTTCCAGGTTTACTCCGTGATCTTTAGTATTGCAGATGATGGTAAAATATTGATATGTTGTATAAAAACAAGGCCGATAGTCTAACAACAGCATAGCGGGCTTGGATTTGTTGAGTGGAGGATCTGCTGTCTCCCTGTCATTTGACCAGATCCTGAGCTCTGATTGGTGGACGTTTCTGAGGAACATACATACATACATGCATGCATGCATACATACATACATAGATACTGCTGAGCCACGTGACCAATGACGACGTCATCAAAAAAAAATTCTCGACCAATTTATCCCTAGAAAACCACACAAGAAATTTCATACTGCTCAGATTAAGCGATCTACTTATCAATTTATAACGTCATAATGAAGGCATCTATGACACCATCATTAACATATTGTATTCTGCATGGGGTGCACTTTATAATAAGCCATATTTCAATTTTTTCCATCTAGCGGTTTAGGAGATATAGAGGTGCACATTCTTTTCGGTTTTTTCCAAGATGGCGCTCGTACCACCTGACCCATGACGTCATAATTATCATTAAATAAAATTGACAGGAGGAGGCGCTCCTATGGTGAAAATTCATTGTCAATCCTTCGCCTTGATTGCATACCTTCGCAAGGCTGAACAGTTTAAGCTGTGTATCCCACAGGTAGGCCGTATTTGCACCCGGACCTTAACCAAGATCTAATCGACTTGTTTTTGTCAACTACCCAACTCATCCACCTAGTTTTGTCATCATCCGTTCATAACGTTTTGAGATAGCCTACCATGTCATGTACGTTTTTAGCCCTATCTCAGTGTCACCACTCCATACCTCATCCCTCGTATCGGCAGTCTGCAGCCTCCTCACTCTCTGCAGACCTGGACAAAATCACAGACTGGTCAAACAAGTGGAACATGTCTTTCAATCCTAACAAATCTCACACTCTTACGATGTCTCTCCGAAAAGATCGACTGGACAACCCTCCCATCTACTTTCTCAACAATCCTCTCCAAGAAGTTCTGTCACTCACGCTTTTGGGTCTCACTATCCGCCATGATCTTTCCTGGGAAAACCACATTTCCAAGCTGGCCTCCAAAGCCAGTCGCCGACTGGGCATCCTCCGTCGTGCGAAGTCCTTCCTTGGCACACCTGAGCTCCTCACCACATACAAGGCTTTCATCCGCAGCTCAATGGAATACTGCTCTCCCCTCTGGGCCGGTGCTCCTGCCTCACACCTAGCTCGTCTTCACGCTGTTGAAACCAAATCTTTCAGAAACATGAGAATCTCCCGCGATGAAGTTGATTCTGAGGGCCTTTCACTCACTCACCGCAGGCAGGTAGGTGGTTTTTAGCTCACCTGGTACGAAGTTCAGGGGAGCTTATGCGATGGCGCGTCTTCCGTTCGTCAGTCCGTCGACACTTGCAACTTCTTCTCAGAAGCCTCTCATGGGATTGCGACCAAATGTGGCACAAATGATATTTGTTGTGTTGTGACTAAAGTTTGTTCACGGCATTTTTAAAACTTGGGGTCTAAGGGGGTTTACCGGGGTCAAAGTGCATCCAGGTTTGACCTCCCAAAATAGATATTTGCTTTTTCCTCAGAAATTACAAACACTATTTTTATGAAACGTGACCACAACTTTCACCACCCGTGATGTACCGAAGTTTGTTCACGGCATGAAATTTTTTCCCCCTCTGGGCGTCTACGGCGGGGGGTGGGGCGGGGGGGGGGGGGGGAGTTGTTGCCCCCAAAATAGGTATTTGCTCTCCTCTCAGAAACTACACACGCAATTTCGATTAAACCTCACCACAACCTTCATCACCCGTGTGATTCCACATGCTGCCCTGTCTTCTAGCAATCATTGAAACTGGTTTAAAATACCTTTTTTAAACGCCAGGGGTATTGGTGGTGAGGTTTAATCGAAATTGCGTGTGTAGTTTCTGAGAGGAGAGCAAATACCTATTTTTGGGGCAACAACTCCCCAAGTTGTTGCTTGGGCAACAACTCCCCTAGCGCCAGGGGTATTGCCCCTATGTTTCTGTCTTCTACTGACTTTTCTCCTGCCTAGCTCCCCCTGCTCTGTCTGTGCTGTGTCCGCCAAATACTCCTACAGGTCGCACATGGTCTGTCAGTAACCCTCTTCTGGTGAAACTGCCAAAATCGACTGTTTGCTCACCTTCACTCTTTCATTCCTCTTTTTTCCATCTCTGGAACAAACTCCCTCACTCTCTTCAATCCCTCTCCTCCCTCCAGGTCTTTAAAACAGCTGTTCACCACCATCTCTTATCTTCCCCATCCAGAACCTTGATCTTTTCTACTCTCATTAATCCACCCCAAATCCGCCTCTTTCAAATTCCCTTTTTTCTTTCCTGAAATCTCCTGTATTGTCCATCTTGTTTATCCCATGTACCCCACCTCCACCATCTCCCTTCCACAAATCTCCGACTGTCCCTGCTCTCTACTGTTGTTGTGCTTTCTTCTCTTTCCCCCTCTTGTCTCCTGCTCCCTTTGTTATATGTTTTTGTGTTAACTCTTACACGAGCCTCGACTTAGAAAGAAAAGCGAAGTAAATAATTCTCCCAATAGCGAAGAATCACTTTAAAAATCCTTTTTTAAATAAAAACAAGACCGGAAGTCTAACAGCGGCATAGCCGGGCTTGTAAAATATTATAAACCACAAACACACATGATTAGCTTTTTAAACAGTCGCTAATGCTGTTTATAACATTAAACGAATAAATTTGGAGGAATCCAGACATCCGTGAGGTAAGTTTTACTTACAGAACTGAGGGAAGATCTACTGTAATCTAGATTATACCCCACAAGGGTTGGGTACGTACCGTTTTGTTGGAAGCGACAACGCCGATGCTTTCGATATTTGATGATCATTTTAACAATCGGTTTGTTTGTGTATATATGACATTTTTAAATGACATTTTTGTGTATATGTGTATATATTACACTGAATGAAAAACGTAAAGTTAGAGCATGGCGATTGTGATATATGACAAGTTCGCCGATATGTTTGGCATGAACGCAATTGGAATCAAAATGGCGGTGTATGGAGAGTCAGCCGCCGTGCCGCCGTAATGACATCAGACGTAATCACATCACCCTGTCATGTGACCAGATCCTCAGCTCTGATAGGTATACATTTGAGGGGACATACATACATACATACATACATACATACATACATACATACGGACAGACAAACACTGTTCTAGACGGCTTTGCCCTATGGGCTACATCGTAAAAAACACTCACTGCAGTTGAGCCCACCAAAAGATGGGTAATGTTTCCATCTAGACGTGGTCACTGGCAAAACTGCAAATGCCGAACGTGTGAATGTGAGAGAACAATAATTGCGGCATCTCAGGTGGAAACGGAGAATCTCTATTGTATTGAAAAATTGCCGAAGCCGTGATTGTGGTTACACGCAGAGAAAGATCGGCTTCGCTCCGGTGGAAACGCCAAATCCCAATTGTATTGAGTGAGATATTACCGAACCAGTGAATGTTTCCACATTCAGTAAATGGCGAAACTGCGAATGCCAAAACCAGCCATAGTGAAAATGTAGACTATTAAATCCCCATAAAAACAGCACTGTACTTTTTAAATTGCAAGAAAATTTTGGTTTTGATCCTCACAATCAAAAGCAGAAGCAAAATTGGAAGGAGAGCAAAGCCAGAAAGAGTGTCAGAGTGCGATGGAGGGGACGGGAAGTGGGAAAGGGAAGGGGGAGGGGTGGAGGAGGCAGGAGAGCGAGGGGAGTGGAAGGCGGTTCATCACCTTTTCGTTGAATATATGCTGGTGAATGTGCCGTTCATCACGTTTCTGAGTTAAGTGTGATGCCGATTAGGAAGAAGAAGAAGCCTTACTACCAACTTCGTACACTTCCGGAATTGTTTGATTTATTTGTGTTCAAATGTCTGGTGATTGTTTTGTATTTATTTATGCGAATGTGTACGTGTATATAACTGTCATTAATCAAAAAAGTTTAGGCACTATCGAGCGATTTTGTTTTTTAAATAAAAAAAAACGAACTTTTTTAAATTTCAGAATTTTTTTTTTGCCGAAAACACTCCCAGGCACTCACTGATGAATCTCTGAAAGATTGACGAAGATCCGTTCAGCCATTTCTGAGAAAAATGGCGACACAGACACACAGACAGACCAACAGCTCTCTTTTATCGTAGATTCCAAATTGCAAATTACATCTCAATTACACAGAGAAGCAAATAATGGCGCAAAGATTTTTAAAAGAACCAGCATGGGACAAAATGTTGTATTCTCATTAGTCGCTGTTTTAAAAGTTACCGCTCTTTAGATGTTATCATTATCCATTTTCTTTGAACAATGTGCTGCATTGTTTGGATAAGCTTCCATTGCGTCCAGTTAAGTGTTCAAACTACTCTGAAATGGGCATTCATTATTCTTTTTCAGAACAAGTCTTCACCACAAATCAAAATTGCAACCTATATGAACTTAGAACCATTAATTGCTATATTTTGTAAAATAAATTAAATTATGGATCAATGATTATATGGCAACTACTTCTTGGTGGACGCGATGATGTTATAATACACATTCACTGCACTTCTCAACAGAAAGGAATTATATGGACACGCACGTCGTCATTTTTAGCCAAGGCTTTATTCAGCAAACCAGAAGCGCACCACCACCACCACCTCTTCAACAGCACCGCAACACAGGCGGTTACTCTCAGCAGCATTTGCATTGACGGTAACAATTAGAACAAGTTTACAAATGAACAGATTCCCTCACGGTAAAAAGCAATAGGAAAGCAGCATTAATACTGTGCCATCTTTGTTTGGACCGGTTATCAGTGGGAGGTGAAAAATGATGGAAGGTTTTTGGATTGTTTGCTTACCATTGCTGAAACTTCATTCAAACATGCATCAACCCTTTTGAATCAAGTGTGTAACTTTTTTGTTGCAATGGCATACAAAATGTGTGACCTACGGCAAAAGGTTCAAAGTGGACATTCCGAAGGGAATTGCTCCTTATCAACAAGAGTCAGGAACTTTCAACCTCAACAATTGATTTCTGGAATTTTTTTAAATGTTATACACCGCCCCTCCCTGTTCCATCTCGATGCTGCACGACATCATCACCGGGCACCAAAGGTGATGACGCACGCTGAAAGGGAGTACTCAGTTTTCACTCCGTTGGTTTTCTTGTAAGTTTGTCCGGGCGGGCGACATTTTAGCCTTCCTTTGATCTAGAAAGCTAAAACGTGGGTACAATAGTGAACGAGTACTTTGGCAAAAACGGTCATTTTTTGATTCATTGATCGATTGAATTGATTAATTACTTAATTATTATCGATTCATTAATTACTTATTTCTTTTCTTTCTCATCTGAGAAATATTTCAGACACCTTTTGAGCTAGGATGCTGATATTAGGACATGATAATGACCAAGTGATTTGGCTATAAAAGGTATTTTTGATTTATTGATTGATCAAGTAATTATTAAATTTTTCGATTAACTACTTCATTAATTTTCAAAAAGTTACAGAACAGAATCGGATGAAACGGTGGTGGTTTAGGCATGTTATTAGCCAATTGGTTAATAAATTATTTTACGATTATTATTATTTAATTTTTTTAATTATGCAATTAATCAATCAATTATTGTACAGCTCTCCCTCCCAATTCCCTCTCCATGTGTTGGACATGCCGAAGGTTCCCCGGCAATGGCGCGCGCTGGAGGATATGTTATTTATTTATTTCTTTGGCATGGGGTCGGTGTACTTTAAATGTATCTCTACTTGTTTTTTGGGGTTTTTGGCCCATTTCTGAACATAACCGAATAGAAGTTCAATGCGATTTGTTGGCAACCTGATTATTATTATCCTTCCTCTTCTCCTTATTTTTATTATTCGGGGACCACACCTTTCTGGCAGGTTATTATTACTATTACTAAAATCATTATCATGGAAGTAGACCTACACTTTCTCAAACGATGGTGATGTTTACCTGATGCTCTCATCATAAATTTCTGAGAAGAAAATCAATGCACACAACAAAATCTGCATTATCTGATTAGTCCTGTCGTGTCAAAAGTGGCCACACAAGACAAAGGGGGCCACTGGCCACACAAGACAATGACATCACACTTGCCCTCTGGGTTTGTGGTATGCTTGTTATTTGACAGTGTATGGACACAAAACAGCTTTTATTCATGAGTCAGATTCTGAAAGCAAAAGACAAATCACTAAATATACATGCTGGAAACATAATGCTTGCTTTACACAGAGTGCATTAATGTAACATGTCTCATGGATGTTATAATATGGGCCATTTAGAGAACACAGATGACATCGCCATCTTATTACCAATTTCATCAACTCACACAGTGTATGTATGGTATGTAAGGTGGCAAATGATTTTGAAAAACACTTACATTGATTTGAATCACTAAGTTGATGTGATGTATTTGAGGGTTTTATTTTACCCCATACAGGTAACCGATGCCATTTCATATTAAATTGTGAATCTGAAAGACAACGAGCAACAATGAACATCCATCGGAGGTGGGTCAGGTTATTTTTTCCAGTAGGTGTTTTCATTCAATAAGTCTTATCAAGAGTTCAGGTTGCCTCTGGTCTGTCTAGGCTAGATTGGAATCTAGGTGCAGCTATAAACTGTCATCCTGGTGTTTCACCAAGGTGTGTGCGGTCCCTCCTATGGACGTTAAGGTGGGCGCCCCGTCCGCCAGCATTAGTTAGTGGGCATTGAAGATCCTTCGGTGACATTCGTGAAGAGTAGGTGAGCTATCATTGGCACCATTAACATTTTCCGAATTCCTGCACCTTCGATGGAGTCTCCTGCTTCAGATTGGCGATCCGGCCGGGATTGTAACCCTTCGCCGAGGAAACTTTGAAACTGCACCCTTCTGCACTCAACGATGAGACGCAATACAACTCACATCCCAACTTTAGCCGAGTCACATTTACTGCCCCTTAAATCTCTGTTTGGTGCGTTTTTCAACTGACTTAAAAAGTTTGGGTGTGGCTGATAATTTGAAAATGTCTGAAAAACTTGTATCGTTCCACAACAGGTCACAAGTTGATGATCAGTCATTTAAGAAAATAAAATAAAGAATATGTTTCGAGCTTGAGTTTTGTATTCAGGCAGGTGAAAATCATGTCCCCAACACATGTTAGGACCTCAAATCCTAAAATACTCTTTAAAAATGGATTATCTGTACTCGAAAACATGGAAAAGTGGTATTACACTTAGATATACGATCAGTAATAGCTGAGATATTGTCCGTTTCATACCTATTGGCGGCCATTTTGAAGTTTGCAGCTACCGGCCACCAGGGGGGTGCGCCAACTTGTAGCCAGTGGTTTTTGAAAATCCCGTGCCCGGCCCAAACATCGTGCCAAATTTCAAAAAGGTGTCACAAAGTGCACGATTCCGACGAGTTCCTCGCTAATCCGCCAGCATGATAGCGGATGGATGTTAAGCATCCCACGATGTCTTTCATGACGACTCGGGGAGTTACTGCCAGCACGATAAACAAATTATAAATTGGGAATCACTACCACTGGGAAGGCAAAGGCAAACCACCCGATGCATTTAAGCTGCATTGGCAGCACCAACCCTGCCTTCAGACAACACTATCGAGACAGACATGACGAACATGCACTTATCACATTTGACAAACATCTTTTATGCACTCAACATGAATGAAGATGATGATTAATGTTGATAATAATTACTTATCAGCTTAATAGACAAATGCTGAAACAAGCCTGTTATGCTAATAACCATAAAACAAAAAACAGCAACTCCGTGAGTAGCAGACGATGTTATTTGATTGCAGGATTCACCAGCAATAGGAGACGTGACGTCATCTGACTATTTCATTCTGAATAACGCCCTTAGCTTTTGCCACTTGCGCAAAAGAGTAAGCTTGCACAGTCATGCCAATTAAAACAGTTATTAAGTGAAGAACAGATAATATAACCCAAACACACGCAAGCAATTTACTAACAGTCTAGAGCCCTGCAATTGCAAAAAAAAAAATTGTATAGAATTTCGCCAACCACAAAGCCAAAGTGGCTAGAGCGAAGAAAATATCAGCAAAAGATGGATAAAATAAAGAGAGCAGCAATAAAAGTACAATATGCAGCAGAATAGGTGCTGACAATACGTATCGAGCCTGTAATGGATGAAATCTCTCTGAAACCTACTCGCGTTGCTTTTCAAATTTACAAATATATCGCTACCTCTGACCGCGTGCCTCCATATTGAGAACTAAGAACATTTGTCATTTTGAGAACTAAGAACATTTGTCATATTGGGAACTAAGAACATTTGTCATATTGGGAACTAAGAACATTTGTCATATTGAGAACTAAGAACATTTGTCATATTGGGAACTAAGAACATTTGTCATATTGGGAACTAAGAACATTTGTCATATTCGGAACTAAGAACATTTGTCATATTGGGAACTAAGAACATTTGTCATATTGGGAACTAAGAACATTTGTCATATTGGGAACTAAGAACATTTGTCATATTCGGAACTAAGAACATTTGTCATATTGGGAACTAAGAACATTTGTCATATTGGGAACTAAGAACATTTGTCATATTGGGAAGTAAGAACATTTGTCATATTGGGAACTAAGAACATTTGTCATATTGGGAACTAAGAACATTTGTCATATTGGGAACTAAGAACATTTGTCATATTGGGAACTAAGAACATTTGTCATATTGGGAACTAAGAACATTTGTCATATTGGGAACTAAGAACATTTGTCATATTGGGAACTAAGAACATTTGTCATATTGGGAACTAAGAACATTTGTCATATTGGGAACTAAGAACATTTGTCATATTGGGAACTAAGAACATTTGTCATATTGGGAACTAAGAACATTTGTCATATTGGGAACTAAGAACATTTGTCATATTGGGAACTAAGAACATTTGTCATATTGGGAACTAAGAACATTTGTCATATTGGGAAGTAAGAACATTTGTCATATTGGGAACTAAGAACATTTGTCATATTGGGAACTAAGAACATTTGTCATATTGGGAACTAAGAACATTTGTCATATTGGGAACTAAGAACATTTGTCATATTGGGAACTAAGAACATTTGTCATATTGGGAACTAAGAACATTTGTCATATTGGGAACTAAGAACATTTGTCATATTCGGAACTAAGAACATTTGTCATATTCGGAACTAAGAACATTTGTCATATTGGGAACTAAGAACATTTGTCATATTGGGAACTAAGAACATTTGTCATATTGGGAACTAAGAACATTTGTCATATTGGGAACTAAGAACATTTGTCAGATTGGGAACTAAGAACATTTGTCAGATTGGGAACTAAGAACATTTGTCAGATTGGGAACTAAGAACATTTGTCAGATTGGGAACTAAGAACATTTGTCAGATTGGGAACTAAGAACATCAGTTGCATTACATTCATCTTATGAATCAAAAATTTTTTAAAGAAAGAAAACATAAGTTATTCATCAACTGCCTTCTTGACCAAACATCCATATCCAAAGCAAATAATTTCCTTTTTTTATTCTCTCATCCCTTAAAATCCGAATATCAGCGTTTGTGGCAATTCGTGTTTATGGGAAAGGATTCAAATGCACAATCACTTCCACTTATCTGGATATGAACAAATGAAACTAGTGGTTTATTTGTTTTGGCGAGTGGTATGAGTGGCTTTTCAGGAAGAAGAAGACCGCTGCTCCAATGAGGAATATGGTCGAACCCCAGCCAATACCGTAGCCCCAGGCGAACTCATGGTAAGTGTGCAGCACAGTTTCATCAACGAATCGCACCGCGTACAGAATCAATGCGGTGAGTTGCAGAAGCACTGGAAGGCAGGATTATATCCATATTTGAAAATAGGGAGGGAAGTGAAAAAAGGGGGAAAGGGGCAAGAAACAGTGGTCAGAAAAAAAAAATTGTTGCTCTATAACGGCCATTATTATCCCACCTTGGCCCAAGGGGAAGCTTGGCCCAAGTCTTTCACGAACGGGTCTGGCAATGCCTGTCATTCTCCTAGTTAGGGCAGGAATTTGGAATTTGGCCATGGTGCCGGTGATACTCGCCTTCTCTCTCTCTTTTTTTTCTTTTATTTTAGGGATACAAGATCGAGGCTCGTGTAAGAGCTAACATTGATCACAAAATGACAAACTGACAAATAAAACACATGATAAAGGGAGCGGAAGAACAAGATAGAGAGCAGGGACATCGGGAGATCTGTGGGAGGGAGAGGGATTGGGGGGAGGAGGCGTGGGAAGGGAGGGGGGGAGGTAAAAAAAAAACACATGGACACTGCTCGGACTTCCATGAAAGTAGTCGATATTTAAGGACACCTTGGGATCTTTAACGTCCACCAACCCATGCTGGCGGACAGGGGTCACACGTAAAATAAGTTCAAAAGCATGACGATCGACGACTATTAACAGATGACTTATTTTAAAATCAATCAAATTAAAAGATGACGATTATGCAGATATGATGGATGTAAATTCGCAAGGATGCAAACACGACACTGATGATGGGCGAAAGAATGCGATGAAAGACCATAACAACCGGAACTAAGGAAAAGCACATTTTTGCTTATTTGAAGATCTTAAAATAAAGTAGCTCATGTGGAATCTCAGGAATCTGAATATGAGACATAGATCATCAGCCCTGTCCATGTGTTAACATGTGAAGGCGCATCGCTTTCGTTCAAATTAAATGAATCTTCATGACGTCATATAGGGACTTTTGTGAGATTGTTGTTTTTAAGTGGATGGCCATGCTTTCCATGATAGCAACTTTAAAATGGCCTTGCGTACCAGACTAGGTGGGGTAATGCAGGTTCGAGGGTCTGGGAGCTCGCTGTTCGAACCCCAGCCGAGTCATTTACGAAACACTTTAAAAATGGTGCGTGCCGCTTCCTTACTCAATGCTTAGCACTTTAAATAAATAAATAAAAAGGAGCATGGACAAACCATGGATTGGCAATAATTGTGCACACTTGATGGGCCTAATGGCCTTCACCTGTGTTGTCATTCTTGTAAAGGGACTAAATTTATTTATTAAATCGTAAATGTATTTATTAAATGGTGTTGAGTGTGCAGTATGACATTACGTACTTCACACTTACCACAATTTAAGAAATTAATATACCTTAAGAGATCAAATGTGCAACCCCGAACATTAAGGTTGCATGTGCGATAGGCATCCATTGTGATAAATGCAACTACATTGACCATGGGTATGGGTCAACACTTATTTTGAGTGGTATATATTTTCTCTGAGGCCTTGTGTAAAGGCAGTATAGCATCACCAGGCCATATTAAAAAAAAAAGAAGCTTTGCTGGACATTAATAAGAATTGGCAGCATGTTAAGAGGTTTTAATAAAATGCATTTTATGAGAGAAAGTTCACTTTATGCCAGAATTGAACTGCAGTTTTCAGATTAAATACAGATCAGTTGCCCATTTCTATTCAAATGCTCATTTATATAAGTATCCTATGGCTTCAAACCAGATTCAATTGTTTTGTGGTTTCATGGCAGAATAACCTACATGATGTTGCATCAGTTCATATATGGAAGAAAATGTCACAGCAGAAAATTAAAGCTTCAAAGGATTCTGCAAACGTGGGCAAAGTAGGCCAAAACACTGGCAAACATTCCAGGTACAGTAAACTTGGGTAACCAGACAAATCACTATTTTGTTTCTGAAATGTTTAACAGTTAAGCCCTAAGCAGATAACAAATGTGCGATTTCATAAAAAGTCAAAAGTTTGTCGTCGAAAGTTTTCTTTTTTTTAAATCATAGCTGCATGTAGTCAAACATGTTTTTTGGGGTTTATTTTATATGCAAGCCAGCTTGCTGAACTGATGTAAATAATAATAATTTTAACTAAACACAGATCACATACTTGGGAGAAAGAAAAACAGTCAGATATACAACTCTTTTGTTTTTACATTGTAATGTGTGGCCTCCAACCTTTAATGATGAGCAATTAGTATAGGAGCATGCATTTATCATAATAGTAGGGGTAGCTTAGTCACACTGTAGTGGATGAGAAACATCACACAAACACAAACAATCAGCAACCTGAAAAGGAAAGGACAAAAGGAAAATAGAATAAAATCAGGCCAGGAAAACGAACTCACCAGCGACGCACACCAGGCCACCGATTATCTTGTTGAACTTGTAGGAACCCTTGCACAATGACCACAGGGCGAGCAGTGCACACGCAATGGTGATGATGAGACCAATGAACATTAAAGCAATGGTCCACACCTTCCAATCTGCCATGAGATGTAAAAACAATGCAATTTTATATTTATTTACTGTAGCTGTTCCTGACAATCCTTCAATATAATTGTCAGAGCACCACTGACCCAATTCCTATCAAGCCAAGGGATTTTGTCTGTATAGCGCTGATAATCAATTCCCATAATCGCACTCTAAAAAATGTGCTCAAAACAAAGTGAGCGAGTTAACAAATAGGGGGAGCAGTGAATAATTATGAAGTATCTGTTCAATGAAAACATCAATCATGCCATAATTTACAGATGATTCGCTACATAGTACTGGTAAAGGTTAAGTGCAGGTTTAGCTACAAACAATAGGCCAGGTCTTACTTCAGCCATCCTTGTGTGTGTGTGAAGAGGAAAAGTAAAGATTGCAAATAAAACAAAAAAAGAGCAATCAGAGATTGCAAACCCTCGCCGGGATGTATTTTCAGTGGTTTTTAAGGCTTTTGTGTTAAAACAAATATGGCAGCCGAACCACGTGACCAATGACGTCCTCATTATTTTTTTTCTAAACTAATTTATTCCTAGATTATGCTCAAGAAATTTCATCTTGATCGGATGAAGTTTTGTACTTGTCGAATTATGACGTCATAATGGAGGCACCTATGAGATCATCATTAACATATTTTATTCCCCATGGAGAGTTCTTTACAATGAACCATGTCTCAATTTTTTCTATTCAGCACTTTCGGAGATATAGAGGTGCAAAGTTTTCCGTTTTTTCCAAGATGGCGTCCGAACCACGTGACCTATGACGTCATAATTATCATTCTAAAATTCTACAGGTGGAGCTGCACCTATGGTGAAAATTTCCTGTCAATCGGACCAACGGTTGCAGAGAAAATCATATTTATTCTGTGCAGACAAACAAACAGACAAGCAGACAAACAAACGGACACAAATGCAATACCCTCTCCTCTGGCGAGGGTAACTTGAAAGCATCTGAAAATGCAAAGCCCATCCGCTTCAGTTTGTATTCAGACATATTCTTCTTCTTCTTCTCTGGTGTGCTCAACATGACGAAAACAGCTTTTTTTTTAATACAAAATTAAAATTTACGATTTTATGCAGCCTTGACCTTTGAGCTTTAGATCAAAAATCTAAATCTTTAGATCTTTAGATCTAAAAAAAAAAGAATCCGTTTCTAGCTTTTGATTGGTGAACAAATTATGTGTCCCAATATGCAAATTCTTTAAGTTCATGACAATTGGATGAAAATTAACGATTTTATGTAATGCTGACCTTTGACCTTTTTACCGATTTTTTTAATTTCCCTTTTCTATATTCTCATAATAAAGCTGTGATTAAAATTTCATGACAAAACTCAAATGGTAGATTGAAACTTCAGGTCAATTGGATGAAAATTGATCATTTTAGGTGACAGTGACCTTTGACCTTTTGACAATATTATTAATTTGCCTTCTCCATATAATCATAAAAAACTTTCTTGAAAGTTTGATGACAATAGCTCAAAAAAGTTACGGCCCAGACAAAGACACAGAAGCGATTGCAAAACCCCATCTCCCGCTGCGCGGAGGACGAGCTAATAAAATAAAGTTGTAAATGTAATTCTCATGGCAAACCAATGAAGAGTTCATCACCAACGTATTTGTCACCACAATTTTAAATGTAAGGCCATGAAAACATTAAAACCAACCAAATAAAAAACCGCAAGCTTCGAGGCATGTTCCATTGCGTACCGGTGGTTCGAGCATCCTTGCAATGCCAGACTTTAGAGTCAGAGTGCAGCTTGCATTGCTGCCACAGGCTGAGGCTGTAGCGATCTGCATTGACCCAGGGTGAGTCGGCCAGAGCAAGCACTGCCAGCACAGCAGCGGTGATCAGGCAAGTGAGGCCAATAAGTGGAAATGGACGGATAGTGAGGACCTTGGTCATGGTGGCTAGGGAGAGGAAATGAGAGATCGGAAAACTACTATGAGTATGAATTGAAAATAACCAAGGATACATCAGCAGAATTCCCATAATAAACTTTATTTGATTACAACTATTAAAAAGGTTGTGATAATTGATGAAGGAAATGGCTATGAAGGTGAATTATGTGAATCGGAAAAAAAAGGATTGCACACCCAAGAGGTAATTCAGTTTTCATATTTTCTTCCACGTATTGATCATTAATGTGAATGGGAAAACAATAGGAGGCAATCTAAAGAAAACAGCAATTGCATTAAAAGTGGTGTGTGGAAAAAAAATCACCAACAAGGTTGTTGAACTCTACCATTGGAATACAGCTAAATAGTAGAACGATATAGAATGTGTTCTCCTGGGTTCAGTTCCGAGGGACATTTGATCCAATTTTTGGAAATGGCATTGAGGTGCCCTCACAAACAAGATCCGCAAGTGTGTTGGTAAGGAGTCTTCGCTCGCTGTCACATATTCTTGTTTCTTTGTATTAAATATCCAGTGTTTTTCAAAAGCATCCATTTTTGGTGATTTTAATCTCTATTGGTGGTCAGTCTCGGAGAAATCACTGAATTCTGTTATTTTTGCCGCTAGTTGTGCCAAACCTGAGTGTTTATGATTGGAAGAGTGATTCTAAGGGAGGAGGTATGAGGGTAGTCAATTGAGAAATAGTCATTCTCAGTTTTATTGGAACAATGACCCATATTCCTTCTCAAATGTCCAACCCATTCCATGGACTCAATCTACCCTTGTAACTCAGGTCTCAAGAACATAAGGATAAGAATTTTCAATCAAGAAGTACATGTTACAATGGAGCACATAAACAAATATCATGTTACTAGAAAAGGTAAAATCATAAGGCACTAGCAACGGTACCCGCCCTATGGGCGGGGCTTCAATTGGGAGGCCCAAATGAAAAGGCAAAATATCAGAAATTGAAGGCTTTTTTTATTTTAAACGATTCATATAAACATCCGTTGAATCATATCACACGCAAATCATCAAAATCTAAACAGTACATGGCGCCCATTTTGAAAAAAGATTGAATTCTGCAAAACGGAAGCACCCGCGACACGTCTTTCTCAGTCGCACGTTTATGTGTGAAGAGTGCACGCCGAATCTGTAACACGGAAGCACCCGCGACACGTCTTTCTCAGTCGCACGTTTATGTGTGAAGACTGCGCACCAAATCTGTAACACGGAAGCGGCCGCTACACATCTTTCTCAGTCGCTTTGCACACGCTGCCATGTTACTTCGGAGCCTTTATATAGGAAGAGTTCGTCAGGAGTCGATCTACTCTTTACTGGCACGTTGGATAAACAGTATTTGTAGAATTTCAACAAAAGCCACATCACTGTTCATATCGGTAAATATTATTCCATCTTTTTTGGAAAAACTGGAAAATTGGAAAAACAATATAGTCTATTTTACTCCCAGGGGTCCCAGGAATACCCACCCAAAATATCGTTGCGATCGGTTGAGCCGTTTTTGCGGTACCTTCGAACGGACGGACGGACATTTGGTGAATTATAGTAAGATAATTGTTAAACATTTTTAAATTTTCCAAAATACTGTTTGCCTGTGCACAGCATTTAAACAACAAAACGACCCACAATACTGGAAGGGTAAATACTGAATGGGCTTTTGAACGAAGATATCATTGATTGGGGAAAGGATGAAGAGCTGAAATAACAAGGGCAGGCCGAAGAAGATAAGCAGATTTATAAAAATTTAAAATTCATCATCATCATATCATAATCTTGACAAATTGTCGGTGCTCATGAAGCAGTCCATTAGCAAGCTGCGTGGTTTGCTATTGCCTTCCAAGGAGACAGTCGGGGCAAGAGGTTGGAATTTTTCAAGGTCAAAGGTCCTTGTGATGACACACCTACTCTTTGTGAAAGATATCGTAGGATCTTTAATATACACCAACGACCAGTGCTGAGAGATGAACTGACCCCTGAAATCACTCAAATTTATAGGATAGATTTTATACAAAGTTTGCTGGATACCGGAATAATACACCATTGTGTATTTACCTTCCTCGCCTCGTTGGAGGTACCTTTTGTTTACTTTACAAAGTGAAATTTTCCAGACAAATAATTCCCTTGAACAATATATGTCACTCCAGGCAATCTATTAGAACTATGTTGTTTTAATTCAATTGTTTCATGTGAAGGCAATATTAAACAATTGATAAAACCAATGGCTATATATTAGTCAGGTTCACTATGTTTTTTCGTTCAAAATCATGGTAGATTAGCAAACCTATACGTTTTTGGAAACGTTATTACATGGAAAATCTGAAAATCAATGTTTACATTTGCCAATTCCGACCAATTCGATTCGACCAATTCGACCAATCGACCAATTGCATTCGACCAATTCGACCCATTCGACCATTCGACCAATCGCTTCGATCGACCATTCGACCAATTCAATCGATTCGATTCGATTCGATTCATCGAATTCGATTCGATCGACCATTCGACCAATTCGATTTGCCAATCAATTTGACCGACCTTTGCTTGTGTGGAACGGACTGTGAAAACGATGCGGACTATATTGTCGGATACGACACACAGGACAGTGATGACGAACTCTAAATGGCATATTCTGTAATCGTGTATGTTTGATGCCATTGACTGCCTGTGTATATTTTGTCATTGACTGCCTGTGTAGATGTGAAGTTATACTGACTGCATGTGTATCTATGATTTTGCTGACTGCCTGTGTATGTTTGGTGATATGAATTATTGTGACACATTTTTATGTTATTAACTGCCTGTACAAAATGATAACATGTATTTGATTATGCAACTTATCGCGAAAATAAAGACAGTATTTTGCAATTCAAAACCTTTGATTCGTGTCTTACCATTCCCCATAGCACTAATTTGATACTTTCATTGGATTCCTTGTCCCTGAAAATATAGGTTTAGTATATTTTAAAAGGTTTTTAGGGTAATTAGAGGCAGAAATAGAACAAAATATGTATTTTACAGTGGCCATATTGAAAATCCAAAATGGCCGCCATACAGGTATCTCTCCAAATGTAAACATTGATTTTTAGTTTCCTTATGCTATAACCTTATGCTATAACCTATAACCACCCAGATGATACCTACCATGATTTTGAACGAAATATAATTTATTGACATAGTGAACCTGACTATATATGAGGTGGGGCAGAAGGGAGTTCAAAAGGTTATACTCACAATCTTCCAAAACACACCAATGTTTGTTATTTTTAAACATAAAAAGTGAATATAATTAAGAAAGGTGTTTCTTACCAATTGTATATTGAAAAAGTTAAATGGTGCTTCTTGGACTATTGTACCATATTTTCAGCACTTTCTCTTTTTTAATTGAGTGGAATTTGGGACTAAAATTGGTTTAGTCGTAGTTATGATAAGCATGGCTCAGTTTTGTTGAGATGAAAATTGAACTTTTGACCTGAATGCAAAGAGCGACATCTGGCGGAAACTGAACGCAGCTCATCACCCATCTAATACCATGTTTACAGTGAAGCATGGTGGTGGCGGCATGATGCTATGGGGATGCTTTTCAGTGGCAGGGACTGTGAGACGTGTAAGGATAGAGGGAACAATGAATGGAGCAAAATACAGGCAAATCCTTGAGGAGAACCTGCTTCAGAGTGCAAAAGACCTTAGACTGCAGCAAAGATTTACATTCAAACAAGACAATGACCCCCAAACATACAGCAAAAGCAACACTGGGAATGGCTTCAGAATAAGAACGTCAAAGTCCTTGAGTGGCCCAGCCAAAGACCGGACTTGAATCCCATTGAGAATCTGTGGAAAGACTTGAAGATTGATGTTCACCGACACTGTCCATCCAACTTGACAGAGCTTGAGCAAAACTGCAAGGAAGAATGGGAGAAACTCCCCAAATCCAGATGTGCAAAGCTGATACAGACATACCCATAACGCTCAAAGCTGAAATCACTGCTAAAGGTACTTTTACGAAGTATGGATTTAGGGGGCTGTATACTCATGTAAATTAGATATTTCTGTATTTCATTTTTAATTATTTTGTAAAGAATTCTAAAAAAATGTTTTCACTTTGACATTATGGGGTATTATGGGCAGATCAATGAGAAAAACGAAATCTCGATTTGATCCATTTTTAATTCAGGCTGTAACAACAAAATGTGAAAAAGTGAAGGGGTGTGAATATTTTCTGAAGGCACTGTAATCACAAGTTACCTTGACAATAATGGAATCTTTGTTCATGTTTCATTTATTGGTTTCTCGTCAGCTGACCATTTGACATTGACATTTTTACATTTTTACATTTGACATTGACACTGTGCAACTATTTACCCTTCTAAAAGTGTTGTGTGACCTTTGCCTGAACCCCCATATCATACTCTGGGTGGAAAGGTTTTTACTAGACCATCCTCAGCAGGTGACGGTGAATGGTAGTTTATCAAAGGTATCAATCTTTAATTAACCGGTGCTCCACAAGGCGGTGTATTAGATCACCTCTACTGTTCAGTCTGTACACCAATGGATGTGTTCATCTCAAAGAAGTGTGTCACTTTATTAAGTTCACGGATGATACCGCCATTGTCGGCTGTTTTTCCGATCAATTGTCCTTCGTATTGTACCTCGATGACATTGACGCATTCAATGAGTGGTGTGAGGACTTTCTCACACAATGTGTCTCACACAATGTCTACCGCTCCCCTTGTTTTTTGTGTTTTGTGTGTCGGTTTGTCTTTTTGTGTGATTAATGTTAGCTCTTTCACGAGCCTCGATCTTGTATACAAAAAAAAAAAAAAAAAAAAAAAAAAAAAATGTGTGCAAAACGAAAGAAATGATTTTGGATTTTCAAAAAGGTCACAATCATGAACCTGCAACTACAAATGGAGAAAAAGTGGGAATTGTTAACAAATTCAAGTACCGTAAAATGGGGTGAATAGGGACACAAACTGAAAAAAAGTTCGGAAACCTTTTTTCGCTGAAAATTGATAACCATACTGATTTGTTGATATTTGGGTTGAAAGTGTTGTCTTGTTTTAAAAAAAAGCAACTTATAGTCCCTATTAACCCCATATAAGGGTTAAATAGGAATAAATAGGATTTTTATGGCTGCCCCTATTCACCCCGTTTTACGGGTGAATAGGAACAGTCACTAATACAAAAAAATAATAATCAAGAAATAGGGACAGTTTGGAGAAACTTTTTATCCCATTTTTTTTTCATTGGCACCGTGGTTTATATTATGGGTGCATATTATGTGCATCCATCTGAGCTATCCATTTAGCAATAAGATGGAAACTCAGGATTGTTTCTTGATTATTATTTTTTTTGTATTAGTGACTGTCCCTATTCACCCGTAAAACGGGGTGAATAGGGACAGCCATAAAATCCTATTTATTCCTATTTAACCCATATATGGGGTTAATAGGGACTATAAGTCGCTTTAAAAAAAAAAAAGAGAACACTTTCAACCCAAATATCAACAAATCAGTAGGCCTATGGTTATCAATTTTCAGCGAAAAAAGTTTCCGAACTTTTTTTCAGTTTGTGTCCCTATCCACCTTGCTGTCCCTATTCACCCCCATTTTACGGTACCTGGGCACTATTATTGATAAGGTAACTTTTGATCAAAATACCGATGCTGTGTACAATAAATACATGGAAAGATTGTATCTTCTCAGGAAGTTTAATTTATTTGTTGTTAGCTCACACGTGATGCGGATATTAACCAATTATTTGCTGATCAGTGTTTTGTCATTTAATTTGATTTCTTTGTATAGTTATTTAAATGTGCGGAATAAGTCAAGAATAAGAAAGGTAAATCAAGAATAAGTCAAGAACATTTGCCCAAGGTCACAGTAACATTTAAAGTGGGTGGACCATCACTGAAGAGGAATTAGATTTTATAAAAAGTAATTAGATCTACTGTGCTATTCTAATAATGAACAAGAGAGCCGATCCAGTTTCAGGTGAGGTTTCACCTGCTTCCCACCAAGCTTCCTCAAGCCAATAGACCCCGAGCCTCAACACGTGTCTGCTTTTTTCCTGAGGCGACAATTCATTTCCAGTTACGTACAATAGGTGTTGCTCTGTATTACTCTCTACTGGTCAATGGAGGAGTGTTTTTATTTTCCCGAGCCTTAAGCAACAAACACCAATCACATCATTGATGTTCTTCTCTTTATAATATTTACTTCTGATCTGGTATTGTATATTTGTATGTACGAGTGTGAGTGGGCGTGTGTGCTTGTTCTTGGTTTTCTGTTTCCGGGGCACAAACTGGCTGGGTTTGAGCCTGCATTGGGTATGGTGGCGCCCGGGTTGCGTGATTGGTGGAGTTTCTGTTTGGTATTGTACATGTGTCGGTGTGGTGTTCGGGGATTGAGCGCTCTATTTTGCCCACATTATCCAGTTGCTTGCAACGTCCAGTTTTTGCCACTTGTATCAGAGGTGTGTAATGTGTGGGTATGTCTACAGTCTCCCCAGTTAGACCACCCGCTCTGCTCTTGATGAGCCATGCTTCCGGTATCAATCTGTCGTTTGCTTGATGTTGTGTCTCGGACTCGCGTCCCCTCCAAGTCAAATTTGTGGATTGCAAGCAGTGACGCGCTATGGCTGACTGTGTCACCTTTCCAAGCCTGATTGCTCTATCATGTTCATCTAACCTTTGTTTTAAATTCCTTCCAGTTTCACCAATGTATAATTGGTCAAGGTTCTGCAAGATGAATGGAAAACTACTCCGGATTTATCATCAGTTGGGATTGTGTCCTATCATTTTGAAATGACATTACGGATGGTGTGTAGAGGCTTTTAGGCCACTCCAATCCGCGTGCTGTGTGCAATCTTCCCAATCCTATTGGAAAGCCCCGGGTAGTACGCAGGCAGTACGCAGTGCCCAAGCGTGTCTGGCTCCTTCCGTTTTGCCCATTTTGGTTCTTTCAAGGTGGAGAGTCTTTGCTATACCCATTATTATTGAGCAACTCCTGCAACTAATCTAATTACTCCCGCCAGGGAGTAATGCATTCGATCGTGTGCGTGTGTGTGTGTTCGTGTGTTTGTGAACAAGATATCTGGAAAAGTTCTGAACGGATTTGGATGAAAGTTGGTCGGATGATTGCCCTTGGGATAAGGAAGAATTGATTAGTTTTTGGTGAAGCTCAGGATATTATTCCGGATCCAGGAAGTTTTTGAAGGATTGTTTACCATTGGAAGACAGGGCTCATTTTTTATTTTTTTTACATTATCTTCTATATATTCTATATTTAATATTGTGATATGAAAATAGTTTTCATATTTGTTGTAAATGTAGCTTAAACTCATGGTTATGCGTTAGAGCGGTGGATTTTGTTAGCAGCGTCGTCTTCAAGGTTGTTTTTTTTTCCAATAAAGACATATTCTGTCATTTTAAAACCACCAAAGTGTGTATTCGGTTTCCCCGTTTCATAAAATGTATCGTTTGATACGTGTAATGCTTTAAAACTGTTTTTTTTTGTTTGTTTTTTTTACCTCAGAAGAGATATCAACATTTACCTCAACGAATGTCAATCGCGGTGTCAGTATTTGATGAACTTATAAAGACTTAGGTGAGTTATAAGTGTGACCAGCATGTGCACGGCCTTCTTCCCAGAAGAATGAGTGGTCGCATCAGCTTGTACGACTTAAAATGAGCGAGTTTTGTTTTGACGTTTGGGCCAGTTTTACATGTTGTATCCCTAAGGAATGAAACGGACGTTTTTCCTGGCTTACAATTTTATTTGAAGTCACACATGCCTCAAAATACACTCACCTATATGGAATTGAACGCTGAATCCGAAAATGTAAGTGAAATTGCCTTGTTTTTTTTTTTACATTATCTTCTATATATTCTAAATATATATCTGTGCAGTGTCTGTCTTGTGTTGTCTTGTCTTGTGTTGTCACTGAACTACTCCCTCAAACTTTTGTGAAATCGTACTATTCCAACTTGACCCACGGCGGGAGTATGCGCTCTACAGAGTGGCGTTCTAGTTTCTCTTATTGCATTACCTTTGGAAGATGACAGTCCATGCCAAAGCCGCTAATGTCTGTGCTAAACTACGTTTCTGGGAGATTGGGTTGCAGGAATGAAAATGCAGTAATCCCTTGGTATGGGTTGGTTTCCTGTAAACCGATGTATTTCGGTAGCCATCAGGCTTACAGTGTACCTGCACATCCAAAAAGGCCAATTTGCCTTCTTTTTACATTTCAATTGTAAAGCTAATGTTGGGAAATACCCAGCCAAGTTGTCCAATAAGGTGGTCCACAAAGTATCTATGCACAGTGACGAAAGTGTCATCCACATACCTGTTCAAGTATCATGGGAGTCAATTCTCATGAGACTTGAATACCTATTGCTGAAGTTCCTCCATCACCAATATCATCCATCATCAAGTTATCCACAACAGCAGAGACTGGTGCACCTATATATGTGCCAAGTATTTGTCGATAGTGTGTACCATCATTGATGAAGGTATTTATATAACTCCAGCAGGCTAGCAATATGATCTAAAACACACTTCCAAAATAGCAAAACAGTACTTGGAGAAAATCTATAGCTGGTATGCTCCAAGTGTTAGAATGGCCACCCCAAAATCCGGACATGAATCATATGCAGATCATAAATTTCTCCATAAATTTCCCACCACCCAACTAACACCATGTTTACAGTGAAGCATGGTGGTGGCAGCATCATGCTATGGGGATGCTTTTCAGTGGCACGGACTGTGAGACTTGTAAGGCTCAGCCATGAATTTCAAGTGTCATAGCAAAGGGTCTGAATACTTATGTAAATGTGATATTTCAGTTTTTTCTTTTTAATAAATTTGCAAAACTTTCTAAAATCCTGTTTTCTCTTCGTCATTATGGGGTATTGAGTGTAGATTGATGAGGGAAAAAATGAATTTAAACGATTTCAGCATAAGGCTGCAACATAACAAAATGTGAAAAAAGTGAATGGCCACCCCAAAAGTGTTACAATGGCCACCCCAAAATCCGGACTTGAATCATATCGAGGCAGTATGGCATTACCTGAAAACAGAGAAGTAAAGGAATTTGCCACTTACCTTACAGATCTGTGGAATGTACTACAGGATATTTGGCACAAAATTCCTGTAAGAATGCTTCAGTCATAAACAGGGAGCATGGAACCATTTCCCTTAGACAACGGGTGGGCCAGTCTGTCTGGGCACATTTACCGACGGTATAACTGACTAGGAAACTCCGTATCATGGATGTGCATTCACTTGGGTCCGGTTCCATAACCGTCACAATATATTATGCGTCCACAAATGAACTTTTCAAATTCATTGAGAAGTGTATCATCTCCACTTGAATATTGCAATCAACTTTAACTAGCCGAAACCTGTAGAACATCCACGGAAGGGAGGATGTGGTGTATGGATAGAGTGTACCATTATGGATGGCATAGGGGATTTGCTTGTCCGAGTAAGAGTTAGGAAGAAAGATGAGAATGAAGAGTGCGTATATGAACAACGTATTTATTGCAATCTACTTAAATGACAACGCTACGATATACTTTTGAAAAATGAATGGATTCGTAATAGGAATCGGCATCGCACCACTCTGGGATTGTCCACTCAGTGGACGGCTTGCTGTCGCCTTCATAATCGCTATAATGTCGCTATAATAATAGCGTAAGGACTCGACTTTGTTATCCCTTTTACGCCGCACCCAGTGACCCGATGCCCACGGCACTAATGGATTTACGATCTACGAACCGCGCTCTTTGTTTATCACGTACAGCCATACTCGAAAAATCTGAATTAGCCGACGTTGGGGCCCAAAAGCATCCGATTAACTGCCGATATGACGCCATCTTACGACGCCATCGTATTGGCGTCCGCTGGGCGAAGGCGAAGCGAGCCGTCCGCTGATTGGACAGGCGAAGGCGAAAGCAAGCCGTCCACTGAGTGGACAATCCAGAGCGTGTATTTGTGCCGGTGTCGGCGATCGTTGTTCAGATACGCACTCTTCATTCTCATCTTTCTTCCTAACTCTTACTCGGACAAGCAAATCCCCTATGCCATCCATAATGGTACACTCTATCCATACACCACATCCTCCCTTCCGTGGATGTTCCACGGGTTTCGGCTAGTTATTATATAGATGGGCATCTTACAGGAAGCATATCTGTCATAAGAAGGATAAACAAAACCTTATATCATGAGGTCCAATAGGACTGGCCCTGGAATTGCACCAAAATGTGTATTTTGGAAGTTTAAGTTCAAAAAGAGAAAATACTACCTTTTTTCTCTTTGTGGCCTTTTAACTGTCATTAAAGGATTCAATATCAGAGCCTTGAGAGAAGAAAAAGAAAAGCACTTACATTTGTAAGGAATACAGGATTAGGGGATTACATTGACAAAATCAATCAGATAATCGCTTAAAAGATGTTTTCGCTCTGACACTGCACAGCGACTGTTATTGTAAGCCTTGAATGACGTGTTCAAAGTCAATGATTATGTCACGTGAACTTTTTAAGGCTGGGGGTGGGGGGCGTGGAAGTGCTGCCCTTTTAGAGTTGGCATTCGTATCATCTCAGGTTTCCCTAATGCACAAGTTATGGAGTTGTATCTTAGACAAGAGGTGAAGGAAAAAGAAGTTAAGACTACCCCCCTCTTTAGATGATTCATTTTAGACATTACACCTCAGAGTGATTCCATTTCTGTACTACGGTTATTCCTTTGCGAAGAATAGGTGGGCCATCGCAGACACCATGAACAAATTCCAAATTCCTGCTCTAAACTACAGGGAGCGTTGCATCAGTGGCAAAGCCAGGCCCTCAGCCAATGTTTACGTTTTGGATCCCACTGATAGGCCGGATCCGGTTCCGGTCCTGAACTCAAATCGAATTGGCTTGTTCTTGTCACCTAATCAACTCATCCACCTAGTTTTGTCATAACTTGTGCACAACTTTTTGAGATATCGTGTTTCCTATCGTTTTGGTCCCATCTCTCAATGGTGAAGAATGACTTAAATAATTATCGGATCCGGATTCAGATCTTCACCAAAGTTGAATAAATATCCTCCACACCCAACCTGGCCACCAAGGTTCGTCCGAATACGTCCATAACATTTTGAGATATCCTGTTCATAAACACACAGACAAGGAGACAGACAGGGGTGAAAACGTACCCTCCGTCCACCGTCCACCATCGGTGGCGGAGTTTTTTGTTTTTTTTTAAATCACAAAACGGTCTATAAGTGTCTGTAAATGAAAGTGTCTGCAAACAAAAGTCGTCTGGTGCTGCTCGCTCCTGCTCATGGAGGGTTACATCATCAAAGGCAACGGCACATGCCAGACAAAAGACAAAAGCGCAAATGTGTTCATGGCTGATGCCATCCAGTGGGAAAGGATGGACAGATTCTGGGAGGAGGCTTTGGCCTTAAATACATCTTTTGCCTTACCCAGGTTTGGCCTGTTGACCAAAGTGTATGCATTCTTGCTCTGCCTGCCCAACAGCAAAGGCGACTGCGAGCATACCTTCTTCATGGTTCACAAGATCTACACTGAGTCCAGGAACCACCATGAACCCAGAAACACAGTCCTTTCCTGCAGTGTAAGATCAATTGTGATAGCCATTGCTGTGAAGTACAACCGACATTTGACATGTTAGTTAGAGGAAGCAGTCAGCCACCAGTGAATACAAGTTTTTATCTGCAACGATCGAGGATGCCTCTTCATGATGGTTGTACCACCCAATGCAAGTTGGGGGCAAAATCTTCCCCATTCTTCCTTGCTACCTAGATTCGTCAGAGTGCCGATCGGTCCACATGGACCGGCCCTTCCCTCTTGTCTCTTTCTGTGCTCTCTTTCTCTAACTCAGTCGTAGCCCTGACTTCGTGAAGGCGGTGGTACACCATCCTGGGTGTGGGGGGTCTCTGGGTTGCTCCTGCAAGATTAATCAGCTGTCTCCATGCCACGGACTTGTTCAAGAGAACTGTCCAGAACTATACAACAACAACAGGAACAGCAACAGTTTTTATCTTGTTCTGATGTGCAATTTTCTTTTTTACAGTGCCGATAGAAAGTATACACCCCCTTTCAAAATTTTCACATTTTATTGCATAGAATTAAAATGCATTAAACTGAGACTTTTTCCACCTTTATTTACACATCGTAACCCACCACTTCCAGGTGAAAAACAAATTCTACAAATTCCAGAAAATTAAATAAAATTACAAAACTCGAATATATTGGTTGGATAAGTGTCGACCCCCCTTATACTAGCAATTGTAAATTACCTCAGGTGTAGCAATCACCTTCAAAATCACACACCAAGTTAATTTGCCTCCACCTGTACTATATTGTAGTGATTCTGATTATTTAAGAATAAAATAAGCTGTTCCTGTAGGTTTCCTCTGCTGGTTAGTGCATTTCACAGCAAAGACTCAACCATGAGCACCGAGGAGCTTTCAAAAGATCTCCACATAAAGTTGTAGAAAGGCACAGATCAGGGAATGGGTATAAAATATTTCAAAGGCCTTGAATATCCATTAGAGCACAGTCAAGACAATCATAAAGAAGTGGAAGTCATATGGTACCACCAAACCCCTGCGTAGATCAGACTATCCCTCCAAAAACTGGATGACCAAGCAAGTAGGAGACTGGTCAAAGAGGCCACCAAGTGGCCAATGAAAACTTTGAGCTCCAGGCCTTTATGGCAAAGACTGGTCACTGTGTACATGTGAGAATGATGTCCCAATCACTCTACACATTTGGCCTGTATGGTAGGGTGGCAAGAAGGAAGCCATTACTCAAAAAACACACCTTGAGTCCCGTTTAAGGTATGAAAAAAACCACTCCAGAGATTCTTAAGTCATGTGGCAAAACGTTTTGTGGTCTGATGAATCCAAAATGGAACTTTTTTGCCTAAATGCAAAATGGCGCACATCCAACACAGCATATCACCCAAAGAACACCATCCCTACTGCAAAGCCTGTTGGTGGCAGCATCATGTAATGGGGATGTTTCTCATCAGCAGGGCCTGGGGCACTTGTCAGGATAGAAGAAAAAAATGAACGGAGCCCAAATACAGAAAACTCCGAGGAAAACCTGCTACCCTCTGCAAGAAAGCTGAAATTGGGATGGAAGTTCACCTTTCAGCATTACAACGACCCAAAGCACGCAGCCAAAGCTACACTGGAGAAGCTAAGGAACAAAAAGATAAATGTCCATCAGTGGCCCAGTCACAGCCCCAACTTAAATCCAATCGAAAAATCTGTGGCATGACTTGAAGATTGCTGTCCGTCAATGCTCCGCACACAACTAGACTGAGCTTGAACAGTTTGGTACAGAAGAATGAGCAAATATTGCCCAATGGGGTGTGCAAAGTTGGTAGACATCAATTCCAACAGACTCACAGCCGTAATTGCTGTCAAAGTGCTTCCACCCAATATTAACTCAGGGTGTGGACACTTGTCCAACCAAGATATTTGAGTTTTGTATTTTTAATTAATTTTCTGAAATTTGTAGAATTTGTTTTTCACCTGGACGTTGTGGGTTACAATGTGTAAATAAAAGTGGAAAAGTCTGATTTAATGCAGTTTAATTCCACGCTAAAAGGCTACAAAAGGTGAAAAATTTTAAAGGGGGTGTAGACTTTCTATATGCACTGTATATCTTCATTCTTGCTTTCTTCTCTTTGGTGACTGAAAACTCTTCAGACTGAGCAACCTGGTGGTGATGATGTGTATTTATCCTTTGGTCTGCAATACAGTTGTCAAAGTGAGAGTGGGCACTCGAACATCATTTTATTTTAATTAATTGATGAAAAAAAAGACATATTATTTAATACTACAACTGCATTTTTGTGATGTCTTGTCTTGTTTTCACGTTTTCATATTATGCCAGTGATATCTAATGATTAACACCAAGTCATAATACAAGTTTGAGAGATGTTGAATAAGGGTGACATAAAAAGGTGTCCCCTTGTCGAATTCCCCATGACAGCTATACAAGAGGACAGGGAAGAGAAGGTAAAGGTGTGAGATGGTGGATTGGCGTAAGAGTTATAAGGGAAGGAAAGGTAAATGGATGGAGGGAGAATATGGGTGTGGAAAGAGGGGGAGGGGGCGGGAGAGTGGGTTAGACAGAAGGTGAAAATTCCCATCATGGTTGTGTACATTATACAGTATATATATATATATATATATATATATATATATATATATATATATATATATATATATATATACACACTACATGATCAAAAGTATGTGGACACCCACACATCACTCATTCCAAAATAATGGGCATTAATATAGAGTTGGTCCCCCCTTTGCTGCTGTAACAACCTCCACTCTTCTGGGAAGGCTTTCCACTGGATGTTGGAACATTGTGCGGGGATTTGCTTCCAATCAACCACAAGACCATTAGTGAGGTCGGGCACTAATGTTGGGTGATTAGGCCTGGCTCGCAGTCGGCGTTCCAATTCATCCCGAAGGTGTTCGATGGGGTTGAGGCCAGGGCTCTGTGCAGGCCAGTCAAGTTCTTCGACACCGATCTCAACAAACTATTTCTGTATGGACTTCACTTTGTGCACGGGGGCATTGTCATGCTGAAACAAGAAAGGGCCTTCCCCAAACTGCGCCACAAAGTTGGAAGCACACAATCGTCTAGAATGTCATTTTATGCTGTGGCGTTAAGATTTCCCTTTACTGGAACTAAGGGGCCCAGCTCGAACCATGAAAAACAGCCCCAGACCATTATTCCACCTCCACCAAACTTTACAGTTGGCACTATGCATTCGGGCAGGTAGCGTTCTCCTGGCAACCGCCAAACACAGATTCGTCCGTTGGACTGCCAGATGGTGAGGTGTGATTCATCATTCCAGAGAACGCGTTTCCACTGCTCCAGAGTCCAATGGCGGCGAGATTTTCACAACTCCAGCCGACGCTTGTCATTGCGCATGGTGATCTTAGGCTTGTGTGCGGCTGCTCAGCCATGGAAACCCATTCATGAAGTTCCCGACTAACAGTTCGTGTGCTGATGTTTCTTCCAAAGGCAGTTTGGAACTCAGTAGTAAGTGTTGCACCTGAGGACAGACGATTTTTATGCGCTACGTGCTTCAGCACTCGGCGGTCCCATTCTGTGAGCTTGTGTGGCCTACCACTTCACGGCTGAGCTGTTGTTGCTCCTAGACGTTCCCATTTCACAATAACAGCACTTACAGTTGACAGGGGCAGCTCTAGCAGGGCAGAAATGTGACGAACTGAATTGTTGGAAAGGTGGCAACCTATGACGGTGCCACGTTGAAAGTCACTGAGCTCTTCAGTACGGCCCATTATACTGCCAATATTTGTCTATGGAGATTGCATGGCTGTGTGCTTGATTATATATATATATATATATATATATATATATATATTGTTATAGATCGCGGCTAGATGTTATAGACCGAGCGGTTGGTGACCGCGACCTAACAAACTTACCCGATTCCACCCGAACGTTTACTAATCGCGCTACGCTAGATCAATTGAGGAAAGGACACACGGCTGGATTAAACTGACACGACACCAAGGGTTCAGTTCTCAAGACCTCCGGAGGAGGTTATATTAGGGCGGAAGGTCAGATTACAACTACAAGAGGGACAGCATAGAAAGGCAGGCACTTAGACACACTTATCTTATTCCCGACAGACCACAGATAAACAGGACAAAAACTGACTCACACGGGGATTGATGGCAAGGAAAGCGGGTATTCGATGGCCAGCACAAGGTGCACCTTGTGCTCAGGGACAGGATAGCGCGGCCCAAAAGATGCAGGAGGTCTCTCAGCGCTCGGAGGTAGTGACTTCTCTTTCTCCAAGCTGGGGGGCGCATCTCTCGTCACATCCGGTAAGTCGCTGCGTATATCCGGCGGGGAGTGACACGCCCTCGGCTCGTTAGCTCCGCCCCAGATGGAATCGGTCCGCCCTTCTTATTGGGTGCGGGGGGGTTACCAGGCTCCGCCCTTGACGAGGAGCTGACAGCCAGCCCCTTCGTGGTAACCCCGTGGAGCGCATGGGTAATGGCGGCTAACCGAGCCGGAGTGAGGACGCACACTCCCCGCGCGCTGCCGTTGTTGTAGTTGTTGTAGTTGTTGTTGTAGTTGTTGTTGTAGTTGTTGTTTGGGGAAGAAGATGGGAGGAGGTATGGGAAGGTCCTAAACTCACTACTGGTGCCATATAATCACATTCTGGTGCAACGAAGAGTCAGAATTAATGGAAACGAGTCCTTAACTGACATAGACTAAGAATAACTAGCAAGATGTCCGAAAGTTGTCTACGTGAGATGCGGTGGACCTGGGCACGACATTTAATGGGGGAAAGAGGGGAAGGTCGGTTCTACAGAGTGTTGTTTACAGACAATGGGACTAGGGAATGGGGGATTGGGGATAGTTGGGGAGTATTGGGGAAATAGGGGAATATTTACAAGCGGATATGGAGGCCAAATTCCATATTCGCAACATTGCACCCTTCTCTACCCTCGGGGCGTCCCGACCCGATAAATTTTTACCTATTTTAGTGTGGCACTCAGATGTAGTTCCCTCTACTATTAACTCTACCCTGAGTGCGACAGTTTTACAGATATTCACAAATGAGTAAATATGTCCCCCTGCGACGTTGCACCCTTCTCCTCTCAGAAACACACCCACAGGATAACCGAATCCGGAAAGAATTCGCAAACTAAACATACAGCCGGTAGGGAGCATTATTTACAAGACTACGCTGATATTTACACTACGATCCAGGACCTGTTTTTGGAGGAACACATGCAGATGTTATGCATAGAAGAGCACGCATGCCAGCATCGATACACCAACCCACGAGTGCTCTGTGGCCTTACGGCCTTTAATAATGTGCAGAGCACCCCATCCAAGCACCAAAAGCACCAACCCCAGCACCAATCGGTGCACCAATAAAATGTTTAGTAATCATGGTGTGGTGTCGCAGCCGGCCGATGTTCTGCCGCTGGTCTTGCCTTCCTGTGGTGCACTTGGCCTTCTTACTTCCTTCAAAAATAAAGAAAGGCGCCAACCGCGTCCATTTCTGTATTGTGGCCGTCAGGGGGCCAACTATAAGTGGTTCACCTGTTTGGCATAGGTGCCACGTTGACCCAGAGGTCCATCAATGGGTGGTGCTTGGCCGCAAAAGAACTGCGGTCCATTGTGGGTGGCCACAAACATTGCGGTCCATATGGTGTATCGATCCAAGCAGCAAGCAGCGAAAGTGCAGGCCCACAACTGCGTAGCCAGCACCTCTCTCTCCTCTCTCTCTACCCCAAAGCCAGATCCTCGGAGGTGGGAGACAAAAGAAGAAGACAAGTGAGTAAGGTGGTAAGGGCGCAAAAGTGCACGCAACATTAGGTAATGCACACTAGGGGCACATGGGAACCAGGTGAGACAGGTACGTTCCTACCGTACGCCCCCCCCCCCCCCACCAGGTAACCTACATGGCCCCTCCCTTACCCCTTACTGTATCCACAAAACACAACACTACCCATAAACATCTACTTTACAAATCAACAAACATCCCTACTGTCTTCCCCGTTCCTCCCATAAACCAAATTCGTCTTCTCTCCCTCCTAACCAATCAAATTTGCCATCTTCAACCCTCATCAAAATTTGCCATCTCCAACTGAACATCAAAATTTGCCATTACCAATTCATCATCAGTCCCTCCTAGGGAGGGAGAGATGGAATCACCCCAATGTCTCATCCACGTCGTGATGAATCCTCACAGCAATCTCATTTCCTGCAACAAAACAAAGAAAACACAGGTGTGGAGTCATCATCATCACCACAGGTAAGTGGCTGCGTATGGTGCGACAGGTTCATCAATCCTAACTATTTCCTAAATGACTTTAACAACTTTACACTACCCGGGGTCTTTCTCCGGCCAAACCATTGGCCCTCTTACACTATGGGTTCTAAAAAACCAATTCCCATTGGCCAAACTGTGGTGCTTTTCAATTTGGGGTCTCACTCCCCCGATTCATCTCCCGGTGCCCTCGCACAATTTCTGGGCCGCGACGTGTACCTCTCCCAGCGGGTCTACCCACCTGCACACCCCCACCACTGCAGTTGCCTCCGAGCTTACCTGCTCCTTACCCTAACCTAACTACCTGGGGAAGGCCCTCTGGCACTCTCCCCACTCGGTGCCCTCTCTGGCACTGGGCTACCCGATCCATACCCGGGATCCTCAGGCACCCACTCACAACTACCGGCTCCCAGAGCCCACCTGCGGCCTCACCTGGCCGACATCCTCACAGTGGTGGAGTGCCCAACCAACTACACACACTAACAGGCTACACGCCCAGCCATTTCCACAACACTAATGCACCCTTCCACAATACCATTCTGCAACCGCACCACAAATGCCAATATCCAACCACAATTTACCTATAACCTCTACCTAACACTTACACTACCCGCCCCGGGTACTCGTGAAAGGGGTCCACTCTTCCCCCATCCACACCTTCGCACCATGCACACCACTCCGTACCACTTACTCCAACTCTCTCCACACACCTGTACTTGCACACCTGTGCTCTCACACCTGGTGCCACCTGCACCCTTCTCTCCCCAAGCGCATTCGCGCTGATCCACAACACTCATTACTCACACACTGCTCCACACACCTGTCCAGTTGCACACCTGTGCAATCACACCTGTTCCATTCTCACACACACGGCATCATCTCAGCTAACTACTCCCTTCTGAAACTTGCGCTTCCCAGTCGTCCCTTTAAACTATTGCGCTCCCTCGTCATTATCATCCACACTAAACTACCTGCGTCCCCACTACAGGTATCAGTCACTAACTAAACTTAACGTTACCTAATGTCATCTTCTAGGGCCCTATCAATATAACCTAACCCACCCGGGCTAGTTTTCACTGCCACACACCCCATAAGCTATTGCTCCTTTGCCCCATATGGGAAGGGTGGCAGGGATGCCACCCTTACCCACCGGGCCCATCGCTCACTACCAATTTTGCACATCAAATTTCAACAAATCAAAAATTTGGCCAATCACTGCCCATCATCTGCCAATCATTACTGCCAATCCCTTGCCAATCATCAAATTTTGTTTTTCTCTAATTTTGGGTCCAAAACACTAACCTCATCACCCAGTCTACTCACTAATGCCTCTCGGTGCGCCAATTCCTGTCCAAAGCCCGGCTTCGTAAAGCCAAGCCATGAATGCGGGTTGTTCTGTGCCAGCGGCTGGATACGTCCGGCACTCGGTGCAGGGACGGGGGCTTACCCGGGCCGAGATCCCACGCACCATCTCGGCGTGGAGCCATCCAATGTCCCGATCTCGACCTGCCGGCACGTCTCAACAAAACGTGGTCGCCATGACGACCCTTCCTATCCAGCTGCCCGCTCCACCTAGTGGAGCCTGGACGCGGCCGTTCCACGCGAGGCCCGGCACGCACCGAGGGCCCGATTCGGCTATAAGTCGTTCTAAACTCTACCCCGGTTAACGCCGATTCTAAACCCTCTCCTCCCCTCCCCCCCTCTCCTCTCCTCCCCTCCCCCCCATTCCCCTCCCCTCCTCTTCCCCCTCCCCCCTCCCCTCCCCCATCGCCTCCCCCCTCTCCCCTCCCCCTCCCTCCTCCCCCTCCCTCCCCTCCCCTTCCCCTTCCCACTCCCCCTCTTCCCTCCCCCTCCCCCTCCCCTCCCCCCTCCCCATCACCCTCTCCTCCCCTCCCCCATTCTCTCCCTCCCCCCTCCCCCTTCCCCATCACCCTCCCTCTCCTCCCCTCCCCCCCTCCCCCTTCCCCATCACCCTCCCTCTCCTCCCCTCCCCCCTCCCCCTCCCCTCTTCCCTCTTCTCCCTCACGTTTATACACGGAATGCCGGGTACTTCCCCTCCCTCTCCTCCCCCCCCCTCTTCTCCCCCCCCTCTTCTCCCCTCCCCTCTCCTCCCCTCCCCCCCATTCCCCTCCCCTCCTCTTCCCCCTCCCCTCCCCCACCCCGGCAATGCCGGGTACTTCCCCCCCCCTCTTCTCCCCTCCCCTACTCTCCTCCCCCCTCTCCTCCACTCCCCCCTCCCTCCCCCCTCTTCTCCCCTCCCCCCTCTTCTCCCCTCCCCCCTCTTCTCCCCTCCCCCCTCCCCCTCACCTCCCCTCCCCTTCCCCTCCCCCTCCCCCCTCCCCTCCCCTCCCCTTCCCTCTCCCCCTCCCCCTCCCCTTCCCCTCCCCTCCCCCTCCCCTCCCCTTTCCCTCTCCCCTCCCTCCCCTCCCCTCCCCCCCTCCTCCCCTCCCCCCCCGTTCCCCTCCCCTCCCCTTCCCTTCCCCCTCCCCCCCCTCCCCCGCCCGGCAATGCCGGGTACTTCTGCTAGTGTAATTATAAACAATTCTGGGTAACACCTCTGTATTCCAAGGTTGGGAGCCTGTAAAAAGGCCTCTGCACGCCACTAACTTGCACTCAGAACGAGTACTAACTTGCACTCAGAACAAGTACTAACTTGCACTCAGAACGAGTACTAACTTGCACTCAGAACGAGTACCTAACTTGCACATGGCATCTCCCAGCGAGATTGCCATCAGACACGATGGACATGTTATAATCCGTGCGCACATGTGTGGGTCGTACTTACATCAAGACAGAAGCAAAATGTACATAGCAGGGAGTGGTTCTTGTGTTCACTCTTTTCCGCAAGATTATCCCCACTACCTAACTCTATCTGATGTGACTGGTTCCTTGATTCCTCAGTTTAAGGTTCCTGGTTCCCTTTCAACCCCCCCCCCCCCCAACAACCCCACCCCTCCACCCCTGCTCTCTTTTTCCAGAACAATAACAAAAATCTCTCTGTTGTCATGGCCAGGTGTCATAAATTATGTTTTGGCGTGTAAAGGGTGTGTGATGGGTGGTTGCACATGCCACATGGGTCTTTCCTGCATCATACAAATTCCCTTGTACACCATTCCCTTATTCTACTGTTTCTTGAAGGACACGTATTTAAACGAATGTTTGGCAAGAGTAAATAAGAAGTGTGTGTGTGTGTGTGTGTGTGTGTGTGTGTGTGTGTGTGTGTGTGTGTGTGTGTGTGTGTGTGTGTGTGTGTGTGTGTGTGTGTGTGTGGTGTATTGTGTGTTTTGCGTGTATGTGTGTGTGTGTTTGTGTGTGTATGTTTGTATGGTGTGTTTATGTGTGTGCGTGTGTGTGTATGTTTGTATTGTGTGTTTATGTGGGTGCATGTGTATTATGTGTGTACGTGTATTGTTTAAGTCTATATGTATGTGTGTATGGTGTGTGCGTATATCGTGTGTATGTGTATGTATGGTGTGTATGTATGTGTGTGTATGTGTCTGTGTGTGTGTGTGTGTGTGTGTGTGCGCGTGTGTGTGTATGTTTGTATTGTGTGTTTATGTGGGTGCATGTGTATTATGTGTGTGTACGTGTATTGTTTAAGTCTATATGTATGTGTGTATGGTGTGTGCGTGTATCGTGTGTATGTGTATGTATGTGTGTGTATGTGTCTGTGTGTGTATGTGTGTGGTGTGTATGTATGATGTGTGTGTATGTGTGTGGTGTGTTTGTATGGTGTGTGCGTGTGTGTGTATGGTGTGTATGTGTATGAATGGTGTGTGTGGTGTGTATGTATGGTGTGTGTGTGTGTAGTGTAGTGTAGTGTAGTGTAGTGTAGTGTGTGTGTGTGTGTGTGTGTGTGTACGTAATGTCAGTTTTGAGTTTTGTCCGAGTTCATTGTTAATCAAACCCACATCAAACACCAAGAGATGAGCACGCCATAAAAGCTTCCCTTCCAACACATCGCTCCACCTTGTGAACAAAGCTGTGACATTGAAAATTAAAACAATACACCTCGTTGCCACGTGGTGGCGAGTATGTCATTTAAACGTCATTTGGGACACCAGCCAATGACCCAATGAGGATCTATAAACACTCTATTAGTTATTTCATAATTGCATCTTTATCATTTATTCTCCACTCTATTATCGGTGTGTGGGTTGGCGAAACTTTGCGGTCAGGCTGTTCCACGACCTTAAACCCATGTGAACAAAAAATGAAAATGTATGTGCACCTCGAAATCAATTAATCGAGATCATGAAAATTGTCCCCATTAGCTGGTAACTCCACAATGATACATCATGTCCAAAACACTTGGCTAACGTAACAACAGATTTTGCATCATTTGGTATTTCAATATACTCCGGAATAAAAACATGTAATCGATACTGTTCATTAAGGTGGGATTCCCATTAAGCTGGGATTCCCATTAAGCTGAGATTCCCATTAAGGTGGGATTCCCATTAAGCTGAGATTCTCATTAAAGTGGGATTCCCATTAAGCTGAGATTCCCATTAAGGTGGGATTCCCATTAAGGTGGGATTCCCATTAAGCTGAGATTCCCATTAAGGTGGGATTCCCATTATGCTGAGATTCCCATTAAGGTGGGATTCCCATTAAGCTGAGATTCCCATTAAGGTGGGATTCCCATGAAGCTGAGATTCCCATTAAGCTGGGATTCCCATTAAGCTGAGATTCCCATTAAGCTGGGATTCCCATTAAGGTGGGATTCCCATTAAGCTGGGATTCCCATTAAGGTGGGATTCCCATTAAGCTGGGATTCCCATTAAGCTGGGATTCCCATTAAGCTGAGATTCCCATTAAGCTGAGATTCCCATTAAGGTGGGATTCCCATTAAGCTGGGATTGCCATTAAGGTGGGATTCCCATTAAGCTGGGATTGCCATTAAGGTGGGGATTCCCATTAAGCTGGGATTGCCATTAAGGTGGGATTCCCATTAAGCTGGGATTCCCATTAAGGTGGGATTCCCATTAAGCTGGGATTCCCATTAAGGTGGGATTCCCATTAAGCTGAGATTCCCAGGTGGGATTCACATTAAGGTGGGACTCCCATTAAGCTGAGATTCCCATTAAGGTGGGATTCCCATTAAGCTGGGATTGCCATTAAGGTGGGATTCCCATTAAGCTGGGATTCCCATTAAGGTGGTATTCCCATTAAGCTGGGATTCCCATTAAGGTGGGATTCCCATTAAGCTGAGATTCCCAGGTGGGATTCACATTAAGGTGGGACTCCCATTAAGCTGAGATTCCCATTAAGGTGGGATTCCCATTAAGCTGGGATTCCCATTAAGCTGGGATTCCCAACTGCTAGTTTTTGTTAGTGGATTCATAGATTCCACGGTGTCCCACGATGAGTCGGCGAGTTACATACAAATTATTGTCCTGACTGGTGCTGGAAAAGCAAAGGAAAATCATCCAGTGTAATCCTTTCCATGAGATGCTTTGATTGGCAGCAATGGACATGGAACCAAGGCTGGTGATGGTGTATTGGATGTTTGGCGGGGGGGGGGGGGGTGGAGGATGGGGGGAATGGAGGTTAGTGGTGGTGATGGTGTATTGGGTGTTTGGGGGTGGGCGAGGATGGGGGAATGGGGGTTAGTGGTGGTGATGGTTTATTGGATGTTTTGTGGGGGGGGGGGGGGTGATGGGGGAATGGGGGTTAGTGGTTGTGATGGTGTATTAGATGTTTTGGGGGAATGGTGGAGGAGGGATGGGGTGTATGGTCATGGGGGGATGGTGGGGGAGGTCGGCCAAATATATTTTGTGCTCTGATTGAATATATTAAAGCGCGGCGTTACGCGCGCTGCTTGTGAGCAAGGAGGAAGCGGACAAGCGGTAACATATGAACGTCTTTATTGTAAGACTACACTGTAACACTGAACTCTTCCGGGCTGGTCGCCCGGTGTATATCCTGAGGCCACGCCTACCCCTCGGGCGTGGCCACCGCCCACTTGGTGCGTGGAATGATGTCACCACGCCAGTGGGCTTTTGTGTCCGCCACACGCGCCCCCCCAGAATTCCCGCGCACCTGGAGGGCCAGTTTGCGGGGCAGACGAATGACCCGGCCGAAGCGCCCCCTGGCGATCGGCGGCGTCCGGGGTGCAGGGATACCAGGTGGGATGCCCCTGGCTGCCCCTGGGATGGGTGCAGGACCGGGGGGCGCCGTGGCGGCGGGGCTGGGCGGTGCCGGGGGTCCGCCCGCAGGAGGGCGGCCCCGACGTGGGGGTCGGGCCACTGGCGGTGGATGGTCCACATCGAGGTGGGCCGGCTTGAGGCGGTCTACCGAAACGCGGTCAGGAGTACCGCCGATGTCCAGGGTGAAGTGCTTCGCCCCGGTCTCCAGCACGCGGAAAGGCCCGTCGTACGGAGGCCGCAGTGGTGTCCGATGGGCATCGTGGCGGACGAAGACGTACTCCGCCGTGCGAAGCTCCGGGGCGACGTGCGTCGGTGGGTGCCCGTGGCATACCGTTGGCACCGGGGCGAACCTCTGGGCGGTCTCTTGCAGAGCGGAGCGCTGCTGTGCCGCGGACCATGGTGCCGTGGAGTCGGGGAGGAACTCGCCCGGCACCCGCAGCGGTTGCCCGAAGACCAACTCCGCCGAGGATGCGCGCAGGTCCTCCTTGGGCGCCGTCCGGAGGCCCAGCAGGACCCAGGGGAGCCTGTCGACCCAGCCGCCGTCGCGGAGGGTGGCCCGGAGCGCGGCCTTCAATGAGCGGTGAAATCGCTCACACAGGCCGTTAGCCTGGGGGTGGTAGGCCGTGGTTCGGTGCAGCCGGACCCCGAGCCCCTGCGCAACCGCCCCCCAGAGCTCCGAGGTGAACTGGGGGCCGCGGTCGGATGAGATGTCTGAGGGGGCGCCGAACCGGGCGACCCAGGTGGCGATGAAAGCCTGCGCGACATCGGCCGCCGTTGTCGACGCCAAGGGCACGGCCTCCGGCCACCGGGTGGTGCGGTCCACCATGGTGAGGACGTGGGTGAAACCCCGCGAGGGGGGCAGAGGTCCCACCAGGTCCACGTGGACGTGGTCAAACCGGCGTTCCGGCACCGTGAACGGGGCCAACGGGGCCTGGGTGTGCCGGTGCACCTTGGCGCGCTGGCACGCGAGGCATGTCCTGGCCCAGCCGCGGACGGCCTTCCGGAGGCCATGCCAGACGAACTTGTCGGCGATCAGCCTTTGGGAGGCCCTCGCGCCCGGGTGGGACAGGCCGTGGATGGCGTCAAACACCTGGCGCTGCCAGCCCGCGGGCACAATGGGGCGAGGACGCCCGAGGGAGACGTCGCACAAGAGGGCCGCGCCCGCGCCGTCGAACGGCACCTCGGTGACGCGGAGGCCCGTGACGGCGGTCCGCAAGGCCTGGACGTCGGAGTCAGCGGCCTGGTCCGCTGCCATCCGGGCATAGTCGATGCCGAGGTGGACTGCGTGGGCGACGGCCCGGGAAAGGCAATCCGCCACCGGGTTGTCCTTCCCCGCGACGTGCTGGATGTCCGTCGTGTACTCGGACACGGCCGAGAGGTGACGCTGCTGCCGGGCCGACCACGGCTCGGTGACCTTGCCCATCGCGAAGATCAGCGGCTTGTGGTCGACGAAGGCAGTGAACGCCCGGCCCTCGAGCAGACGGCGGAAGTGCCTGACCGCCAAGTGAAGTCCGAGCAACTCGCGGTCGAAGGTACTGTAACGGCGTTCGGGCGGGCGAAGCTGCCGGCTAAAGAACGCCAGCGGTTGCCAAGCTCCACGCACCCATTGCTCGTGCACCGCGCCCACCGCGTAGTCCGAGGCATCGGTGGTGAGGGCGATCGGTGCATCGGGCGCCGGGTGCGCGAGCATGGTGGCGTTAGCCAAGGCGAGCTTCGCGCCCGTGAACGCCGTGTCCATCTGCTCGGTCCAGGTAACGTCGCCTTTGCCCGGCTTACCTCGGAGAGCTTCGTGCAGGGGGCGCAGGAGCTGGGCGATACGGGGCAGGAACCGATGGTAAAAGTTCACCATGCCCAGGAACTCCTGCAGCCCTCTGATCGTGCGGGGGCGCGGAAACCCCTTCACCGCCTCCACCTTGGCCGGCAGGGGGACGGCTCCATGCCTGGTGACACGGTGCCCCAGAAAATCGATTGTGGCGGCGCCGAACCGGCACTTTGCGGGGTTCACAATCAGGCCATGCTGGCCCAGGCGTTCGAAGAGCGTGCGGAGGTGGCGTAGGTGCTCTTCGCGGGACGCGCTGGCGACGAGGATATCGTCCAGGTAGACGTAGACAAAATCCAAGTCGCGCAGGACGCTGTCCATCAGTCGCTGGAACGCCTGAGCCGCATTCTTCAGACCGAAGGGCATGCGCAGGAACTCGAAGAGTCCGAATGGCGTGATGACCGCCGTCTTCGGGACGTCCTCCGGCCTGACGGGGACCTGATGGTAGCCGCGTATGAGGTCCACCTTCGAGAAGAAGGACCTGCCCGCCAAACGGGCGGAAAAGTCCTGAATGTGGGGGACGGGGTAGCGGTCGGGAGTCGTGGCGTCATTGAGACGGCGATAGTCCCCGCACGGTCGCCATCCCCCGCCGGGCTTCAGCACGATGTGCAGCGGCGACGCCCAAGCGCTCTCTGAGCGCCGAACGATGCCGAGTCGCTCCAGGGTAGCGAACCCCGCTTTTGCCACCGCCAGCTTCGTCGGCTCGAGGCGGCGTGCCCGGGCGTAGACCGGTGGCCCGACGGTGGGGATGTGATGGGCCACCCCGTGCTTGACGGCCCCCGCCGAGAAGGTGGGCCGCGTGAGGGCCGGGAAGCCGGCGAGGAGGCGGGTGAATGCGTCCGCTGCCGGAAGCGTACAGACCAACGTGGCCGGAACCGAATCGTTCGGCAAGCCGCTTGGCAAGCCGCTCGTTGAGCTGGGCAACGCACATGCGAGCGAGCTGAACGTCTCGGCCTGGACAAGCCGTCTGCGCTTGACGTCGACCAGGAGCCCATTAGCGCACAGGAAGTCCGCGCCAAGCAGTGCCATGGGCACGTCGGCGGTGACGAACGTCCATCGGAAAACCTGCCCTCCAAACCGCAGAGAGAGGCAGCGTTTTCCGTACGTACGGATGGGCGTCCCGTTCGCGGCAAGCAGCGCGGGGCCCCCACCCGCGGCGTGCTTGTCTGACGTGCCGGCGGGAATGACACTCACCTGTGCTCCCGTGTCGCACAGGTAACGGCGCCCGGAGAAGGTGTCCGTTATGAACAGCAGGCTGCTCGAACGGCCGGCGCTCATCGCCACAATTGAGCGCCGGCCCGGGCGTTTCCCGACCCGTTGAAGGAGCACGGCGGATGACACCGCCGAGCTTCGTGGCCGAACTTGGCGTGGAACCAGCACCAGGTGGTGGAGCTGGAGGAGCGCGGCTGGCTCCGCCAGGCCGGTGGAGTCGACGGGTTTCCCCGCGGTGGCGGTTTTCGCCGCGGCGGTGGGCGGGGCGTGGCGGCGTTCACGAGGTGCGTATCAGCATGCTGCTGAAACTCAGCGTGCTGTAGAAGATGATGCTGTGGAACAGCAGCGTCGAAGGCCGTGACGTCCACGCCAACGCTCGCCCGCGTGTCCGAAGCGGCGAAGTACTTGTCCGCCTCGGCCGCCAATGCTCGGGGTTCCGTTAGCCCGGTCCCGGCCAACGCGAGGCGAACCTGCGCTGGAAGTTGGCGACGGAAAAGCGCCCGGAATAGCGAACCGGGGGCTTCGTCGCCCAACAGTGACAGCATATGGTCCATTCGGACCGACGGGCACGTCTCACCGAGCTCGGGGAGATCCAGGAGGCGGTCGGCCCGTGCGTCGTCCGTGAGGCTGAACGTGGCTAGGAGTAGCCGCTTGAGTGCCTCGTACTTGTGGCCGTCCGGTGGGTGGCGAAGGACGGACACAACTCGAGCGGCCGTGCCGGGCCCGAGGGAGGCGACGACATGGCAGTAGCGCAGGTCGTCGTTGGTGAGGCGCCGAAGCTGAAATTGGGCTTCGGCTTGAACGAACCAGACCTCGGCCTGGGCCTCCCAAAATTCGGGAAGTTTAATCGGCATTGACTTGTCGTTGGCCATTGCAATGGCGTCGTGTTCGGAAGGATCGCTACGGCAGATCCAACGTCGAGGGTCACCAGTAAAGCGCGGCGTTACGCGCGCTGCTTGTGAGCAAGGAGGAAGCGGACAAGCGGTAACATATGAACGTCTTTATTGTAAGACTACACTGTAACACTGAACTCTTCCGGGCTGGTCGCCCGGTGTATATCCTGAGGCCACTCCTACCCCTCGGGCGTGGCCACCGCCCACTTGGTGCGTGGAATGATGTCACCACGCCAGTGGGCTTTTGTGTCCGCCACAATATACTGTAAATCAGAAGTTGGAATCTAACACGTATAAATAAAAAGGAACTGGGCAGAAATTTATATTTATTTTAAATTATCAGTTAGAACTGGAAGGGACGGCCAATACAAATTTATCAAAAACTGGATGGGAAAGTCGAACTTCCAGCCTCACAGAGCAGATGTGCCCCCAATACACCGCTTACCTTAGACTTTTAGTTTTACATCGTATGTTTTATTTTACCCATATCACGATCTCTACCGTATTAATTAAGTCAAAATAACAAAAAAAAAAGTAGCGCTGATGAATACGAGTACGTCACGAATCTGTTTCTTAGGTTAGTTTTAAATATGTAAACAACATGATGGTGAAGTGCGGTGCTATGCGCACGACTTGTTAGCCAAGAAGAGAAGCAACAATGCAGGTAACCAAAAAGAGTCTTTATTTGCAAAGCTCAACTATAGCACTGAGGTGCTCGGGGCTGCGCGCCCCGTGTATATCCCGAGGCCACGCCTACCCCTCGGGCGTGGCCGACACCCTCTTGGTGCGCGGAATGATGACACCGCGCCAGCGCCATCGTGTCCACCACACGCGCCCCCCCAGAATTCCCGCGCACCTGAAGGGTCAGTTTGCGGGGCAAACAGATGACCCGGCCGAAGCGCCCTCTGGCGGCTGGCGGCGTCTGGGATGCCGGGATGTCATCTGGCATGCCTCCGGCGGCACCTGGAATGGGTGCAGGCCCGGGGGGGGGGGGGGCGTGCCGGCGGGGCCGGGCGGTTCTAGCGGTCCGCCCGCCGGGGAGCGGCCCCGCCGTGGGGGCCGAGCCACTGGCGGGGGGTGGTCCACGTCGAGGTGGGCCAGCTTGAGGCAGTCCACGGAAACGCGGTCAGGAGTACCGCCGATGTCGAGGGTGAAGTGTTTCGCCCCGGTCTCCAGCACGCGGAAGGGCCCGTCGTACGGGGGCCGCAGCGGTGTCTGGTGGGCGTCGTGGCGGACGAACACGTACACCGCCGTGCGAAGCTCCGGGGCGACGTGCGTTGGCGGGCACCCATGGTGCGCCGTCGGCACCGGGGCGAACCTCCGGGCGGTCTCCTGCAGTGCGGAGCGCTGCTGCGCCGCGGACCATGGTGCCGTGGAGTCGGGGAGGAACTCGCCCGGCACCCGCAGCGGTTGTCCGAAGACCAACTCCGCCGCGGATGCGCGCAGGTCGTCCTTGGGCGCCGTCCGGAGGCCCAGCAGGACCCAGGGGAGCCTGTCGACCCAGCCGCCGTCGCGGAGGGAGGCCCGGAGCGCGGCCTGCAAGGAGCGGTGGAAGCGCTCGCACAAGCCGTTGGCCTGAGGGTGGTAGGCCGTGGTGCGGTGCAGCTGGACGCCGAGCCCCCGCGCGACCGCCCCCCAGAGCTCCGAGGTGAACTGGGGGCCGCGGTCGGACGAGATGTCCGAGGGGGCACCGAACCGGGCAACCCAGGTGGCGATGAACGCCTGCGCGACGTCCGCCGCCGTCGTCGCCACCAAAGGCACGACCTCCGGCCACCGGGTGGTGCGGTCCACCAAGGTGAGGACGTGGGTGAAACCCCACGAGGGGGGCAGAGGTCCCACCAAGTCCACGTGAACGTGGTCTAAACGACGTTCGGGCACCCGTGAACGGGGCCTGGGTGTGGCGGTGCACCTTCGCGCGCTGGCACGCGAGGCACGTCCTGGTCCAATCGCGGACGGCCTTCCGGAGGCCATGCCAGACGAACTTGGCGGCGACCAGCCTCTGGGAGGCCTTCGTGCCCGGGTGGGACAGGCCGTGGATGGCATCAAAAACCCGGCGCTGCCAGCCCGCGGGCACAATGGGGCGAGGCCGCCCGAGGGAGACGTCGCACAAGAGGGCCGTGCCTGTGCCGTCGAACGGCACCTCAGTGACGCGAAGGCCCGTGACGGCGGTCCGCAAGGCCTGGACGTCGGGGTCGGCGGTCTGGTCCGCCGCCATCCGGGCGTAGTCGATCCCGAGGTGGACCGCGTGGGCGACGGACCGGGAAAGGCAATCTGCCACCGGGATGTCCGTCGTGTACTCGGACACGGCCGAGAGGTGACGCTGCTGCTGGGCCGACCATGGCTCGGCGACCTTGGCCATCGCGAAAACCAGGGGTTTGTGGTCGACGAAGGCCGTGAACGAACGGCCCTCAAGCAGATGGCGGAAATGCCGGACCGCCAGGTGGAGCCCGAGCAACTCGCGGTCGAAGGTGCTGTGCCGGCGTTCGTGCAGGCGAAGCTGCCGGCTGAAAAACGCCAGCGGTTGCCAAGCACCACGCACCCATTGCTCATGTACCACGCCCACCACGTAGTCTGACGCGTCGATGGTGAGGGCGATCGGTGCATCGAGCGCCGGGTGCGCGAGCATGGTGGCGTTAGCCAAGGCGAGCTTCGCGCCCGTGAACGCCGCGTCCATCTGCTCGGTCCAAACAACGTCACCTTTGCCCGGCTTCCCCCGGAGGGCCTCGTGCAGGGGGCGCAGGAGCTAGGCGATGCGGGGCAGGAAACGGTGGTAAAGGTTTACCATGCCCAGGAACTCCTGGAGCCCCCTGATCGTGCGGGGGCGCGGAAACCCCTTGACCGCCTCCACCTTTGCCGGCAAGGGGGTGGCCCGTGCCTGGTGACGCGGTGCCCCAAAAAGTCGATTTCGGCGATGCCGAACCGGCACTTGGCGGGGTTTACGATCAGGCCATGCTGGCCCAGGCGTTCGAAGAGCGTGCGGAGGTGGCGGAGGTGCTCTTCGTGGGACGCGTTTGCGACGAGGATGTCGTCCAGATAGACGTACACGCAATCCAAGTCGCGCAAGACGCTGTCCATCAATCGTTGGAACGCCTGAGCCGCATTCTTCAAACCGAAGGGCTTCCGAAGAAACTCGAAGAGGCCGAATGGTGTAATGACGGCTGTCTTCGGTACGTCCTCCAGCCTGACGGGGACCTGGTGGTACCCGCGGATGAGGTCCACCTTAGAAAAGAAGGACATTTTCGCCAACCGGGCGGAAAAGTCCTAAATGTGAGGGACCGGGTAGCGGTCGGGGGTGGTGGCATCATTGAGGTGGCGGTAGTCCCCGCACGGCCGCCATCCCCCGCCGGGCTTCGGCACGATGTGCAGTGGCAACGCCCAAGCGCCGTACGATGCCCAGCCGCTCCAGCGTAGCGAACTCCGCCTTTGCCACCGCGAGCTTCGTCGGCTCGAGGCGGCATGCCCGGGCGTAGACCGGTGGCCCGGCGGTGGGGATGTGATGTTCCACCCCGTGCTTGACGGCCACCGCCGAGAAGGTGGGCCGCGTGAGGGCCGGGAAGCTGGCGAGGAGGCGGGTGAACTCGTCCACTGCCGGGAGTGTACAAACCAACCTCGCCGGGATCGAACTGCTCAGCAAGCTGCTTGGCGAGCCGCTAGGTGAGCCGCTCAGGGAGCTGCCCAACGAACTGCTCAGCGTGCCAGCAAGCGAGCTGAATGTTTCGGCCTGCACAAACCATACTTCGGCCTGGGCTTCCCAAAACTCGGGGAGCTTCACTGCTACTGCGTTGTTGGCCATGGCGCGTTCTGTTGGTCAGCGGCGGCTGAACCAGCGTCGAGGTCACCAGTGAAGTGCGGTGCTATGCGCACGACTTGTTAGCCAAGAAGAGAAGCAACAACGCAGGTAACCAAAAAGAGTCTTTATTTACAAAGCTCAACTGTAGCACTGAGGTGCTCGGGGCTGCGCGCCCCGTGTATATCCCGAGGCCACGCCTACTCCTCGGGCGTGGCCGACACCCTCTTGGTGCGCAGAATGATGACACCGCGCCAGCGCCATCGTGTCCGCCACAATGGAATTGTTAAAGAAAATTTGAAGAAGCAGACGTTTAGGTCACAAATATACATACATAACCACATACGTTTGATCCATTCATTATAACTAAAAAGGTATAATTGAAACTTGAATACATCTATTAATTACATGCTATTGAAATCCGACTACGTTGATTAATTACGTCCAATTAAAACCAGAGTACGTCTATTAATTACATGCTATTGAAACATAAGTACATCTATTAATTGTTCGACCATTGAAAAAAAAAAACATACCAAAAAATAGAGACATACCATTGAAACCTGACTGGGTACGTCTATTAAATACATATTGGAATATGAGTACTGCACGTCTATTAATTACATGCTATTGAAACATGATTACATGGTTCTTTTGGGTCTACTGCATATTTTCGGTCTTCGTGGTCTTCCGGATCTTTTCGCTCTTCATGGTATTTTGGGTTTTGGGGTCTTTTGGGTCTTTAAGGGTATATTGGGTCTTTAGGGTCTTCTGGGTACTTAAGGTTCTTCTCGGTCTTTGCAGTATTTTGGGTCTTCCGAGTATATAAGGGTCTTCTGAGTGTTCAGGGTATTTTGGGTCCTTTGGATCTTTAAGGGTCTTTTGGGTCTTTAAGGTTATTTTGGATCTTCGGCGTGTTTTGGGTCTTTGAGGTATTTTGGGTCCTCTGGGTCTGGAAGGGTCTTTTGGGTCTTCATTGTTTTTATTGGTATTTTGGGTCTTCAGGGTCTTTTGGGTCCTTTTGGTCTTTAAGGGTATTTTGGTCCTCTGGGTCTTTAAGGGTCTTTTGGGTATTTAAAGGTATTTTGGGTCTACGGGGTATTTTGGATATTTGGGGTGTTTTTGGTCTTCATGATCTTTTGGGTGTTCAGGTTATTTTGGGTCTTTAAAGGTATTTTGGATATTCAGGGTCTTTAAGGGTCTTCGGGGTATTTTGGGTCTTTGGAGTATTTAAGGGTATTTTGGGGCTTGGTGGTCTTAAGGGCCTGGGGGGACTTAAAGAGTCGTCACAGGTCTGAGGGTCTCAGCAGTCTAAAGGGTCAAAAGGTATATTCCAACAGTACGTAATTAAGAGTTCACGGACTGTGTTTTGGGGTGTTATTTTTTTTGAAGAAGAAGAAGACGTTTTGGTCAAACATACAAGCACCTCAAATGTAACAAAGGCAAGTTGAATTAATGAATGTTGTAATTCATTTATAAAAATGATGGGAGGCATTCGAAGTCGACCTGTTCCAGGTTTACTCCGTGATCTTTAGTATTGCAGATGATGGTAAAATATTGATATGTTGTATAAAAACAAGGCCGATAGTCTAACAACAGCATAGCGGGCTTGGATTTGTTGAGTGGAGGATCTGCTGTCTCCCTGTCATTTGACCAGATCCTGAGCTCTGATTGGTGGACGTTTCTGAGGAACATACATACATACATGCATGCATGCATACATACATACATAGATACTGCTGAGCCACGTGACCAATGACGACGTCATCAAAAAAAAATTCTCGACCAATTTATCCCTAGAAAACCACACAAGAAATTTCATACTGCTCAGATTAAGCGATCTACTTATCAATTTATAACGTCATAATGAAGGCATCTATGACACCATCATTAACATATTGTATTCTGCATGGGGTGCACTTTATAATAAGCCATATTTCAATTTTTTCCATCTAGCGGTTTAGGAGATATAGAGGTGCACATTCTTTTCGGTTTTTTCCAAGATGGCGCTCGTACCACCTGACCCATGACGTCATAATTATCATTAAATAAAATTGACAGGAGGAGGCGCTCCTATGGTGAAAATTCATTGTCAATCCTTCGCCTTGATTGCATACCTTCGCAAGGCTGAACAGTTTAAGCTGTGTATCCCACAGGTAGGCCGTATTTGCACCCGGACCTTAACCAAGATCTAATCGACTTGTTTTTGTCAACTACCCAACTCATCCACCTAGTTTTGTCATCATCCGTTCATAACGTTTTGAGATAGCCTACCATGTCATGTACGTTTTTAGCCCTATCTCAGTGTCACCACTCCATACCTCATCCCTCGTATCGGCAGTCTGCAGCCTCCTCACTCTCTGCAGACCTGGACAAAATCACAGACTGGTCAAACAAGTGGAACATGTCTTTCAATCCTAACAAATCTCACACTCTTACGATGTCTCTCCGAAAAGATCGACTGGACAACCCTCCCATCTACTTTCTCAACAATCCTCTCCAAGAAGTTCTGTCACTCACGCTTTTGGGTCTCACTATCCGCCATGATCTTTCCTGGGAAAACCACATTTCCAAGCTGGCCTCCAAAGCCAGTCGCCGACTGGGCATCCTCCGTCGTGCGAAGTCCTTCCTTGGCACACCTGAGCTCCTCACCACATACAAGGCTTTCATCCGCAGCTCAATGGAATACTGCTCTCCCCTCTGGGCTGGTGCTCCTGCCTCACACCTAGCTCGTCTTCACGCTGTTGAAACCAAATCTTTCAGAAACATGAGAATCTCCCGCGATGAAGTTGATTCTGAGGGCCTTTCACTCACTCACCGCAGGCAGGTAGGTGGTTTTTAGCTCACCTGGTACGAAGTTCAGGGGAGCTTATGCGATGGCGCGTCTTCCGTTCGTCAGTCCGTCGACACTTGCAACTTCTTCTCAGAAGCCTCTCATGGGATTGCGACCAAATGTGGCACAAATGATATTTGTTGTGTTGTGACTAAAGTTTGTTCACGGCATTTTTAAAACTTGGGGTCTAAGGGGGTTTACCGGGGTCAAAGTGCATCCAGGTTTGACCTCCCAAAATAGATATTTGCTTTGTCCTCAGAAATTACAAACACTATTTTTATGAAACGTGACCACAACTTTCACCACCCGTGATGTACCGAAGTTTGTTCACGGCATGAAATTTTTTCCCCCTCTGGGCATCTACGGCGGGGGGTGGGGCGGGGGGGGGGGAGTTGTTGCCCCCAAAATAGGTATTTGCTCTCCTCTCAGAAACTACACACGCAATTTCGATTAAACCTCACCACAACCTTCATCACCCGTGTGATTCCACAAGCTGCCCTGTCTTCTAGCAATCATTGAAACTGGTTTAAAATACCTTTTTTAAACGCCAGGGGTATTGGTGGTGAGGTTAATCGAAATTGCGTGTGTAGTTTCTGAGAGGAGAGCAAATACCTATTTTTGGGGCAACAACTCCCCAAGTTGTTGCTTGGGCAACAACTCCCCTAGCGCCAGGGGTATTGCCCCTATGTTTCTGTCTTCTACTGACTTTTCTCCTGCCTAGCTCCCCCTGCTCTGTCTGTGCTGTGTCCGCCAAATACTCCTACAGGTCGCACATGGTCTGTCAGTAACCCTCTTCTGGTGAAACTGCCAAAATCGAGACTGTTTGCTCACCTTCACTCTTTCATTCCTCTTTTTTCCATCTCTGGAACAAACTCCCTCACTCTCTTCAATCCCTCTCCTCCCTCCAGGTCTTTAAAACAGCTGTTCACCACCATCTCTTATCTTCCCCATCCAGAACCTTGATCTTTTCTACTCTCATTAATCCACCCCAAATCCGCCTCTTTCAAATTCCCTTTTTTCTTTCCTGAAATCTCCTGTATTGTCCATCTTGTTTATCCCATGTACCCCACCTCCACCATCTCCCTTCCACAAATCTCCGACTGTCCCTGCTCTCTACTGTTGTTGTGCTTTCTTCTCTTTCCCCCTCTTGTCTCCTGCTCCCTTTGTTATATGTTTTTGTGTTAACTCTTACACGAGCCTCGACTTAGAAAGAAAAGCGAAGTAAATAATTCTCCCAATAGCGAAGAATCACTTTAAAAATCCTTTTTTAAATAAAAACAAGACCGGAAGTCTAACAGCGGCATAGCCGGGCTTGTAAAATATTATAAACCACAAACACGCATGATTAGCTTTTTAAACAGTTGCTAATGCTGTTTATAACATTAAACGAATAAATTTGGAGGAATCCAGGCATCCGTGAGGTAAGTTTTACTTACAGAACTGAGGGAAGATCTACTGTAATCTAGATTATACCCCACAAGGGTTGGGTACGTACCGTTTTGTTGGAAGCGACAACGCCGATGCTTTCGATATTTGATGATCATTTTAACAATCGGTTTGTTTGTGTATATATGACATTTTTTAATGACATTTTTGTGTATATGTGTATATATTACACTGAATGAAAAACGTAAAGTTAGAGCATGGCGATTGTGATATATGACAAGTTCGCCGATATGTTTGGCATGAACGCAATTGGAATCAAAATGGCGGTGTATGGAGAGTTAGCCGCCGTGCCGCCGTAATGACATCAGACGTAATCACATCACCCTGTCATGTGACCAGATCCTCAGCTCTGATAGGTATACATTTGAGGGGACATACATACATACATACATAGTTACATACATACATACATACATACATACGGACGGACAAACACTGTTCTAGACGGCTTTGCCCTATGGGCTACATCGTAAAAAACACTCACTGCAGTTGAGCCCACCAAAAGATGGGTAATGTTTCCATCTAGACGTGGTCACTGGCAAAACTGCAAATGCCGAACGTGTGAATGTGAGAGAACAATAATTGCGGCATCTCAGGTGGAAACGTAGAATCTCTATTGTATTGAAAAATTGCCGAAGCCGCGATTGTGGTTACACGCAGAGAAAGATCGGCTTCGCTCCGGTGGAAACGCCAAATCCCAATTGTATTGAGTGAGATATTACCGAACCAGTGAATGTTTCCACATTCAGTAAATGGCGAAACTGCGAATGCCAAAACCAGCCATAGTGAAAATGTAGACTATTAAATCCCCATAAAAACAGCACTGTACTTTTTAAATTGCAAGAAAATTTTGGTTTTGATCCTCACAATCAAAAGCAGAAGCAAAATTGGAAGGAGAGCAAAGCCAGCAAGAGTGTCAGAGTGCGATGGAGGGGACGGGAAGTGGGAAAGGGAAGGGGGAGGGGGTGGAGGAGGCAGGAGAGCGAGGGGAGTGGAAGGCCGGTTCATCACCTTTTCGTTGAATATATGCTGGTGAATGTGCCGTTCATCACGTTTCTGAGTTAAGTGTGATGCCGATTAGGAAGAAGAAGAAGCCTTACTACCAACTTCGTACACTTCCGGAATTGTTTGATTTATTTGTGTTCAAATGTCTGGTGATTGTTTTGTATTTATTTATGCGAATGTGTACGTGTATATAACTGTCATTAATCAAAAACGTTTAGGCACTATCGAGCGATTTTGTTTTTTAAATAAAAAAAAACGAACTTTTTTAAATTTCAGAATTTTTTTTGCCGAAAACACTCCCAGGCACTCACTGATGAACCTCTGAAAGATTGACGAAGATCCGTTCAGCCATTTCTGAGAAAAATGGCGACACAGACACACAGACAGACCAACAGCTCTCTTTTATCGTAGATTCCAAATTGCAAATTACATCTCAATTACACAGAGAAGCAAATAATGGCGCAAAGATTTAAAAAGAACCAGCATGGGACAAAATGTTGTATTCTCATTAGTCGCTGTTTTAAAAGTTACCGCTCTTTAGATGTTATCATTATCCATTTTCTTTGAACAATGTGCTGCATTGTTTGGATAAGCTTCCATTGCGTCCAGTTAAGTGTTCAAACTACTCTGAAATGGGCATTCATTATTCTTTTTCAGAACAAGTCTTCACCACAAATCAAAATTGCAACCTATATGAACTTAGAACCATTAATTGCTATATTTTGTAAAATAAATTAAATTATGGATCAATGATTATATGGCAACTACTTCTTGGTGGACGCGATGATGTTATAATACACATTCACTGCACTTCTCAACAGAAAGGAATTATATGGACACGCACGTCGTCATTTTTAGCCAAGGCTTTATTCAGCAAACCAGAAGCGCACCACCACCACCACCTCTTCAACAGCACCGCAACACAGGCGGTTACTCTCAGCAGCATTTGCATTGACGGCAACAATTAGAACAAGTTTACAAATGAACAGATTCCCTCACGGTAAAAAGCAATAGGAAAGCAGCATTACTACTGTGCCATCTTTGTTTGGACCGGTTATCAGTGGGAGGTGAAAAATGATGGAAGGTTTTTGGATTGTTTGCTTACCATTGCTGAAACTTCATTCAAACATGCATCAACCCTTTTGAATCAAGTGTGTAACTTTTTTGTTGCAATGGCATACAAAATGTGTGACCTACGGCAAAAGGTTCAAAGTGGACATTCCGAAGGGAATTGCTCCTTATCAACAAGAGTCAGGAACTTTCAACCTCAACAATTGATTTCTGGAATTTTTTTAAATGTTATACACCGCCCCTCCCTGTTCCATCTCGATGCTGCACGACATCATCACCGGGCACCAAAGGTGATGACGCACGCTGAAAGGGAGTACTCAGTTTTCACTCCGTTGGTTTTCTTGTAAGTTTGTCCGGGCGGGCGACATTTTAGCCTTCCTTTGATCTAGAAAGCTAAAACGTGGGTACAATAGTGAACGAGTACTTTGGCAAAAACGGTCATTTTTTGATTCATTGATCGATTGAATTGATTAATTACTTAATTATTATCGATTCATTAATTACTTATTTCTTTTCTTTCTCATCTGAGAAATATTTCAGACACCTTTTGAGCTAGGATGCTGATATTAGGACATGATAATGACCAAGTGATTTGGCTATAAAAGGTATTTTTGATTTATTGATTGATCAAGTAATTATTAAATTTTTCGATTAACTACTTCATTAATTTTCAAAAAGTTACAGAACAGAATCGGATGAAACGGTGGTGGTTTAGGCATGTTATTAGCCAATTGGTTAATAAATTATTTTACGATTATTATTATTTAATTTTTTTAATTATGCAATTAATCAATCAATTATTGTACAGCTCTCCCTCCCAATTCCCTCTCCATGTGTTGGACATGCCGAAGGTTCCCCGGCAATGGCGTGCGCTGGAGGATATGTTATTTATTTATTTCTTTGGCATGGGGTCGGTGTACTTTGAATGTATCTCTACTTGTTTTTTGGGGTTTTTGGCCCATTTCTGAACATGACCGAATAGAAGTTCAATGCGATTTGTTGGCAACCTGATTATTATTATCCTTCCTCTTCTCCTTATTTTTATTATTCGGGGACCACACCTTTCTGGCAGGTTATTATTACTATTACTAAAATCATTATCATGGAAGTAGACCTACACTTTCTCAAACGATGGTGATGTTTACCTGATGCTCTCATCATAAATTTCTGAGAAGAAAATCAATGCACACAACAAAATCTGCATTATCTGATTAGTCCTGTCGTGTCAAAAGTGGCCACACAAGACAAAGGGGGCCACTGGCCACACAAGACAATGACATCACACTTGCCCTCTGGGTTTGTGGTATGCTTGTTATTTGACAGTGTATGGACACAAAACAGCTTTGATTCATGAGTCAGATTCTGAAAGCAAAAGACAAATCACTAAATATACATGCTGGAAACATAATGCTTGCTTTACACAGAGTGCATTAATGTAACATGTCTCATGGATGTTATAATATGGGCCATTTAGAGAACGCAGATGACATCGCCATCTTATTACCAATTTCATCAAATCACACAGTGTATGTATGGTATGTAAGGTGGCAAATGATTTTGAAAAACACTTACATTGATTTGAATCACTAAGTTGATGTGATGTATTTGAGGGTTTTATTTTACCCCATACAGGTAACCGATGCCATTTCATATTAAATTGTGAATCTGAAAGACAACGAGCAACAATGAGCATCCATCGGAGGTGGGTCAGGTTATTTTTTCCAGTAGGTGTTTTCATTCAATAAGTCTTATCAAGAGTTCAGGTTGCCTCTGGTCTGTCTAGGCTAGATTGGAATCTAGGAGCAGCTATAAACTGTCATCCTGGTGTTTCACCAAGGTGTGTGCGGTCCCTCCTATGGACGTTAAGGTGGGCGCCCCGTCCGCCAGCATTAGTTAGTGGGCATTGAAGATCCTTCGGTGACATTCGTGAAGAGTAGGTGAGCTATCATTGGCACCATTAACATTTTCCGAATTCCTGCACCTTCGATGGAGTCTCCTGCTTCAGATTGGCGATCCGTCCGGGATTGTAACCCTTCGCCGAGGAAACTTTGAAACTGCACCCTTCTGCACTCAACGATGAGACGCAATACAACTCACATCCCAACTTCAGCCGAGTCACATTTACTGCCCCTTAAATCTCTGTTTGGTGCGTTTTTCAACTGACTTAAAAAGTTTGGGTGTGGCTGATAATTTGAAAATGTCTGAAAAACTTGTATCGTTCCACAACAGGTCACAAGTTGATGATCAGTCATTTAAGAAAATAAAATAAAGAATATGTTTCGAGCTTGAGTTTTGTATTCAGGCAGGTGAAAATCATGTCCCCAACACATGTTAGGACCTCAAATCCTAAAATACTCTTTAAAAATGGATTATCTGTACTCGAAAACATGGAAAAGTGGTATTACACTTAGATATACGATCAGTAATAGCTGAGATATTGTCCGTTTCATACCTATTGGCCGCCATTTTGAAGTTTGCAGCTACCGGCCACCAGGGGGGTGCGCCAACTTGTAGCCAGTGGTTTTTGAAAATCCCGTGCCCGGCCCAAACATCGTGCCAAATTTCAAAAAGGTGTCACAAAGTGCACGATTCCGACGAGTTCCTCGCTAATCCGCCAGCATGATAGCGGATGGATGTTAAGCATCCCACGATGTCTTTCATGACGACTCGGGGAGTTACTGCCAGCACGATAAACAAATTATAAATTGGGAATCACTACCACTGGGAAGGCAAAGGCAAACCACCCGATGCATTTAAGCTGCATTGGCAGCACCAACCCTGCCTTCAGGCAACACTATCGAGACAGACATGACGAACATGCACTTATCACATTTGACAAACATCTTTTATGCACTCAACATGAATGAAGATGATGATTAATGTTGATAATAATTACTTATCAGCTTAATAGACAAATGCTGAAACAAGCCTGTTATGCTAATAACCATAAAACAAAAAACAGCAACTCCGTGAGTAGCAGACGATGTTATTTGATTGCAGGATTCACCAGCAATAGGAGACATGACGTCATCTGACTATTTCATTCTGAATAACGCCCTTAGCTTTTGCCACTTGCGCAAAAGAGTAAGCTTGCACAGTCATGCCAATTAAAACAGTTATTAAGTGAAGAACAGATAATATAACCCAAACACACGCAAGCAATTTACTAACAGTCTAGAGCCCTGCAATTGCAAAAAAAAAAATTGTATGGAATTTCGCCAACCACAAAGCCAAAGTGGCTAGAGCGAAGAAAATATCAGCAAAAGATGGATAAAATAAAGAGAGCAGCAATAAAAGTACAATATGCAGCAGAATAGGTGCTGACAATACGTATCGAGCCTGTAATGGATGAAATCTCTCTGAAACCTACTCGCGTTGCTTTTCAAATTTACAAATATATCGCTACCTCTGACCGCGTGCCTCCATATTGGGAACGAAGAACATTTGTTATCTCCATATTGAGAACTAAGAACATTTGTCATTTTGAGAACTAAGAACATTTGTCATATTGGGAACTAAGACCATTTATCATATTGGGAACTAAGAACATTTGTCATATTGAGAACTAAGAACATTTGTCATATTGGGAACTAAGAACATTTGTCATATTGGGAACTAAGAACATTTGTCATATTGGGAACTAAGAACATTTGGCATATTCGGAACTAAGAACATTTGTCATATTGGGAACTAAGAACATTTGTCATATTGGGAACTAAGAACATTTGTCATATTCGGAACTAAGAACATTTGTCATATTGGGAACTAAGAACATTTGTCATATTGGGAACTAAGAACATTTGTCATATTGGGAACTAAGAACATTTGTCATATTGGGAACTAAGAACATTTGTCATATTGGGAACTAAGAACATTTGTCATATTGGGAACTAAGAACATTTGTCATATTGGGAACTAAGAACATTTGTCATATTGGGAACTAAGAACATTTGTCATATTGGGAACTAAGAACATTTGTCATATTGGGAACTAAGAACATTTGTCATATTGGGAACTAAGAACATTTGTCATATTGGGAACTAAGAACATTTGTCATATTGGGAACTAAGAACATTTGTCATATTGGGAACTAAGAACATTTGTCATATTGGGAACTAAGAACATTTGTCATATTGGGAACTAAGAACATTTGTCATATTGGGAACTAAGAACATTTGTCATATTGGGAACTAAGAACATTTGTCATATTGGGAACTAAGAACATTTGTCATATTGGGAACTAAGAACATTTGTCATATTGGGAACTAAGAACATTTGTCATATTGGGAACTAAGAACATTTGTCATATTGGGAACTAAGAACATTTGTCATATTGGGAACTAAGAACATTGGTCATATTGGGAACTAATAACATTTGTCATATTGGGAACTAAGAACATTTGTCATATTCGGAACTAAGAACATTTGTCATATTGGGAACTAAGAACATTTGTCATATTGGGAACTAAGAACATTGGTCATATTGGGAACTAATAACATTTGTCATATTGGGAACTAAGAACATTTGTCATATTCGGAACTAAGAACATTTGTCATATTGGGAACTAAGAACATTTGTCATATTGGGAACTAAGAACATCTGTCATATTGGGAACTAAGAACATTTGTCATATTGGGAACTAAGAACATCTGTCATATTGGGAACTAAGACCATTTATCATATTGGGAACTAAGAACATTTGTCATATTGGGAACTAAGAACATTTGTCATATTGGGAACTAAGAACATTTGTCATATTGGGAACTAAGAACATCTGTCATATTGGGAACTAAGAACATTTGTCATATTGGGAACTAAGAACATTTGTCATATTGGGAACTAAGAACATTTGTCATATTGGGAACTAACAACATTTGTCAGATTGGGAACTAAGAACATTTGTCATATTGGGAACTAAGAACATTTGTCATATTGGGAACTAAGAACATTTGTCATATTGGGAACTAAGAACATTTGTCATATTGGGAACTAAGAACATTTGTCAGATTGGGAACGAAGAACATTTGTCAGATTGGGAACTAAGAACATTTGTCAGATTGGGAACTAAGAACATCAGTTGCATTACATTCATCTTATGAATCAAAAAATTTTTAAAGAAAGAAAACATAAGTTATTCATCAACTGCCTTCTTGACCAAACATCCATATCCAAAGCAAATAATTTCCTTTTTTTATTCTCTCATCCCTTAAAATCCGAATATCAGCGTTTGTGGCAATTCGTGTTTATGGGAAAGGATTCAAATGCACAATCACTTCCACTTATCTGGATATGAATAAATGAAACTAGTGGTTTATTTGTTTTGGCGAGTGGTATGAGTGGCTTTTCAGGAAGAAGAAGACCGCTGCTCCAATGAGGAATATGGTCGAACCCCAGCCAATGCCGTAGCCCCAGGCGAACTCATGGTAAGTGTGCAGCACAGTTTCATCAACGAATCGCACCGCGTACAGAATCAATGCGGTGAGTTGCAGAAGCACTGGAAGGCAGGATTATGTCCATATTTGAAAATAGGGAGGGAAGTGAAAAAAGGGGGAAAGGGGCAAGAAACAGTGGTCAGAAAAAAAAAATTGTTGCTCTATAACGGCCATTATTATCCCACCTTGGCCCAAGGGGAAGCTTGGCCCAAGTCTTTCACGAACGGGTCTGGCAATGCCTGTCATTCTCCTAGTTAGGGCAGGAATTTGGAATTTGGCCATGGTGCCGGTGATACTCGCCTTCTCTCTCTCTTTTTTTTCTTTTATTTTAGGGATACAAGATCGAGGCTCGTGTAAGAGCTAACATTGATCACAAAATGACAAACTGACAAATAAAACACATGATAAAGGGAGCGGGAGAACAAGATAGAGAGCAGGGACATCGGGAGATCTGTGGGAGGGAGAGGGATTGGGGGGAGGAGGCGTGGGAAGGGAGGGGGGGAGGTAAAAAAAAAACACATGGACACTGCTCGGACTTCCATGAAAGTAGTCGATATTTAAGGACACCTTGGGATCTTTAACGTCCACCAACCCATGCTGGCGGACAGGGGTCACACGTAAAATAAGTTCAAAAGCATGACGATCGACGACTATTAACAGATGACTTATTTTAAAATCAATCAAATTAAAAGATGACGATTATGCAGATATGATGGATGTAAATTCGCAAGGATGCAAACACGACACTGATGATGGGCGAAAGAATATGATGAAAGACCATAACAACCGGAACTAAGGAAAAGCACATTTTTGCTTATTTGAAGATCTTAAAATAAAGTAGCTCATGTGGAATCTCAGGAATCTGAATATGAGACATAGATCATCAGCCCTGTCCATGTGTTAACATGTGAAGGCGCATCGCTTTCGTTCAAATTAAATGAATCTTCATGACGTCATATAGGGACTTTTGTGAGATTGTTGTTTTTAAGTGGATGGCCATGCTTTCCATGATAGCAACTTTAAAATGGCCTTGCGTACCAGACTAGGTGGGGTAATGCAGGTTCGAGGGTCTGGGAGCTCGCTGTTCGAACCCCAGCCGAGTCATATACGAAACACTTTAAAAATGGTGCGTGCCACTTCCTTACTCAATGCTTAGCACTTTAAATAAATAAATAAAAAGGAGCATGGACAAACAACCATGGATTGGCAATAATTGTGCACACTTGATGGGCCTAATGGCCTTCACCTGTGTTGTCATTCTTGTAAAGGGACTAAATTTATTTATTAAATGGTGGTGAGTGTGCAGTATGACATTATCGTACTTCACTTCACACTTACCACAATTTAAGAAATTAATATACCTTAAGAGATCAAATGTGCAACCCCGAACATTAAGGTTGCATGTGCGATAGGCATCCATTGTGATAAATGCAACTACATTGACCATGGGTATGGGTCAACACTTATTTTGAGTGGTATATATTTTCTCTGAGGCCTTGTGTAAAGGCAGTATAGCATCACCAGGCCATATTAAAAAAAAAAAGCTTTGCTGGACATTAATAAGAATTGGCAGCATGTTAAGAGGTTTTAATAAAATGCATTTTATGAGAGAAAGTTCACTTTATGCCAGAATTGAACTGCAGTTTTCAGATTAAATACAGATCAGTTGCCCATTTCTATTCAAATGCTCATTTATATAAGTATCCTATGGCTTCAAACCAGATTCAATTGTTTTGTGGTTTCATGGCAGAATAACCTACATGATGTTGCATCAGTTCATATATGGAAGAAAATGTCACAGCAGAAAATTAAAGCTTCAAAGGATTCTGCAAACGTGGGCAAAGTAGGCCAAAACACTGGCAAACATTCCAGGTACAGTAAACTTGGGTAACCAGACAAATCACTATTTTGTTTCTGAAATGTTTAACAGTTAAGCCCTAAGCAGATAACAAATGTGCGATTTCATAAAAAGTCAAAAGTTTGTCGTCGAAAGTTTTCTTGTTTTAAAATCATAGCTGCATGTAGTCAAACATGTTTTTTGGGGTTTATTTTTTATGCAAGCCAGCTTGCTGAACTGATGTAAATAATAATAATTTTAACTAAACACAGATCACATACTTGGGAGAAAGAAAAACAGTCAGATATACAACTCTTTTGTTTTTACATTGTAATGTGTGGCCTCCAACCTTTAATGATGAGCAATTAGTATAGGAGCATGCATTTATCATAATAGTAGGGGTAGCTTAGTCACACTGTAGTGGATGAGAAACATCACACAAACACAAACAATCAGCAACCTGAAAAGGAAAGGACAAAAGGAAAATAGAATAAAATCAGGCCAGGAAAACGAACTCACCAGCGACGCACACCAGGCCACCGATTATCTTGTTGAACTTGTAGGAACCCTTGCACAATGACCACAGGGCGAGCAGTGCACACGCAATGGTGATGATGAGACCAATGAACATTAAAGCAATGGTCCACACCTTCCAATCTGCCATGAGATGTAAAAACAATGCAATTTTATATTTATTTACTGTAGCTGTTCCTGACAATCCTTCAATATAATTGTCAGAGCACCACTGACCCAATTCCTATCAAGCCAAGGGAATATATATATATATATATACCTATCAAACCAAGGGATTTTGTCTGTATAGCGCTGATAATCAATTCCTATAATCACACTCTAAAAAATGTGCTCAAAACAAAGTGAGCGAGTTAACAAATAGGGGGAGCAGTGAATAATTATGAAGTATCTGTTCAATGAAAACATCAATCATGCCATAATTTACAGATGATTGGCTACATAGTACTGGTAAAGGTTAAGTGCAGGTTTAGCTACAAACAATAGGCCAGGTCTTACTTCAGCCATCCTTGTGTGTGTGTGTGTGTGTGTGAAGAGGAAAAGTAAAGATTGCAAATAAAACAAAAAAAAGAGCAATCAGAGATTGCAAACCCTCGCCGGGATGTATTTTCAGTGGTTTTTAAGGCTTTTGTGTTAAAACAAATATGGCAGCCGAACCGCGTGACCAATGACGTCCTCATTGTTTTTTTTCTAAACTAATTTATTCCTAGATTATGCTCAAGAAATTTCATCTTGATCGGATGAAGTTTTGTACTTGTCGAATTATGACGTCATAATGGAGGCACCTATGAGATCATCATTAACATATTTTATTCCCCATGGAGAGTTCTTTACAATGAACCATGTCTCAATTTTTTCTATTCAGCACTTTCGGAGATATAGAGGTGCAAAGTTTTCCGTTTTTTCCAAGATGGCGTCCGAACCACGTGACCTATGACGTCATAATTATCATTCTAAAATTCTACAGGTGGAGCTGCACCTATGGTGAAAATTTCCTGTCAATCGGACCAACGGTTGCAGAGAAAATCATATTTATTCTGTGCAGACAAACAAACAGACAAGCAGACAAACAAACGGACACAAATGCAATACCCTCTCCTCTGGCGAGGGTAACTTGAAAGCATCTGAAAATGCAAAGCCCATCCGCTTCAGTTTGTATTCAGACATATTCTTCTTCTTCTTCTCTGGTGTGCTCAACATGACGAAAACAGCTTTTTTTTTAATACAAAATTAAAATTTACGATTTTATGCAGCCTTGACCTTTGAGCTTTAGATCAAAAATCTAAATCTTTAGATCTTTAGATCTAAAAAAAAAAGAATCAGTTTCTAGCTTTTGATTGGTGAACAAATTATGTGTCCCAATATGCAAATTCTTTAAGTTCATGACAATTGGATGAAAATTAACGATTTTATGTAATGCTGACCTTTGACCTTTTTACCGATTTTTTAAATTTCCCTTTTCTATATTCTCATAATAAAGCTTTGATAAAAATTTCATGACAAAACTCAAATGGTAGATTGAAACTTCAGGTCAATTGGATGAAAATTGATCATTTTAGGTGACAGTGACCTTTGACCTTTTGACAATATTATTAATTTGCCTTCTCCATATAATCATAAAAAACTTTCTTGAAAGTTTGATGACAATAGCTCAAAAAAGTTACGGCCCAGACAAAGACACAGAAGCGATTGCAAAACCCCATCTCCCGCTGCGCGGAGGACGAGCTAATAACATAAAGTTGTAAATGTAATTCTCATGGCAAACCAATGAAGAGTTCATCACCAACGTATTTGTCACCACAATTTTAAATGTAAGGCCATGAAAACATTAAAACCAACCAAATAAAAAACCGCAAGCTTCGAGGCATGTTCCATTGCGTACCGGTGGTTCGAGCATCCTTGCAATGCCAGACTTTAGAGTCAGAGTGCAGCTTGCATTGCTGCCACAGGCTGAGGCTGTAGCGATCTGCATTGACCCAGGGTGAGTCGGCCAGAGCAAGCACTGCCAGCACAGCAGCGGTGATCAGGCAAGTGAGGCCAATAAGTGGAAATGGACGGATAGTGAGGACCTTGGTCATGGTGGCTAGGGAGAGGAAATGAGAGATCGGAAAACTACTATGGGTATGAATTGAAAATAACCAAGGATACATCAGCAGAATTCCCATAATAAACTTTATTTGATTACAACTATTAAAAAGGTTGTGATAATTGATGAAGGAAATGGCTATGAAGGTGAATTATGTGAATCGGAAAAAAAAGGGAAAAAAAGGATTGCACACCCAAGAGGTAATTCAGTTTTCATATTTTCTTCCACGTATTGATCATTAATGTGAATGGGAAAACAATAGGAGGCAATCTAAAGAAAACAGCAATTGCATTAAAAGTGGTGTGTGGAAAAAAAATCACCAACAAGGTTGTTGAACTCTACCATTGGAATACAGCTAGAATAGTAGAACGATATAGAATGTGTTCTCCTGGGTTCAGTTCCGAGGGACATTTGATCCAATTTTTGGAAATGGCATTGAGGTGCCCTCACAAACAAGATCCGCAAGTGCGTTGGTAAGGAGTCTTCGCTCGCTGTCACACATTCTTGTTTCTTTGTATTAAATATCCAGTGTTTTTCAAAAGCATCCATTTTTGGTGATTTTAATCTCTATTGGTGGTCAGTCTAGGAGAAATCACTGAATTATGTTATTTTTGCCGCTCGTTGTGCCAAACCTGAGTGTTTATGATTGGAAGAGTGATTCTAAGGGAGGAGGTATGAGGGTAGTCAATTGAGAAATAGTCATTCTCAGTTTTATTGGAACAATGACCCATATTCCTTCTCAAATGTCCAACCCATTCCATGGACTCAATCTACCCTTGTAACTCAGGTCTCAAGAACATAAGGATAAGAATTTTCAATCAAGAAGTACATGTTACAATGGAGCACATAAACAAATATCATGTTACTAGAAAAGGTAAAATCATAAGGCACTAGCAACGGTACCCGCCCTATGGGCGGGGCTTCAATTGGGAGGCCCAAATGAAAAGGCAAAATATCAGAAATTGAAGGCTTTTTTTATTTTAAACGATTCATATAAACATCCGTTGAATCATATCACACGCAAATCATCAAAATCTAAACAGTACATGGCGCCCATTTTGAAAAAAGATTGAATTCTGCAAAACGGAAGCACCCGCGACACGTCTTTCTCAGTCGCACGTTTATGTGTGAAGACTGCGCACCAAATCTGTAACACGGAAGCGGCCGCTACACATCTTTCTCAGTCGCACGTTTATGTGAAGAGTGCGTGCCGAATCTAACACGGAAGCGGCCGCTACACCTGTTTCTCAGTCGCTTTGCACACGCTGCCATGTTACTTCGGAGCCTTTATATAGGAAGAGTTCGTCAGGAGTCGATCTACTCTTTACTGGCACGTTGGATAAACAGTATTTGTAGAATTTCAACAAAAGCCACATCACTGTTCATATCGGTAAATATTATTCCATCTTTTTTGGAAAAACTGGAAAATTGGAAAAACAATATAGTCTATTTTACTCCCAGGGGTCCCAGGAATACCCACCCAAAATATCGTTGCGATCGGTTGAGCCGTTTTTGCGGTACCTTCGAACGGACGGACGGACATTTGGTGAATTATAGTAAGATAATTGTTAAACATTTTAAAATTTTCCAAAATACTGTTTGCCTGTGCACAGCATTTAAACAACAAAACGACCCACAATACTGGAAGGGTAAATACTGAATGGGCTTTTGAACGAAGATATCATTGATTGGGGAAAGGATGAAGAGCTGAAATAACAAGGGCAGGCCGAAGAAGATAAGCAGATTTATAAAATTTAAAATTCATCATCATCATATCATAATATTGACAAATTGTCGGTGCTCATGAAGCAGTCCATTAGCAAGCTGCATGGTTTGCTATTGCCTTCCAAGGAGACAGTCGGGGCAAGAGGTTGGAATTTTTCAAGGTCAAAGGTCCTTGTGATGACACACCTACTCTTTGTGAAAGATATCGTAGGATCTTTAATATACACCAACGACCAGTGCTGAGAGATGAACTGACCCCTGAAATCACTCAAATTTATAGGATAGATTTTATACAAAGTTTGCTGGATACCGGAATAATACACCATTGTGTATTTACCTTCCTCGCCTCGTTGGAGGTACCTTTTGTTTACTTTACAAAGTGACATTTTCCAGACAAATAATTCCCTTGAACAATATATGTCACTCCAGGCAATCTATTAGAACTATGTTGTTTTTAATCAATTGTTTCATGTGAAGGCAATATTAAACAATTGATAAAACCAATGGCTATATATTAGTCAGGTTCACTATGTTTTTTCGTTCAAAATCATGGTAGATTAGCAAACCTACACATTTTTGGAAACGTTATTACATGGAAAATCTGAAAATCAATGTTTACATTTGCCAATTCCGACCAATTCGATTCGACCAATTCGACTAATCGACCAATTCCATTCGACCACTCGACCAATCGCTTCGATCGACCATTCGACCATTCGACCATTCGACCAATTCGATCGATTCGATTCGATTCGATTCATCGAATTCGATTCGATCGACCATTCGACCAATTCGATTTGCCAATCAATTTGACCGACCTTTGCTTGTGTGGAACGGACTGTGAAAACGATGCGGACTATATTGTCGGATACGACACACAGGACAGTGATGACGAACTCTAAATGGCATATTCTGTAATCGTGTATGTTTGATGCCATTGACTGCCTGTGTATATTTTGTCATTGACTGCCTGTGTAGATGTGAAGTTATAATGACTGCATGTGTATATATGATTTTGCTGACTGCCCGTGTATGTTTGGTGATATGAATTACTGTGACACATTTTGATGTTATTAACTGCCTGTACAAAATGATAACATGTATTTGATTATGCAACTTATCGCGAAAATAAAGACAGTATTTTGCAATTCAAAACCTTTGATTTGTGTCTTACCATTCCCCATAGCACTAATTTGATACTTTCATTGGATTCCTTGTCCCGGAAAATATAGGTTTAGTATATTTTAAAAAATTTTTAGGGTAATTAGAGGCAGAAATAGAACAAAATATGTATTTTACAGTGGCCATTTTGAAAATCCAAAATGGCCGCCATACAGGTATCTCTCCAAATGTAAACATTGATTTTTAGTTGCCTTATGCTATAACCTTTCCAAAAATGTATAGGTTTGCTCATCTACCATGATTTTGAACGAAATATAATTTATTGACATAGTGAACCTGACTATATATGAGGTGGGGCAGAAGGGAATTCAAAAGGTTATACTCACAATCTTCCAAAACACACCAATGTTTGTTATTTTTAAACATAAAAAGTAAATATAATTAAGAAAGGTGTTTCTTACCAATTGTATATTGAAAAAGTTAAATGGTGCTTCTTGGACTATTGTACCATATTTTCAGCACTTTCTCTTTTTTAATTGAGTGGAATTTGGGACTAAAATTGGTTTAGTCGTAGTTATGATAAGCATGGCTCAGTTTTGTTGAGATGAAAATTGAACTTTTGACCTGAATGCAAAGAGCGACATCTGGCGGATACTGAACGCAGCTCATCACCCATCTAATACCATGTTTACAGTGAAGCATGGTGGTGGCGGCATGATGCTATGGGGATGCTTTTCAGTGGCAGGGACTGTGAGACGTGTAAGGATAGAGGGAACAATGAATGGAGCAAAATACAGGCAAATCCTTGAGGAGAACCTGCTTCAGAGTGCAAAAGACCTTAGACTGCAGCAAAGATTTACATTCAAACAAGACAATGACCCCCAAACATACAGCAAAAGCAACACTGGGAATGGCTTCAGAATAAGAACGTCAAAGTCCTTGAGTGGCCCAGCCAAAGACCGGACTTGAATCCCATTGAGAATCTGTGGAAAGACTTGAAGATTGATGTTCACCGACACTCTCCATCCAACTTGACAGAGCTTGAGCAAAACTGCAAGGAAGAATGGGAGAAACTCCCCAAATCCAGATGTGCAAAGCTGATACAGACATACCCGTAACGCTCAAAGCTGAAATCACTGCTAAAGGTACTTTTACGAAGTATGGATTTAGGGGGCTGTATACTCATGTAAATTAGATATTTCTGTATTTCATTTTTAATTATTTTGTAAAGAATTCTAAAAAAATGTTTTCACTTTGACATTATGTGGTATTATGGGCAGATCAATGACAAAAACGAAATCTCAATTTGATCAATTTTTAATTCAGGCTGTAACAACAAAATGTGAAAAAGTGAAGGGGTGTGAATATTTTCTGAAGGCACTGTAATCACAAGTTACCTTGACAATAATGGAATCTTTGTTCATGTTTCATTTATTGGTTTCTCATCAGCTGACCATTTGACATTGACATTTTTACATTTTTACATTTGACATTGACACTGTGCAACTATTTACCCTTCTAAAAGTGTTGTGTGACCTTTGCCTGAACCCCCATATCATACTCTGGGTGGAAAGGTTTTTACTAGACCATCCTCAGCAGGTGACGGTGAATGGTAGTTTATCAAAGGTATCAATCTTTAATTAACCGGTGCTCCACAAGGCGGTGTATTAGATCACCTCTACTGTTCAGTCTGTACACCAATGGATGTGTTCATCTCAAAGAAGTGTGTCACTTTATTAAGTTCACGGATGATACCGCCATTGTCGGCTGTTTTTCCGATCAATTGTCCTTCGTATTGTACCTCGATGACATTGACGCATTCAATGAGTGGTGTGAGGACTTTCTCACACAATGTGTGCAAAACGAAAGAAATGATTTTGGATTTTCAAAAAGGTCACAATCATGAACCTGCAACTACAAATGGAGAAAAAGTGGGAATTGTTAACAAATTCAAGTACCGTGAAATGGGGTGAATAGGGACAGCCATAAAAATCCTATTTATTCCTATTTAACCCTTATATGGGGTTAATAGGGACTATAAGTTGCTTTTTTTTAAAACAAGACAACACTTTCAACCCAAATATCAACAAATCAGTATGGTTATCAATTTTCAGCGAAAAAAGTTTCCGAACTTTTTTTCAGTTTGTGTCCCTATTCACCTTGCTGCCCCTATTCACCCCATTTTACGGTACCTGGGCACTATTATTGATAAGGTAACTTTTGATCAAAATACCGATGCTGTGTACAATAAATACATGGAAAGATTGTATCTTCTCAGGAAGTTTAATTTATTTGTTGTTAGCTCACACGTGATGCGGATATTAACCAATTCTTTGCTGATCAGTGTTTTGTCATTTAATTTGGTTTCTTTGTATAGTTATTTAAATGTGCGGAATAAGTCAAGAATAAGAAAGGTAAATCAAGAATAAGTCAAGAACATTTGCCCAAGGTCACAGTAGCATTTAAAGTGGGTGGACCATCACTGAAGAGGAATTAGATTTTATAAAAAGTAATTAGATCTACTGTGCTATTCTAATAATGAACAAGAGAGCCGATCCAGTCTCAGGTGACGTTTCACCTGCTTCCCACCAAGCTTCCTCAAACCAATAGACCCCGAGCCTCAACACATGTCTGCTTTTTTCCTGAGGCGACAATTCATTTCCAGTTACGTACAATAGGTGTTGCTCGGTATTACTCTCTATTGGTCAATGGAGGAGTGTTTTTATTTTGCCGAGCCTTAAGCAACAAACACCAATCACATCATTGATGTTCTTCTCTTTATAATATTTACTTCTGATCTGGTATGGTATATTTGTATGTACGAGTGTGAGTGGGCGTGTGTGCTTGTTCTTGGTTTTCTGTTTCCGGGGCACAAACTGGCTGGGTTTGAGTCTGCATTGGGTATGGTGGCGCCCGGGTTGCGTGATTGGTGGAGTTTCTGTTTGGTATTGTACATGTGTCGGTGTGGTGTTCGGGGATTGAGCGCTCTATTTTGCCCACATTATCCAGTTGCTTGCAACGTCCAGTTTTTGCCACTTGTATCAGAGGTGTGTAATGTGTGGGTATGTCTACAGTCTCCCCAGTTAGACCACCCGCTCTGCTCTTGATGAGCCATGCTTCCGGTATCAATCTGTCGTTTGCTTGATGTTGTGTCTCGGACTCGCGTCCCCTCCAAGTCAAATTTGTGGATTGCAAGCAGTGACGCGCTATGGCTGACTGTGTCACCTTTCCAAGCCTGATTGCTCTATCATGTTCATCTCACCATTGTTTTAAATTCCTTCCAGTTTCACCAATGTATAATTGGTCAAGGTTCTGCAAGATGAATGGAAAACTACTCCGGATTTATCATCAGTTGGGATTGTGTCCTATCATTTTGAAATGACATTACGGATGGTGTGTAGAGGCTTTTAGGCCACTCCAATCCGCGTGCTGTGTGCAATCTTCCCAATCCTATTGGAAAGTCCCGGGTAGTACGCAGGCAGTACGCAGTGCCCAAGCGTGTCTGGCTCCTTCCGTTTTGCCCATTTTGGTTCTTTCAAGGTGGAGAGTCTTTGCTATACCCATTATTATTGAGCAACTCCTGCAACTAATCTAATTACTCCCGCCAGGGAGTAATGCATTCGATCGTGTGCGTGTGTGTGTGTTCGTGTGTTTGTGAACAAGATATCTGGAAAAGTTCTGAACGGATTTGGATGAAAGTTGGTCGGATGATTGCAATTGGGATAAGGAAGAATTGATTCGTTTTTGGTGAAGCTCAGGATATTATTCCGGATCCAGGAAGTTTTTGAAGGATTGTTTACCATTGGAAGACAGGGCTCATTTTTTATTTTTTTTACATTATCTTCTATATACTCTATATTTAACATTGTGATATGAAAATAGTTTTCATATTTGTTGTAAATGTAGCTTAAACTCATGGTTATGCGTTAGAGCGGTGGATTTTGTTAGCAGCGTCGTCTTCAAGGTTTTTTTTTTTTCCAATAAAGACATATTCTGTCATTTTAAAACCATCAAAGTGTGTATTCGGTTTCCCCGTTTCATAAAATGTATCGTTTGATACGTGTAATGCTTTAAAACTGTTTTTTTTTGTTTGTTTTTTTTACCTCAGAAGAGATATCAACATTTACCTCAACGAATGTCAATCGCGGTGTCAGTATTTGATGAACTTATAAAGACTTAGGTGAGTTATAAGTGTGACCAGCATGTGCACAGGATTCTTCCCAGAAGAATGAGTGGTCGCATCAGCTTGTACGACTTAAAATGAGCGAGTTTTGTTTTGACGTTTGGGCCAGTTTTACATGTTGTATCCCTAAGGAATGAAACGAACGTTTTCCTGGCTTACAATTTTATTTGAAGTCACACATGCCTCAAAATACACTCACTTATATAGAATTGAACGCTGAATCTGAAAATGTAAGTGAAATTGCCTTGTTTTTTTTTTTTTCATTATCTTCTATATATTCTAAATATATATCTGTGCAGTGTCTGTCTTGTGTTGTCTTGTCTTGTGTTGTCACTGAACTACTCCCTCAAACTTTTGTGAAATCGTACTATTCCAACTTGACCCACGGCGGGAGTATGCGCTCTACAGAGTGGCGTTCTAGTTTCTCTTATTGCATTACCTTTGGAAGATGACAGTCCATGCCAAAGCCGCTAATGTCTGTGCTAAACTACGTTTCTGGGAGATTGGGTTGCAGGAATGAAAATCCAGTAATCCCTTGGTATGGGTTGGTTTCCTGTAAACCGATGTATTTCGGTAGCCATCAGGCTTACAGTGTACCTGCACATCCAAAAAGGCCAATTTGCCTTCTTTTTACATTTCAATTGTAAAGCTAATGTTGGGAAATACCCAGCCAAGTTGTCCAATAAGGTGGTCCACAAAGTATCTATGCACAGTGACGAAAGTGTCATCCACATACCTGTTCAAGTATCATGGGAGTCAATTCTCATGAGACTTGAATACCTATTGCTGAAGTTCCTCCATCACCAAGTTATCCACAACAGCAGAGACTGGTGCACCTATATATGTGCCAAGTATTTGTCGATAGTGTGTACCATCATTGATGAAGGTATTTATATAACTCCAGCAGGCTAGCAATATGATCTAAAACACACTTCCAAAATAGCAAAACAGTACTTGGAGAAAATCTATAGCTGGTATGCTCCAAGTGTTAGAATGGCCACCCCAAAATCCGGACATGAATCATATGCAGATCATAAATTTCTCCATAAATTTCCCACCACCCAACTAACACCATGTTTACAGTGAAGCATGGTGGTGGCAGCATCATGCTATGGGGATGCTTTTCAGCGGCACGGACTGTGAGACTTGTAAGGCTCAGCCATGAATTTCAAGTGTCATAGCAAAGGGTCTGAATACTTATGTAAATGTGATATTTCAGTTTTTTCTTTTTAATAAATTTGCAAAACTTTCTAAAATCCTGTTTTCTCTTCGTCATTATGGGGTATTGAGTGTAGATTGATGAGGGAAAAAATGAATTTAAACGATTTCAGCATAAGGCTGCAACATAACAAAATGTGAAAAAAGTGAATGGCCACCCCAAAAGTGTTACAATGGCCACCCCAAAATCCGGACTTGAATCATATCGAGGCAGTATGGCATTACCTGAAAACAGAGAAGTAAAGGAATTTGCCACTTACCTTACAGATCTGTGGAATGTACTACAGGATATTTGGCACAAAATTCCTGTAAGAATGCTTCAGTCATAAACAGGGAGCATGGAACCATTTCCCTTAGACAACGGGTGGGCCAGTCTGTCTGGGCACATTTACCGACGGTATAACTGACTAGGAAACTCCGTATCATGGATGTGCGTTCACTTGGGTCCGGTTCCATAACCGTCACAATATATTATGCGTCCACAAATGAACTTTTCAAATTCATTGAGAAGTGTATCATCTCCACTTGAATATTGCAATCAACTTTAACTAGCCGAAACCCGTGGAACATCCACGGAAGGGAGGATGTGGTGTATGGATAGAGTGTACCATTATGGATGGCATAGGGGATTTGCTTGTCCGAGTAAGAGTTAGGAAGAAAGATGAGAATGAAGAGTGCGTATATGAACAACGATTTATTGCAATCTACTTAAATGACAACGCTACGATATACTTTTGAAAAATGAATGGATTCGTAATAGGAATCGGCATCGCACCACTCTGGGATTGTCCACTCAGTGGACGGCTTGCTGTCGCCTTCATAATCGCTATAATGTCGCTATAATAATAGCGTAAGGACTCGACTTTGTTATCCCTTTTACGCCGCACCCAGTGACCCGATGCCCACGGCACTAATGGATTTACGATCTACGAACCTCGCTCTTTGTTTATCACGTACAGCCATACTCGAAAAATCTGAATTAGCCCACGTTGGGGCCCAAAAGCATCCGATTAACTGCCGATACGACGCCATCTTACGACGCCATCGTATTGGCGTCTGCTGGGCGAAGGCGAAGCAAGCCGTCCGCTGATTGGACAGGCGAAGGCGAAAGCAAGCCGTCCACTGAGTGGACAATCCAGAGCATGCATTTGTGCCGGTGTCAGCGATCGTTGTTCAGATATGCACTCTTCATTCTCATCTTTCTTCCTAACTCTTACTCGGACAAGCAAATCCCCTATGCCATCCATAATGGTACACTCTATCCATACACCACATCCTCCCTTCAGTGGATGTTCCACGGGTTTTGGCTAATTATTATATAGATGGGCATCTTACAGGAAGCATATCTGTCATAAGAAGGACAAAAAACCTTATATCATGAGGTCCAATAGGACTGGCCCTGGAATTGCACCAAAATGTGTATTTTGGAAGTTTAAGATCAAAAAGAGAAAATACTACTTTTTTTCTCTTTGTGGCCTTTTAACTGTCATTAAAGGATTCAATATCAGAGCCTTGAGAGAAGAAAAAGAAAAGCACTTACATTTGTAAGGAATACAGGATTAGGGGATTACATTGACAAAATCAATCAGATAATCGCTTAAAAGATGTTTTCGCTCTGACACTGCACAGCGACTGTTATTGTAAGCCTTGAATGACGTGTTCAAAGTCAATGATTATGTCACGTGATCTTTTTAAGGCTGGGGGTGGGGGGCGTGGAAGTGCTGCCCTTTTAGAGTTGGCATTCGTATCATCTCAGGTTTCCCTAATGCACAAGTTATGGAGTTGTATCTTAGACAAGAGGTGAAGGAAAAAGAAGTTAAGACTACCCCCCTCTTTAGATGATTCATTTTAGACATTACACTTCAGAGTGATCCATTTCTGTACTACGGTTATTCCTTTGCGAAGAATAGGTGGGCCATCGCAGACACCATGAACAAATTCCAAATTCCTGCTCTAAACTACAGGGAGCGTTGCATCAGTGGCAAAGCCAGGCCCTCAGCCAATGTTTACGTTTTGGATCCCACTGATAGGCCGGATCCGGTTCCGGTCCTGAACTCAAATCGAATTGGCTTGTTCTTGTCACCTAATCAACTCATCCACCTAGTTTTGTCATAACTTGTGCACAACTTTTTGAGATATCGTGTTTCCTATCGTTTTGGTCCCATCTCTCAATGGTGAAGAATCACTTAAATAATTATCGGATCCGGATTCAGATCTTCACCAAAGTTGAATAAATATCCTCCACACCCAACCTGGCCACCAAGGTTCGTCCGAATACGTCCATAACATTTTGAGATATCCTGTTCATAAACACACAGACAAGGAGACAGACAGGGGTGAAAACGTACCCTCCGTCCACCGTCCACCATCGGTGGCGGAGTTTTTTGTTTTTTTTTAAATCACAAAACGGTCTATAAGTGTCTGTAAATGAAAGTGTCTGCAAACAAAAGTCGTCTGGTGCTGCTCGCTCCTGTTCATGGAGGGTTACATCATCAAAGGCAACGGCACATGCCAGACAAAAGACAAAAGCGCAAATGTGTTCATGGCTGATGCCATCCAGTGGGAAAGGATGGACAGATTCTGGGAGGAGGCTTTGGCCTTAAATACATCTTTTGCCTTACCCAGGTTTGGCCTGTTGACCAAAGTGTATGCATTCTTGCTCTGCCTGCCCAACAGCAAAGGCGACTGCGAGCATACCTTCTTCATGGTTCACAAGATCTACACTGAGTCCAGGAACCACCATGAACCCAGAAACACAGTCCTTTCCTGCAGTGTAAGATCAATTGTGATAGCCATTGCTATGAAGTACAACCGACATTTGATATGTTAGTTAGAGGAAGCAGTCAGCCACCAGTGAATACAAGTTTTTATCTGCAACTATCGAGGATGCCTCTTCATGATGGTTGTACCACCCAATGCAAGTTGGGGGCCAAATCTTCCCCATTCTTCCTTGCTACCTAGATTCGTCAGAGTGCCGATCGGTCCACATGGACCGGCCCTTCCCTCTTGTCTCTTTCTGTGCTCTCTTTCTCTAACTCGGTCGTAGCCCTGACTTCGTGAAGGCGGTGGTACACCATCCTGGGTGTGGGGGGTCTCTGGGTTGCTCCTGCAAGATTAATCAGCTGTCTCCATGCCACGGACTTGTTCAAGAGAACTGTCCAGAACTATACAACAACAACAGGAACAGCAACAGTTTTTATCTTGTTCTGATGTGCAATTTTCTTTTTTACAGTGCCGATAGAAAGTATACACCCCCTTTCAAAATTTTCACATTTTATTGCATAGAATTAAAATGCATTAAACTGAGACTTTTTCCACCTTTATTTACACATCGTAACCCACCACTTCCAGGTGAAAAACAAATTCTACAAATTCCAGAAAATTAAATAAAATTACAAAACTCGAATATATTGGTTGGATAAGTGTCGACCCCCCTTATACTAGCAATTGTAAATTACCTCAGGTGTAGCAATCACCTTCAAAATCACACACCAAGTTAATTTGCCTCCACCTGTACTATATTGTAGTGATTCTGATTATTTAAGAATAAAATAAGCTGTTCCTGTAGGTTTCCTCTGCTGGTTAGTGCATTTCACAGCAAAGACTCAACCATGAGCACCGAGGAGCTTTCAAAAGATCTCCACATAAAGTTGTAGAAAGGCACAGATCAGGGAATGGGTATAAAATATTTCAAAGGCCTTGAATATCCATTAGAGCACAGTCAAGACAATCATAAAGAAGTGGAAGTCATATGGTACCACCAAACCCCTGCGTAGATCAGACTATCCCTCCAAAAACTGGATGACCAAGCAAGTAGGAGACTGGTCAAAGAGGCCACCAAGTGGCCAATGAAAACTTTGAGCTCCAGGCCTTTATGGCAAAGACTGGTCACTGTGTACATGTGAGAATGATGTCCCAATCACTCTACACATTTGGCCTGTATGGTAGGGTGGCAAGAAGGAAGCCATTACTCAAAAAACACACCTTGAGTCCCGTTTAAGGTATGAAAAAAACCACTCCAGAGATTCTTAAGTCATGTGGCAAAACGTTTTGTGGTCTGATGAATCCAAAATGGAACTTTTTTGCCTAAATGCAAAATGGCGCACATCCAACACAGCATATCACCCAAAGAACACCATCCCTACTGCAAAGCCTGTTGGTGGCAGCATCATGTAATGGGGATGTTTCTCATCAGCAGGGCCTGGGGCACTTGTCAGGATAGAAGAAAAAAATGAACGGAGCCCAAATACAGAAAACTCCGAGAGGAAAACCTGCTACCCTCTGCAAGAAAGCTGAAATTGGGATGGAAGTTCACCTTTCAGCATTACAACGACCCAAAGCACGCAGCCAAAGCTACACTGGAGAAGCTAAGGAACAAAAAGATAAATGTCCATGAGTGGCCCAGTCACAGCCCCAACTTAAATCCAATCGAAAAATCTGTGGCATGACTTGAAGATTGCTGTCCGTCAATGCTCCGCACACAACTAGACTGAGCTTGAACAGTTTGGTACAGAAGAATGAGCAAATATTGCCCAATGGGGTGTGCAAAGTTGGTAGACATCAATTCCAACAGACTCACAGCCGTAATTGCTGTCAAAGTGCTTCCACCCAATATTAACTCAGGGTGTGGACACTTGTCCAACCAAGATATTTGAGTTTTGTATTTTTAATTAATTTTCTGAAATTTGTAGAATTTGTTTTTCACCTGGACGTTGTGGGTTACAATGTGTAAATAAAAGTGGAAAAGTCTGATTTAATGCAGTTTAATTCCACGCTAAAAGGCTACAAAAGGTGAAAAATTTTAAAGGGGGTGTAGACTTTCTATATGCACTGTATATCTTCATTCTTGCTTTCTTCTCTTTGGTGACTGAAAACTCTTCAGACTGAGCAACCTGGTGGTGATGATGTGTATTTATCCTTTGGTCTGCAATACAGTTGTCAAAGTGAGAGTGGGCACTCGAACATCATTTTATTTTAATTAATTGATGAAAAAAAAGACATATTATTTAATACTACAACTGCATTTTTGTGATGTCTTGTCTTGTTTTCACGTTTTCATATTATGCCAGTGATATCTAATGATTAACACCAAGTCATAATACAAGTTTGAGAGATGTTGAATAAGGGTGACATAAAAAGGTGTCCCCTTGTCGAATTCCCCATGACAGCTATACAAGAGGACAGGGAAGAGAAGGTAAAGGTGTGAGATGGTGGATTGGCGTAAGAGTTATAAGGGAAGGAAAGGTAAATGGATGGAGGGAGAATATGGGTGTGGAAAGAGGGGGAGGGGGCGGGAGAGTGGGTTAGACAGAAGGTGAAAATTCCCATCATGGTTGTGTACATTATACAGTATATATATTTATATATATATATATATACGTATATATATATATATATATATATATATATATATATATATATATATATATATATATATATATATATATATATATATATATATATATATATATATATATATATATATACACACTACATGATCAAAAGTATGGTGGCACCCACACATCACTCATTCCAAAATAATGGGCATTAATATAGAGTTGGTCCCCCCTTTGCTGCTGTAACAACCTCCACTCTTCTGGGAAGGCTTTCCACTGGATGTTGGAACATTGTGCGGGGATTTGCTTCCAATCAACCACAAGACCATTAGTGAGGTCGGGCACTAATGTTGGGTGATTAGGCCTGGCTCGCAGTCGGCGTTCCAATTCATCCCGAAGGTGTTCGATGGGGTTGAGGCCAGGGCTCTGTGCAGGCCAGTCAAGTTCTTCGACACCGATCTCAACAAACTATTTCTGTATGGACTTCACTTTGTGCACGGGGGCATTGTCATGCTGAAACAAGAAAGGGCCTTCCCCAAACTGCGCCACAAAGTTGGAAGCACACAATCGTCTAGAATGTCATTTTATGCTGTGGCGTTAAGATTTCCCTTTACTGGAACTAAGGGGCCCAGCTCGAACCATGAAAAACAGCCCCAGACCATTATTCCACCTCCACCAAACTTTACAGTTGGCACTATGCATTCGGGCAGGTAGCGTTCTCCTGGCAACCGCCAAACACAGATTCGTCCGTTGGACTGCCAGATGGTGAGGTGTGATTCATCATTCCAGAGAACGCGTTTCCACTGCTCCAGAGTCCAATGGCGGCGAGATTTTCACAACTCCAGCCGACGCTTGTCATTGCGCATGGTGATCTTAGGCTTGTGTGCGGCTGCTCAGCCATGGAAACCCATTCATGAAGTTCCCGACTAACAGTTCGTGTGCTGATGTTTCTTCCAAAGGCAGTTTGGAACTCAGTAGTAAGTGTTGCACCTGAGGACAGACGATTTTTATGCGCTATGCGCTTCAGCACTCGGCGGTCCCGTTCTGTGAGCTTGTGTGGCCTACCACTTCACGGCTGAGCTGTTGTTGCTCCTAGACGTTCCCACTTCACAATAACAGCACTTACAGTTGACAGGGGCAGCTCTAGCAGGGCAGAAATGTGACGAACTGAATTGTTGGAAAGGTGGCAACCTATGACGGTGCCACGTTGAAAGTCACTGAGCTCTTCAGTACGGCCCATTATACTGCCAATATTTGTCTATGGAGATTGCATGGCTGTGTGCTTGATTATATATATATATATATATATATATATATATATATATATATATATACCTGTCAGCAATAGGTGTGGTTGAAACAGCCGAAACCACTAATTAGAAGAGGTGTCCGCATACTTTTGGTAATTTAGTGTAGATTTATATATATTTATATATCCCATTGTGACATGGAATTCGAATGCCACATACAACATAGGGATGGGGAGGGCCAGGTAGTGGGTGGTGAAAGCAGCGAAATGACTAGAAACATCTTTCTTCTTTCTCTCCCCCTCTCTCTGATGTACCATGTACATCATGTACCATGTACCATCCCTCTCTCTGATGTATACTAGGTGGCTTGCCATTGCCTTCCCAGCAGTAGTTAGGTTATTTGGCTAGGATGCCGGCGATAGCTCACCTATTCTTCTTGAAGGATGCCGTGGGGTCTTTATCGTCCACCAACTAATGCTAGCAGATGGGTTGCCCAGTTTAACGTCCATCCGAGGGACGGCACACACATTGATGAATCACCTTGCTTGTAAAACACCAGGATGACAGTTTATAGCTGGGTTCGGATTCCAACCCAGGTTGGACAGCTTGGAGGCAAAGGTGCATACCTCGAGGGCCTCGGCCATCCTGCCCGACACCTGTCCTTCTTTAATGGCCCCAATTATTGCCACGTTCTTGCTGGGTTGTTGGGCGGAAAGGGGCGAGAGAGGGTTGAGGGGTGGGGTGTGGGGGGGGGGGGGTATTTTTGGCCCAAGTCTTTCATGAACCAGCTGGTTAGGCCTGGCACTCGACTGAGTAGCTGGGGCAGGAATGTGGAATTTGTTTATGGTGCCGGTGATAGCTCACCTACTCTTTGTGAAGGACAGTGTGAAATATTCAATGTCCACCAACTAATGCTGGCAGAAAGGATGCCCAAATTAAAGTCCATTCGAGGGACGAGGGACACATTGATGAATCACCCTGCCTGTGAAACACTGGGATGACTCGGCTTGTACCTGCGTTGGGATTAAGAAGTTCTGCCTGGAGGTGAGTTTGTGTACCTGTAGGCCTTCCTCCCAGGCCATGGAGTAAGTGCCAGGTGCTATGAGTGCCAGGCCATATCATGTGGAGTAATAGAATATACCACCTGGGATCTAATCCTGCCAAACATTCTAAAACACAGAAAAAAACCTTCTCTTAAATAATCTTCCTATTTATCAAGTTTGTGAAAGGTATCCTTCCAAATTTGCTGCAAACTAACAATGTGAGCCTGTCGTATCAGATGACATGCCAAAACATGGGAATGGGCTGAAAGGCTGGAAAAGAAAATCCACAGGAGGAAAATGCTCATCAAAAAGGAAAAGTTTGAGCATTATATCCGAGTACCGATTGTTGGATATCCGAGTACAATATATCCGACTGTTAAAGCATGGTAACCAGACAACATTATTCACCTGGTAATGCTCCAGACACATGTGACACACCTTGTGAAAAGACTGTTCAAACCACAAGAGAAATGACCTAAACAGTGAGCCCCACCTACCCCAACCCCATTCCATGGTGGTAAAACCAAAAGCAGTTTTCACAGGTGCATGACTGATGATAGCTACAAGCCTACAACCACAAATTGTTAGAAGGCACAACAAAAGGAAGCTGTTTTAGTGATGACCTTTAAGGAGTACCAATCAACTACTTCCTCAACTGCTCTAATTATCCTCACCTTTACATGAGCTCAGCTGGGAAAAGTTTTTTTTTTAGTTTTTTTGCTCAGGTCTTTCACAAACCAGTTAGTAAGGCCTGACATTCACATAAAGGTGGCAGGAATTGGGAATTTGGTCATGGAGACTAATATAAATATATTTATATATCACAGTCATATGAACGGATTTATGAACCTTGCACCTACATCAGATGCTGGACCACGCCGTAAGAAATAACTAGTTAATTTTTACATTAATTACAAGGGAATTAGCAGACAATGGACAAACCAATACCATATATGGAATTTGACTGTGGATTTCAGCTTCTCGAGCCAAAGAGTTCATATGGGAACTCTTTCCAGACAAACCCAAACAAAATTAAATTCAAGGCCCACAAGAGGTCATCTGCATGGACTCAACTTGAAGGCATTTGACTTTTTTTAAACAGTAAGAAGTTTCTGACAACAAATCTTTTTTACTGGGTTACAGTTAAACTAAACAAACCAAACACGTTTTTGGAACTAGGCCACAAGAGCCCTGCACACTGTGGGTTTCAGAATTTCAGATACAGTGAGGTATTTAACGCACGGGCGCGGATGGCACGGGATGCTTGAAAGACGATAATATGGACAAGTGGGTGCGATTTTATTCCGAGCCATGGGGAACACGTGGTAAGTTGCAAGGGAACGTCATGGTAAGGCCTTTGGGGCCTAAGCACAAATGTATCACACAAGTGTCAAATCAATTAATCATGGAACCATCATTGCTGGATATAGTTATAAAAGCCAGACCTCCTTACCATATATGTGATGTAAAGTATTACAACAAGAACAACAACATGTACAAGTGATATTTTCTGAAGATACATGAAAAAAATTAAAATTAACTGCCAAAAAAAATCACTATGAGCAACAAATAATAATAAATTGATCAATTAAAATAATAATAAAAGTTCAGAAAATATCACATAATTAGAAATATACCTGTTAAGTGTTTATATGTAGTATTACGGGTTGGTAGAGGAACTCTTCGAGACTGGGTTCGAATCTCGAGTCCCTACCTGACTATCGACTCAACCTGAAGTTCCACAGGCAGGTGGTCGCATCACAAGGTGTGCCATCCTTGGACGGGATGTTATTAAGCCGGGTGTCCCGTCTGCTAGCCTTTCACGATAGTTCTAGGGCATTGCGGACCAGCACTTTTGCCAAATGCACTGACTACAGCTGCGAAAGGCAATGGCAAACCACCCAGTGTACTCTCAGCCTGAAGCCGGGTGCCTCGGCAGCACCGATGCTCCGGAAAGAGAGGACATCGGATTGGATATCTTGTGGCATGAACAAAATTCCAAGTTTGTGACGAGAGACTACACATCCATGGAGAACTGTATTGAGCCAAGCTTCGGACATTTTTTGAAGGCACGACGACCGGTAAACATTACAGGTACACAGGTTTTGGCGACAGTGCGTCTGTCTACACCATATGTAGTTACATCAAGAAAATGAGCAAGTAACGGACTGCTTAACGTTGTGTTAAGCGCACAGGCCAAAGTGAACGTATTCGTGAACACCGACCAGGACAACAAACATGCCGACCCATAGAACGAGTGTGGCCGAGCGGAACACAACTGGTGGAATAAAACAAGATCGATCAGACGGATGGACACGGCGACAGCAATGGCTTCCTTACCGACAGCGTGTGCAGAGCTCCAGCTAAACGCAGCACCTTCCGCGGTCAGATGCCTACCTGGGCAGGTAGGGCGGCGACGAATCGACTCGCTCGGTTAGCGATTCCGTCACCGGGGTGTGGCCGCAGCCACTGAGGTTGCAGGGTGGGGCTCCCCGGAGTCTTTGCTAGGACAACCGAACTCTCTGAAAGTTGTGGAAGTGTTTGCGATTGTGTTGATTTGAGCTTTAATCCTGTGGCTGTACCCATCACAGCATCCTTTAAGGTTTTGGTGTCACGGAGTGGGATTCATCCACAAGAGTTTTAAACCAATGAGATTACATCGTTATATGCCTATAACTTTTTCTAGCACTCAAACTGCCAACGATCACCATGTTCCTCCCCACTCCCCCCACTTTGCATGCGTTCGCAAAACAGACGCTTTAGCTGTTCATCCCCACATCCATTAGTGCAATCACCACCACACCCACCTAAGCCGCTGTCTCATAGCCCATTATCCTTGGCACAGCCTCGACACTCTAAAATTGTTTCCGAATTTGGCGCTGTTTTGCCCCCTTCTACCCGCCTTTCTTCCGATCCAAAAATGCAGGCTGCGACTTGCCAGAGCAGACCAAAAAAATATATAAAAAAATAAGGGTGCAGCAGGCTAGGATCAACATCCGCAACACCTGTGGTGCCAAGGTATTTTACTACTTCAGCAAATGTAAAGTGATGGAAAAGGAAGCAAAAGTAATGCAATGAGCACCCTAACCCTACCCCTAACCCTTAGCTAACACTAACCAGAACCCTAACCCTACCGCTAACCCTATAACCAGAACCCTAACCTTAACCTTAACCCTAACCCTAACCTTAACCCTAACCCTAACCCTAACCCTAACCCTAACCCTAACCCTAACCTTAACCAGAACCATAACCTTAACCCGAACTCTAACCAAAACACTAACCCTACCATTAACAGCTCTAGAACTTCACAAAGCAGCTAGTATACATTAATTAATTAGATGTCATACAAATAATCCACATTATTGTCAAAACGTCCTCTCTTTGTTACTTGCACCAAGATGAGTAGGAATAGCAATGTATATAAATGGCAAGTCTTAAAGCAGTACACCATACCGTATGTGATATCAGAAACATCTCAACACCTTGTACATCGGTCATTCCAAATGAAGGAAAAGATTAGGTGAAAACAATGGCATGATGATTAAGGTATTATTGACAGAACATCTTTGTGACATGTTGTATAGATTTACTAGCAGCTTATGGAATTAACTGTCAGGGATTGCTTCCAAACATAATGGCAATGCCCTGACGAACTCTAATGAGTACAATTGTGATTGTTTGTCTCAAACCAATGATTAGGTGACCCATTTTGCAGACATGATATTTGAAGAACAAAACAACAGAACATTTTTTTTTCACTTTTCCTTTTTTACTTTATGTAAAAGGTCAGTTTTGGGGTTCTTGGTCCAGATCAAAGTTTAATATAAAAAAAAGAAGGAAAGAAAGAGATAAAGATAGAGACAGACAGAGAGGAAAGAGAAGAGAGCAGAGATTTAAAGAATTCCTTCAGCTTGAGCGTCTGATTCAACCACCATCCGAATGATCAGCTTGACATTGTCCCCATTGAGATTTCAACCCTTCGACCCCAGATCCTCTCCAAACAACGGGTCCATCACCTTAGTGGTGTCCGAAAGTCATCCACACTCAGGTAGAGAGCGCGACATAGATCAACTGAAAGAGAGGGTGTGTGTGTGTCTCTGTGTGTGTGTGTGTGTCTGTGTGTGTGTTTGTGTGTGTGTTTTTGTTTGTGTGTGTGTGTGTGTGTGTGTGTGTGTGTTTGTGTGTTTGTAAGAGAGAGGTAATACAATGTTGTGAATTTAACACTTTTGTTTACATAGTCAAGGCTCATGAAAGAGCAATAACACAGAACAGATCAGGATGCAATAGAACAAAAGGAATTGTAGAAAGAGAAGAGAAAACATACATACCAACAGCTGGGCTGAGGGACATAATAGAGGGAGACTTGGACAAACAAGGGATTTGGCAAGGATGAGAAGGGGTGGCCAGGCTGGGTGCAGAAGCAAACTCTCAGAAAGGAAAAGCTGGAAATTTGGAAGGAGGTGGGTTTGGGGGGGTGAGGGATTGGGTTGGGTGGGTTTGGGGGGGTTGTGGATAAGAGTGGTTAACGAGGATATGAAAAAAGAGATCATGATTTCAGATTGGGAACGATCCAAAATGGTGGTGAAAAGCTGTCTTGAGGACCTGGAGGGAAGAATAAGATCAAGGAGAATGTGGAAGTTGGTTCAACAGGTGGGGAAAAACGGACCAAATGAGTGGAGCTTAACAGTGATCCTGGACTTTGGGAGTTTCACCAGAAGCGGTTGACGGGACACCACGTGTGCACTGCATAAACCTTGGGGGACAAAGTACAGAGAAGGCACAGAGAGTGCCAGACCAGAAAGGAGGTGGGAGAAGACAGAGAGACCATCGACCTGTCTGCGATGGGAAGGTGATCGGGCCACAGACTCAGCTTCATCATGGAAACCCCACCCTTGGACTCAACTTCATCATGAGAGATTCCAATGAACTTCATCTCGAAGAAAACATCCGAATAGAAAAGACAGCGAGAGAAAGAGAAAGGAAAGAAAGAAAGAATTGCAGCAAGAGTGGCAATAATAGATGGATTTCAGTCAAATGTTTAGTTAAAAGTTTTCCTTGTGGAACACGAACTTTGTTTGATTTTTGGAAAATGCTGAGCATTTCTTCCTCACAACATCTGCAAGCTTCGGAGGACCGCAAAGAAAGACACCGACCTCCTCCCTGTGGATGGGAAAGGCAAATAATAATTTAATCAGCATTATTCCAAAAAGTTTTTTGAGTTTTGTTTCAAACTGCTTTTATTACAGACCCAAACAAATTCAGTCCATTTACCTACTTTTCTGACAAACCTACCCCTGGTGTTTCTCCACAAGGCGAGAGAACTCTCGGTCCCAAGATGGACGACCAAAACTCGTCTTTTGTTTTGTCCCAAGAATGACGTCAGTCTCCTGTTCGTGTCTCATGGCAATGTGCAGAGCCTGTAAATGGTTGTTATCCACAAGTAACAGCACAGTAAATAAGCTGTAGGCCCCTATCACACTCACCAAAAAGAATCTGTATTATTGAAGTTTAATTCTGTCCATGTGGAATCTGAATACGAAGAGCCAAATCGAAACACATTCTCTTGTCGAGTCAACAACTTGTCTGACTGCCTTTAAAAAAAAAACCCACTTTCGACTGTGACCTTTGCAATTCCAGTGACCCATGTGACTGTATTGCAGGTGTATATTTACTCCCGCCAGGGAGTAATGCATTCACTCGTGTCCGTGTGTGTGTGTGTGTTCGTGTGTTTGTGAACAAGATATCTGGAAAAGTTCTGAACGGATTTGAATGAAAGTTGGTGGGATGATTGCCCTTGGGATAAGGAAGAATTGATTAGTTTTTGGTGAAGCTCAGGATATTATTCCGGATCCATGAATTTTTTGAAGGATTTTTTTACCATTGGAAGATAGGGCTCATTTTTTTTAAACATTATCTTCTATATATTCTATATTTAACATTGTGATATGAAAATAGTTTTCATATTTGTTGTAAATGTAGTTTAAACTCGTGGTTATGCGTTAGAGCGGTGTATTTTTTTTAGCAGCGTCGTCTTCAATGTTCATTTTTTTTTTCTAATAAAGACATATTCTGTCATTTTAAAACCACCAAATTGTGTATTAGGTTTCCCCGTTTAATAAAATGTATCGTTTGATACGTATAATGCTTTAAAACTGTTTTTTTTTGTTTGTTTGTTTTTTACCTCAGAAGAGATATCAACATTTAGCTCAGCGAATGTCATTCGCGGTGTCAGTATTTGATGAACTTATAAAGTCTTAGTTCCAGATTTGACAATGGCTGAGGTATATTAACAAACGAATAAAACAGATTTGGCAAAATTCCAACTTTTTTTTTTAAAGATCACATATTCACCCAGGGTTGTGAAAGGCTGAAGAAGAAGAAACCTCACAAGGACTTCCCAGACCAAATAAATAATTCTGATTCTGGCTCTGCGATTTTCAGGTTTATTACTCCCGCCACGGAGTAACGCATTCGATCGTGTCCGTCCGTGTGTGTGTGTTCGTATGTTCGTGTGTTTGTGAACAAGATATCTGGAAAAGTTCTGAACGGATTTGGATGAAAGTTGGTGGGATGATTGCCCTTGGGATAAGGAAGAATTGATTAGTTTTTGGTGAAGCTCAGGATATTATTCCGGATCCAGGAATTATTTTTGGAAATTTTTTTGGGAAAGATTTTTTCTGTTTTACTGCATTAAAGCTTTTATTCTTATTCTTTAATGATGTTTTCTCCTCTAATTCCGAGATATATCAAAATAAATTCTCTGACAGTTAGGGCTTACTTTCTTTTTCATTTATTGTTTTGGGGAGAGGGGATGTTAAATAAAACGTATTATTCCAACTAAACCCACGGCGGGAGTATGCGCTCTACTGAGTGGCGTTCTAGTTTCCCCCTTTTTTTTCTTTTTTTTTTACAAATAAGGTGTGAACCAGTTTTCCTGAAAAAATCTGAGCTTCTGCATCCCCTGTCAGTTCAGCACAACGAAAGAATAACAACAATGGGATAAAATTACAAAACGATAACACCAGACACTTTGACAATACATCCTCCATATACCAGTTGCACAAGCACTCTTCAGCACCATGAAGACAGCCCTCAACTACTAGAACAGCACTTGGTAGAGAGCATACCTCCACCAGGATGAACATCTTTCGTTTTGTATCCCACTGATAGGCGGATCTGGATTCAGACCTGAACCCAAATCGAATCTGCTTATTCTTCTCACCTAACCAACTCATCCACAAAGTTTCATCCCAATCTGTCTGTAATTTTTTGAAATACCATGCTATATATAATTTTTATATATAGCATGGTATGAAACAAAAAACATACCCAGTCTGAATGTTGCAATATCCAGTCAATGGTGAAACTGCAAATGGGGAATCCGCAAATGTCACGGATGGAAACCCTCACGTAATTTCCTCATTCTGCTTTAAACTCAATGTCTCTATATTTTCATTCCAAACAGCATCATTCATCATCCCAATCACAAATGACTACTACAGTGTTAAAATATCAAAATATAATGTTAAATCACGATTGTATTGGGATATTATCAAACCAGCAAACCTTTGTCATATATTCACTTCCGGGTTTGGGAGCAAGGTCCATGTCGATCACATTTCAAATTCATAATTATATTGAGGAGTTTTTGAAACCTCCTACCGACCTTGCGACACCCGCTGGAACCCCAAAACATTCCACAGAAGGTTATTACATTTCCTTTTCATAAAATATGCAACTGTAATGGTTACTAAATGCTGTACCCCTGTCATGTGAGCAGATCCTCAGCTCTGATTGGTAGACATTTGGGAGAGACATACATACATACACTACATGACCAAAGGTATGTGGACACCTGAACATCGAACATCTCATTCCAAAATCATGGGCATTAATATGGAGTTGGTCTCCCCCTTTGTTCCTATAACAGCCTCCGCTCTTCAGGGAAGGCTTTCCACTAGATGTTGGAAAATTGCTGCGGGGATTTGCTTCCATTCAGCCACAAGAGCATTAGTGAGGTCGGGCACTGATTAGGCCTGGCTCACACTCGGCGTTCCAATTCATCCCAAAGGTGTTCGATGGGGTTGAGGTCAGAGCTCTGAGCAGGCAGGTTCTTCCACACCAAACTTGACAAACGATTTCTGTATGGACCTTGCTTTGTGCACAGGTGCATTGTCATGCTGAAACAGGAAAGAGCCTTCTCCAAACTGTTGCCACAAAGTTGGAAGCATACAATTATCTAGAATGCCATTGTGTACTGTAGCGTTAAGATTTCCTTTCACTGGAACTAAGTGGCCTAGCCGGAACCATGAAAAACAGCCTCATACTATTATTTCTCCTCCACCAAACTTTACAGTTGTGATGATGCATTTGGGCAGGTAGCGTTCTCCTGGCATCCGCCAAACCCAGATTCGTCTGTCGGACTGCCAGATGATGAAGCGTGATTCATCACTACAGAGAACGCGTTTCCACTGCTCCAGGGTCCAATGGTGACGAGCTTTACACCATTCCAGTCAATGCTTGGCATGCATGGTGATCTTAGGCTTGTGTGCGGATGCTCGGCCATGGAAACCCATTTAATGAAGCTCCTGACAAACAGTTGTTGTGCTGACGTTGCTTCCAGAGGCAGTTTGGAACTCGGTAGTGAGTGATGCAACCGAGGACAGCCGATTTTTACACGCCATGTGCCTCAGCACTCAGCGGTCCCGTTCTGTGAGCTTGTGTGGCCTACCACTTTGTGGCTGAGCTGTTGTTGCTCCTTGACGTTTACACTTCACAATAACAGCACTTATAGTTGACCATGGCAGCTCTAGCAGGGCAGAAATTTGACGAACTGACTTGTTGGAAAGGTGGCATCTTATGCCGGTGCAACGCTGAAAGTCACTGAGCTCTTCAGTACGGCCCATTCTACTGGCAATGTTTGTCTATGGAGATTGCATGACTGTGTGCTTGATTGTATACACCTGTCAGCAATGGGTGTGGCTGAAACAGCCGAATCCACTAATTAGAAGGGGTGTCCGCATACATTTGATCACATAGTGTACATACACCAAATGGACAGACAAGCGCTGTTTTAGATGGCAATACCCTATGGGCTACACCGCAAAAATTTGAAACCCCCCACTGTATCATGCAGTTTGTTAGAGGTTTAACCTACCTACTGTTAAAATTATTCCACTGTGCCTGTAATCCACCTCCTTTTGAAGGCAAAAAGTCTGATTCCTTTAATTGATTTCACAATGAATTTGAGAGCTTGAAAGGGGCTATAACAAAAATTATTCTCAATATTTGTACACAGAGGACAAGGAAAGCAATCAACATGGAAAAAGGCATGGAAAAATGAAAGATAGTTCATGGTGTATGAGAAAATGAGAGATCACCTGGTTCTCATCCCAGGCGGTAAGAAATATATTATACTCCAGCGTCTCCGGCCTCCCAATGTCCGTCAGCTGAGACTCCAGGGCCACCAGTAGCTCGGCGAACCATTCAAATGCATGTGTGTCTCGGCATAACCAGAACAAGTAAATCTGTATCCGCAACAGACTTTGTCAGCCATGTGTCTTCAAGGTAGATACCGGACAAAACAAACACCCCAGAATTCAAATCTCGCACCTTGCTGAGCTTCAAATGTGAGCCCCGGCTGACACGGTTCCAGGTTGATTTGAGAACGGAGGCAAATGGTGTAACGCCAATGCCTCCTGCTATACACACGCTTGTGTTGTACTCAAAAACAGCATCTGCAGGACTCCCAAATGGACCGTCCACAGCCACACTGAGGAAGGGTGTGAGTGAAATGAAGGGAAAGTTCAAGAACACCTTTTACATCTGTATGATCAGTTTCCTGGGGAAGGAATATGCAAACCGAGTCATGGCCTTTTCAGAACAGAACTAAAGGAAATGAATTTCGAATTATTGATTCCTACATCATCGGATTTAACATGAATTTACAGTTAGGAGTAAACAATAAACATTAGCCGACATTAATAAACTTGCACTTTATACAACTACAGACGAATCGATACAGTGCTGTGTTTGAAACTGAGGTCCCAGATTTGAAACTGTGGTCCCAACATCTAGAGCAAGTGCTCAGATGGGAAGAACAAAAAAAAGGCCCACTCTTTTTAGCCCCCAACTGGGCATCAGCCCGATCGGGGGCTTGTAATTTGTGTGCTGTCCGTCCGTCAGTCCTTGCGTGCATCTGGAACCTCTATTCAAAAGTCACTGGATGGATTTTTTCATGTTCGGAACATGTATCTAATAACATCTGGGCATAAGGCAAGTCAAACGATTTTGGGATTACATTCAAAAGCAATGGGACACACAATGTTATCTGCGAATTTGGGCTATTTTGTTACTTTTAAAGGGAGAGAAGAGAACAGGATTTTATTTGCTTTCGGGAACCAATATTTATTTATATACACCATGTCATCTGCACAACCAACACACAACTTTAAATTATTTATTTATATACACTTTTACCATCACTGCTGCCGACCTAGGACTTTAAATTATTTATTTATATACACTTTTACCATCACTGATACCGACCTAGAACTTTAAATTATTTATTTATATACACTTTTACCATCACTGATACCGACCGAGGACTTTAAATTATTTATTTATATACACTTTTACCATCACTGATACCGACCGAGGACTTTAAATTATTTATTTATATACACTTTTACCATCACTGATACCGACCTAGGACTTTAAATTATTTATTTATATACACTTTTACCATCACTGATACCGACCGAGGACTTTAAATTATTTATTTATATACACTTTTACCATCATTGATACCAACGTAGGACTTTAAATTATTTATTTATATACACTTTTACCATCACTGATACCGACCTAGGACTTTCAATTATTTATTTATATAGACTTTTACCATCACTGATACCGACCGAGGACTTTAAATTATTTATTTATATACACTTTTACCATCACTGATACTGACCTAAGACTTTAAATTATTTATTTATATACACTTTTACCATCACTGCTACCGACCTAGGACTTTCAATTATTTATTTATATACATCATGTCATCTGCACAACCAACACACAACTTTAAATTATTTATTTATACACACTTTTACCATCACTGATACCGACGTAGGACTTTAAATTATTTATTTATATACACTTTTACCATCAGTGACACCGTCCTAGGACTTTAAATTATTTATTTATATACACTTTTACCATCACTGATACCGACCTAGGACTTTTAGTTATTTATTTATTTATATACACTTTTACCATCACTGATACCGACCTAGGACTTTCAATTATTTATTTATATACACTTTTACCATCAGTGACACCGACCTAGGACTTTAAATTATTTATTTATATACACTTTTACCATCACTGATACCGACCTAGGACTTTTAGTTATTTATTTATTTATATACACTTTTACCATCACTGATACCGACCTAGGACTTTCAATTATTTATTTATATACACTTTTACCATCACTGATACCGACCTAGGACTTTCAAATATTTATTTATATGCACTTTTACCATCACTGATACCGACCTAGGACTTTAAATTATTTATTTAATATATATACACTTTTACCATCACTGATACCGACCTAGGACTTTAAATTATTTATTTATATACACTTTTACCATCACTGATACCGACCTAGGACTTTAAATTATTTATTTATATACACTTTTACCATCACTGATACCGACCTAGGACTTTAAATTATTTATTTATATACACTTTTACCATCACTGATACCGACCTAGGACTTTAAATTATTTATTTATATACACTTTTACCATCACTGATACCGACCTAGGACTTTAAATTATTTATTTATATACACTTTTACCATCACTGATACCGACCGAGGACTTTAAATTATTTATTTATATACACTTTTAACATCACTGATACCGACCTAGGACTTTACATTATTTATTTATTCATATACACTTGAAGCTTGGTGGTGGCTTAAAGGTTAAGGTGGTTGGCTTAGGATCTCAGGGTCCTGACACCAAACCCAGCCCTGCCAAAATAACACCACTCCGAGGTCAGCAAAATGAATACCAGCTTACTGGGAAATGTAAGCCAATCGAGTATCCAGTGATGAAGTGGTGACCCATCCAGAATGCTGTCCGCTAGCCTCAAGCCAAGGAAACTGCCTCGCCATCTTATGTGCCTGATGGCATGTGGAGGATCATACATGTATATACACTTTACCATCACTGCTACCGACATCCTACTTTGAATTATGTATTTATTTATATCCACTTTACAATCACTGTGACCTTCATACCATCTTGAATTATTTGCGAGCCCATACACCCGTGCAGCAGGAGAGGAGGTTTTGCAATCGTGTGTGTGTGTGTGTGTGTGTGTGCGTGTGTGTGTGTGTGTGTGTGTGTGTGTGTGTACAATATGTGTGCATATATGTCACGTACATATAATATATGTATAATCACATATCAGTATATATATATATATATATATATATATATATATATATATATATATATATATAATTATATATGCATGTTTATACATATTGTGGCGGTCTTAGAACCCACACTTGTAAATATGACATCATTCTTGTAAATACGACATTAATAAATGGTTAAAGGTAGCACCCCTAGTTAGTCCACAAGCAACACGGAGGCCACCATAGGACTTCAGTTATTTCATTAGTATGTGTTTTAGATAAGGCCGTGTTTCCAATAGTTGAATCTGCGTTATGCCAATTAAATAAGAGTAGGTCCCCATTCCGTTCATTTTGCGACCTCCCTCTCCAAGCGACGCCATTACGCGCCCCTACAGTCGGTGCCTCATGGCTCTCCCAATTTGTTACGCGCCTTTGTTAGCAGCGTTCGCTGCCTTAGCACTCGCTCAACGCCACCATAAGACATGCGGTGAGGCCCGAGAAAGGAGGTGGAGCGCCAAGAAGAAGGTGTGGCCACGTCATCCAGTCGTCAAAGGCGTGGCCAGTAAGCCTTCACCAGCCAACCAGGGCTGAGGTAACATCACTGACAGGCGTGGCTTTTTGGCTCGCAGAGTGATCGCGCGGAGAGATATAAAAAGCGAGCGCAAAGCCCTTTCACGGCCTTTGAGGGGAGAGCGCTCGTTACAAGGACTGGTTGGAGGCGCGCGCGTTGTAAAATAACTGCGTGAGAGAGCTCGCCTACATAGGACTCTTAAAGGACTCGCGTGCACACGGTGCTGATCAATGGGCTTGAAGAAGAGATATACGGCGCGCTGTTAAAGAGAACATTGGAGAGGGTGCGTTTGGCACGGGGGTGCACATATTACGTACGCCGCAGGACAACAGCTTCCCCCCATTATATAAACTGTCCGGACGCGTTCCAATATACGCGGAGCTGCCTGCCGGGTTTCGCCGCTGGACCGGAGCCTGGACCCCATCGCCGGACCTTCCATCAACCATCTACAATCCCCGTGTGAGTGGGAACCTTTGTCTGGGATATTAAGCATAAGACTGTTCTAAGACTGCCCTGTGTTCTGCTTCTTCTTCTTCCTCTCTTTTACATCCCTTTTGTTTCCTCTCTTTCTGTACATTTGTTAATAAACCCATCTTTGTTCTTCCTACCTTCTGGTTTCCTCTCCATCCGATCGCATCCGTCATTTCTATCATTGGGTAAACGTGGCACGATTGAAACTGCTTAGAATCGGGTTAGTCACATTGTTAACGGCCCGGATCGCGGTTCGCTATCCGCTCGGCGTTTCCACCAATAGCCGTGGTTCGGGCGGGAGTTATTTCCCTGCTTTACGGTCGGGTTAGTAATTAGGTATTTGGGACTAAATTGACCAATCACCCGACCTAATACCGACCGGAAGGAGCGTATAACTTCCAGGACTCGGGTCGGCCAGCTAAAAGGACAAGGGGATTGACCCCCCCTTGATAAGGGGAGCACCAACGACCGAGATCCGCAACAATATTTATATATCCTCTGTCCCGCCATAGCTGCCGCCATTGTCACGGTCAAATATGTTATTCGGCACGATCTTCGATCTCATCAGTCCTCGACAAGAGGGAGGCAGCAAGGTGTGCCGCCTCCCCGTCGCAGCCACGTGTGTGTGTGTGTGTGTGTGTGTGTGTGTGTGTGTGTGTGTGTGTGTGTCATAGTTTGTTATCTCCATATGCAGGTTTCAGAAGGTGGAACGGAGCCCTCCCCACCACTTGAAAGTATCCACCTTTGTGTGTACGTGTACAGTCACGTGAAAAAGTAAGTACACCCCATGTAAAGTTTTGACTTTTTCAACATATTTCAACATACAGCTATTTGATCTTTATTTCAACAATATTGATAGATAAAGGTGATATAATATAACAAATATCATGAAACATTTACATTTTGTAGTCCATTTTATAATTTAAATAAACATAAGTGCAAGTTTCGCATGTGGAAAAAGTAAGTACACCCTTGGCTCTTATAGGTGGTAATGCCCCCTTTGGCAGAAACAACCTCAAGTAGGCATTTCTTATAACTGTCTACCAGTGTCTGACATTGACTGGGAGAAATTTTTGCCCACTCCTCCATGCAGAATTATTTCAGCTGTGCGATGTTTGAGGGGTTTCTTGCATGCACAGCTCGTTTGAAATCCCCCCACAACATATCGATGGGATTTAGATCCAGGCTTTGACTTGGCCATTCCAGAACCGTCCATTTCTTTCTTTTCAGCCATTCCTTAATGGATTTACTGGTATGTTTAGGGTTATTGTCATGATGCAAGGTCCACCTTTGGTTGAGCTTCAACTTTCCGACAGATGGCCTCACATTATCCTCAAGCACCCTCTGGTACAATGAAGAATTCATAGTGGATTCTATGATGGTGAGCTGCACAGGCCCTGATGCAGCGAAGCTGCCCCAAACCATAATATTTCCACCACCATGCTTTACAGTTGGTATCAGGTTCTTGTGGTCAAATGCTGTCTCTGGTTTTCGCCAAACATGTCTTCTGGTACTGTGGCCAATTGCTCTACCTTTGACTCATCTGTTCAGAGCACATTGTTCCAGAAGTGCTGGTCTTCGCCTCGGTGTTCATTGGCAAACTTTAGTCTTGCCCTGATGTTCTTTCTGGACAGCAAAGGTTCCTCCTGGCACACCACCCATGCAGATCAAATTTGTGCAGCCTCTTTCTAATGGAAGGCTCATGCACTTTGACATCAACAGTGGCAAGAGCTACCTGTAGGGCCCGTGATGACATTCTGGGGTTCTTAGAGACTTCTTTCAGCATCTTGCGGTCTGCTCTCGGGCTGAACTTGCTGCGGCGGCCTGGCCTGAACAAGTTGGCAGTTGTTTGGAATCTTCTCCACTTGTAGATGATCTTCCGGACAGTCGAATGATTGATTTCAAATTGTTTGGAGATCTTTTTAAATCCCTTCGCAGACTCGTAGGCTTCTATAACCTTCTTTCTGAAGGCCTCAGAGAGCTCTTTTGATCGAGGCATGGTGACGCCACATACTTCAACAACAAAGAGCAAACCAAATTACATGTCTGAGGTTTAAATAAGACAGTTTCCTCCAAGATCGTCTCAAACAATGTTCTAATCATTTGCACCTGCTGATTCTAATTTTAGGTATTTGAAGGTGTGATAAATGTGGGGGTGTACTTACTTTTTCCACATGCGAAATTTGCATTTATGTTTATTTAAATTATACAATGGACTACAAAATGTAAATGTTTCATGATATTTGTTATGTTATATCACCTTTATCTATTAATATTGTTGAAATGAAGATCAAATAGCTGTATGTTGAAATATGTTGAAAAAGTCAAAACTTTACATGGGGTGTACTTACTTTTTCACGTGACTGTATATAAGAGTGTGTGACGACCGTGTGTGTCTATGTGTGGAAGTGTGTGTATGTGCTACTTGCTGTAGTTGGCTGCCATCTCCACACGTGGGCGCGTTTCAGGAGATGGCACAGAATTACCGGGTCTCAAAGTATCCATCTATGTGTGTGTGTGTGTGGGTGGGGAGGAGGGGGTGTGGGGTGGGGGGGACAACAACTTGTCAAAAAACTCATGAGAATATGAGGAAGGCTAATTAATAATTGGGTCAAAATTTCAAAGGACATAGTTACAGTGAGTTGAAGTAGGCCTTATTAGTCCGTCCTCCACTGCACAGGAAGAGCCGGCTGGGTGTTTTTGAATCTCTTCCATGTTTCTTCATTTATTTACCATTGACATTCTGTGTGTCTGTCCAGGGCATAACCTCGTCAATTTTAGTTTGAGTCCAAAGCAGAAGTAGACAGGCTTTGGATTTTGAGATGCTTTCTAGTTTGTTTGTTTTTATATGTGGTAAATGCTCGTGGAATAGCTATGGAAGAATGGAAGGGAACAAAATATAAAGGGGAAAACACCAACAATAGAACAGAAGTGAGAGTTAGATTGAGATCAAGGGGAGGGGCCCGGAGAACGATCATTTAGTCAGGTTCACTATGTTTTTTCGTTCAAAATCATGGTAGATTAGCAAATCTATACATTTTTGGAAACGTTATTACATGGAAAATCTGAAAATCAATGTTTACATTTGCCAATTCCGACCAATTCGATTCGACCAATTCGACCAATTCGACCAATCGACCAATTCCATTCGACCAATTCGACCATTCGACCATTCGACCAATCGTTTCGATCGACCATTCGACCATTCGACCATTCGACCAATCGTTTCGATCGACCATTCGACCATTCGACCAATTCGATCGATTCGATTCGATTCGATTCATCGAATTCGATTCGATCGACCAATTCGATTTGCCAATCAATTTGACCGACCTTTGCTTGTGTGGAACGGACTGTGAAAACGATGCGGACTATATTGTCGGATACGACACACAGGACAGTGATGACGAACTCTAAATGGCATATTCTGTAATCGTGTATGTTTGATGCCATTGACTGCCTGTGTATATTTTGTCATTGACTGCCTGTGTAGATGTGAAGTTATACTGACTGCATGTGTATATATGATTTTGCTGACTGCCTGTGTATGTTTGGTGATATGAATTATTGTGACACATTTTGATGTTATTAACTGCCTGTACAAAATGATAACATGTATTTGATTATGCAACTTATCGCGAATATAAAGACAGTATTTTGCAATTCAAAACCTTTGATTCGTGTCTTACCATTCCCCATAGCACTAATTTGATACTTTCATTGGATTCCTTGTCCCTGAAAATATAGGTTTAGTATATTTTAAAAAGTTTTTAGGGTAATTAGAGGCAGAAATAGAACAAAATATGTATTTTACAGTGGCCATTTTGAAAATCCAAAATGGCCACCATACAGGTATCTCTCCAAATGTAAACATTGATTTTTAGTTTCCTTATGCTATAACCTTTCCAAAAATGTATAGGTTTGCTAATCTACCATGATTTTGAACGAAATATAATTTATTGACATAGTGAACCTGTCTAATTGATGAAGATGAAGAAAAAGACTGAGCTCAAAAAACTGTCTTGAGGCACTCCAGCCTTGACAGGGGTTGGGAGGTGTAAGATCAGTACAAGGGCAGTGAGGAATTGGGTCATCGATGGAAAGTGCAACTCTGCCATCGGGGTGGGGTTTCCACAATGAAGCCGAGTCTATGGCCCGATCACTTTCCCATCATAAACGGGTAGAATTGGTCTCTCTGTCCTCCACCGCTTATTTTCTGGTCTTGCACCCTCTGCTCTTTCCATGCTTCGTCTCTTCCACACCCCACTCCCATGTTTCTGCATGCAGGGCTCCCACGGTCCACCATTAACCCCCTTCTGGTGAAACTCCCAAAATTCAGGATCATTGATCACCTCCATTCATTCGTTCATAATGTTTCCCACCTGTGGAACCATCTTCCACATTCTCTTCTGTCTCATTCTTCCCTCCATTTGTTTCAAGACAGCTGTTCACCACCATCTCACATTGTCCTCCCTCAACACCCATGATCTCAATCTTTCCGATATCCTTTCTTAATCCAGTTCTCCTTCTATTTTTTCACTCTACCCTCTGTCTATGTATCCATCTTATTGACCACATTCACCCCCTCCCCCACCCTCTTATTTCCACTGTTACTTTTGTTCTGCTATCTCCTGGTCCATCCGTTCCGTGATCTAGTTCCTCCATGAGCCTCGACTCCACATACAAAAAAAGCATATAAAATGGAGTAGTCAACTTCAGGATATTTTAGTGATCGGTTTGATGTTCGTAATGTTCCATTATGAATTGCCGCTCTTATTGCAGAGTAATCATTAATGTATGTCAGAATCCAAAAGACGGTAGAGGTGCAAGTTCAGCGAAGCTTGCAGAGAAGACTTTGGGCCTGAACCCACTGCAACCTTTGCAAATAAACGTGGGAGGGTCAGAAAAAGGGTAACCACACAAATCTTCAAATCACAAATCTATCGTGATGGAAGTATCTTTTAAATTATATAAGAGTAATGTTTGAAATTTACTTACAATGGCAGCTGCCAAATATCTAGTGTTGGGCTTCTAAGGCGGTGTTCACCTCCTTCGGCATTTTCAACTTCTTCAAATTCTTCAGCCATTCCACAGACTTCAGCAAGCCCTTCCGTCCAGTCCCCAACTACTCTGACATGAACCGAGAAGTAGTCGTCTTCTGGAGCAGAGCTCAATGTGAAAGGATGCCACTCAAGAGATCTCAATGATGGAATGCAAAGGAATACATATTGGCCAACACCTGCAGAGAATCCACGCTTCCTAAGGCGCAGTTCAAGGACACGTGATGGGTGGCAAACCACCTGCAAGCAAACGTGGGCAATCACAATTTGCCAATTTGTGAATAATATGCAATTAATATTTACAATAAATCCAATATTATGCAGTCACTGGCGAATCTCGTCAAATGCTGAATGCATGGTGTCATTTTGGCATTTGGGGATTCAAAAAATATCCTGCAGGCAACGCTCGGGTCTGACTTAATATGACCACAGGTCAGGGTCTTCATCTGGGACTATGTAGGCATTGTGTGCCAAGGGGGAGGGGATTACATAACTGCAATATACATGTCGTGATGACATGCTTTTTCATCATCAAGCCTTCTGTACCCACGGAGAAATTTTGGATCAAAAATACATCCAAAGACACTTGCTCAATATGATGTTGTACCCTCCTCCAGGTGTTGCATGATGTCATCGCCGGGCGCTGAAGGGGGCCCGGCGATGACGCACGCCGAAAGGGAGTGCTCAGTTTTCACTCCGTTTGTTTTCTTGTTTGCTTTCTTTCTTGTATTTGTCCGGGCTATATCTCAGCCATCCTTTGAGCTAAGAAGCTGAAATTTGGGCAGAATCGTGAAAAAATGCTTTGGCAAAAACTGTATTTTTTATTTTTTGATTAATCAATTAATTGATTCATAACTTAATTACTATCGATTTATTAATCACTTATTTAATTTCTTTCTCGCAATAATATCAATATCGGGCAATATCTCGGGCACCTTTTGAGCTAGGACGCTGATCTTTAGACAACAGTGACCACGTGCATTGGCCATAAAGGGTATTTTTGATTTATAGATTAATCAATCAATCAATTAGTTATTTAATTTTCCGATTGATTAACTATTAAATTAATTTCCAAAAATCTACAGCTTGGGATGAAACAACAGTGGTTTCGGTGTGCTATCAGCAAATTCATTAAGAAATTAATTATTTTACGATTATTATTTATTTATTTTAATTACGTAATTAATCAATCAATTATTGTACACCGCTCAGTCCCAATTTCATCTCCATGTGCTGTGTGGCAGCATCGCCAGGAGCCGAAGATGCCCCAACGATAATACCACCCAGTGTCTCTTACATCACTCTGTCTAACTAACACCTTACATTAGTTATTCGTGCTTGTCGTTTGTGTGCTTTATGATGTGTTTAAAAAGAGTATGTTTCCTGTTTGGAATTATTTTAAATTTTGTTTCACTGCCAGGCAGACAGACAGAATAAATATATGATCTCACTCCTATCTGTGCATGTGCGATCGGGATAAATTCAGAACCCAAGTACGGTAAAATGGCAGATTCGTTTTCCGAATCATTTCGTGTTCAAAATTCAAATCTAACATTCGTGTTCAAATTTCAAATTTCAAAAAAAAATTAAAAGAATTTTTTATTTTTTTCCCAAAAAAATTCAATTTTTGTAAAAAATTCGTGTTCAAAAAAAAAAAAATCAAATTCGTGTTCAAAATCTAACATTCCGTTTATATAAGTTGTTCCTTTATCATAAACTGACATTTGCGGACAGACAGGTAGAGAACGGACGATCATGGACCAATTGCTCAATACGGCTTTTCACTTTGTGTATGCGGTGTAAAAACAAAAAATTGAAGCAGTAACTCGAGACTTAGGCCTACAGAAACGAACTTGTACCCTGGTGATTGCGACTGTCTGCTGGGCTCGGTAGAAGCGTAAACCTCTCTCCAAAGCATAAAGCACCATTGGTGCCAGGATCCACTTCCATGTCTATGGAGAGATTGGAAACAATTACAAAATAATCAATGAAGTGAAATGAGCACCTTTTTATCACAATGAAGGAAAACGATAATACATTTGAAACAACTTACTATCATTGTGCATCACAGTGGTCACTCAAGGGGAAACAGGCAGGTTACCTTTTCATGCCACCTGGCGTCAACATCCATGTCTGACATAGGTCTTTTTGCTCCCAGGTGGCAGCCATTTTGCTCTCAAAAAGCATGAAATTGGGACAACTTCATCGGCTATTATGCCTCTAGATCTCTCTATCCCAGTTTCTCTACTCCATTGGAGGCTGCTGTTACCATGACTATATTGTTACTCGTGGGGTATGCTTAGACATTGTGTAAACAATAACAAATCATGCTTCGTATGTAGGTACATAATAAATACACACACACACACATATATATATATATATATATATATATATATATATATATATATATATATATATATACACACACACACACACACACACACACACACACACACAAACAAACACACACACACACACACACACACACATCTCGTCGATTTGTAGTAGATAAAGACGTCTAATTGTAAGAGAACAAGCATATTTATATATGTTTTGATGATCACAATATTTATATAAGATTAGGGATCCACTGTCAAATCTATATAGGTTTAGTTATGAGACATTGGGGTTAAGGTGATAGGGGGAATATGAATAGGTAAACAAATGCCAGCAGGTGTAGAAGATGAAGAAGTTTTAATAGATTAATTTACCTTAGGTGCTAACCCTGTAAATTGGGGCGGAGGACATGGTGTATTGGGGGCCCATTCGTTGAATCTTTCAGAACAATTTTCTGGTTTGTGGTTCTTTAACGATTCTTCTGTTTGTCCTCGAACGATCCTCCTAAGCAGAAGGGGGGAGTGGGAGACAGATTAAGAAATATCCTGAATGAGCTAACTTACTATATATCACACATTTCCTGCACAGTTTATGTTAAAAAGGATGTAATGATAACAATATAGTGATGAGTCATACATTTACCTTTTGACGACTGTAATTGCAAGACCTAGACATGTTAAGTGTCCTGAACTGGAAGGGAGAATCATCCAATGAGTTTTTCGATCCCACTCATGTCACAAGCTATGAATCTCCCTCATCTGCCACATCAGTGTTGCTAACCTGCATGGCTGGCAGCTCTGCTTATGATCAACTATGAATGTTGATTCCACAGATATTTCAGAAAGAACCCTGACCGGTCATTGATATGATCGGTTGTGTGTATCGCAGCACCTGTGCAATCAGTGATCACCTTTCCTGCTGTGCCATGCATCAGATGTAACACGACTTTATAGAGAAACATAAGAGGTGTTTGTTGTGTATAAAAATAATATACCGTAATCACTCGGGTATAAGCCGCACTTTTTCCCCTGATATATCTGATCGAAATTTGGGGTTCGTATAATCGACGAGAACTATAGTGAAAGCTAGATTTTGTCAGATTACTCGCACCGACACAAAAGCGACCTTCATTACCTGGTGCCACAATCTTAACAAGTAGCTGACACTCCAGGTCCCTCGCCTTTTGGGTGATATGACGAATAGATCTGTGTTATATGAAAACTACATCTTGAACGGTTTTTGAAACATCGTGTGCACAAGCCAAGTTAACAAGATGGTTTCCATGGCAACAAAATTCCAGCCAATCACAGCCGTGATCTAATCACGTTGAGACAACATCATGAGGAATGGATATCTGCATATATATATATATATATATATATATATATATATATATATATAAAGAGGAGGGGAGATATGTGAAAGCAGTCGGACAGGCACAGCAAGGTGCTTGGACTAGGTGGGAAGGTGTGCAGGTGAGGATATTGAAGTGGCAAGAGATTTGGAGGATGGAGCCAATATTGTTGAATTTCCTGGTGCGGGCAACGTATGATGTACTTCCGTCACCAGTAAACTTGAGATTGTGGGGGTTGTTGCAGGAGGAGAGATGTTATTTGTGTGGAGGTGTGGGAACAGTGCAACATGCACTGAGTGCATGTTCAGTAGTATTGGCAGCAGGACAATACAGGTGGCGACATGATCAGGTGCTGGCGGTGGTGGTGCAGATGGTGCAACAAGAGGTGCTGAGATCGAGAGAAAGAAGAGTGGAGAAGGAGACTGATGGGGGAGAGGTGTGGTTTGTCAAAGAGGGCCAAGTGGTAAGAGGTGGAAAGAGGAGGAGGTGGAAAGCAAGAGGGCTGTCAGATGCTTGTGATTGGCAGGTGGTGGCAGACCTAAATCCACAATTGGTATTCCCAGAGGGGATCTGTGTGACAAGGTTGTGGCTTGACATTGTAATTTGGTCAGGTGCAACAAGACAGGTCATCTGAGGGGAATTGTCTGTACCTTGGGAAGAGAACATGGAGGAGGTGCACGAGAGGAAGACAGGAAAGTACAGTGAGCTGGAGGCAGAGTGCCGGGAGAATGGTTGGCGAGTTTCGTGTCAGCCATTTGAGGTAGGGTGAAGAGGGTATATTGGAAATTCCATTTCTGCATTTCTTGCTCGGCTTGGAGTGTGTGGGACAGAAAGAAGGAGGATGTGTGACAAAGTGACCCAGGTTGCCTTGAACGGCTCACGTTGGATTTGGAGGAAGTTTATGGAGGCACGTCGAACGGTTTAGGTTGAGGTGACAGAAAAGAAATGGAGATGTGTGAATGGAGTCTGTGGGACAGAAAGAAGGAGGACGTGTGACAAGGTGGCCCAGGTTGCTTTTAGAGGCTCACTTTGGATATGGATATGGAATAGATATATACAGATATCTATTCCTCATGATGTTGTCTCAACCTGATTAGATCACGGCTGTGATTGGCTGGAATTTTGTTGCCATGGAAACCATCTTGTTAACTTGGCTTGTGTACGCGATGTTTCAAAAACCGTTCAAGATGTAGTTTTCATATAACACAGATGTATTCGTCATATCACCCAAAAGGCGAGGGACCTGGAGTGTCAGCTACTTGTTAAGATTGTGGCACCAGGTAATGAAGGTCGCTTTTGTGTCGGTGCGAGTAATCTGACAAAATCTAGCTTTCACTATAGTTCTCGTCGATTATACGAACCCCAAATTTCGATCAGATATATCAGGGGAAAAAGTGCGGCTTATACCCGAGTGATTACGGTATATTATTTTTCTACACAACAAACACCTCTTATGTTTCTCTACAAGGATGTGTATGTGCCACCTACATATCATCAAAATCATTGGCCTTTAAAGTTATATATATATATATATATATATATATATATGAGCGTAAGCTGGATCAGCACGTCGCTGCGTCATTGGACGTGACTCCTCAGTACCATCCTGACACACACGACTGTGTGTGCTTTGGAATGAGGTGTTTTTATGATGGCCGGAGTGCAAATCCTGCCACCACCCTCCTTGAGAGAGGGCACAGTACCCTGGTACTCATTTCGCCAACCTCGGAAGGATGACAGGCTGAGTCAACCCCACCCGGTATTAATTCAACAGCTGAACTGGATTCTAACTAAGGACCTTAGGGTCCCAAACCCGCCACCCTCACATATCTGCAATATGAAAGCTAAATATCCAACGGTTTTTGAAATATCGCGTACACAAAAGTACATGGACAGATGATCACTCAGTAGGAGAGAGCTAACTTTAATATCCCCATCTCCAACCTTGTCAGAGGGGCGGGGGGGGGGGGGGGGGACGCAGTGCATTGTGGGATATGTTACTCAACATTGAATGCATATTTTTTGTTCTGAATAATTATTATTTCGATGGAAGAATTGAAATTGTTTGGGCTATAACATAATACATTAGTTTACTTTTAAAAACTTTTATCTAAACTTAAAAAAAATTAAAATATACACCGCAAAATAAGCTTGGGGATGAACAGATTCATTGCAGCACATGCGACTGCTTGAGAATTACAGTAAGAGTTGGTATGTGCATTCAACATGCCACGTCGTTCATCATATTGTGTTTCATACAAGTTTAGAAGTTTTCCGTTAGGCTGAATTATATGGTAACAGAGCAGCTGGCCACATGTTTGATCTCAATAAGAGTAACGTTAGAGCTGTCATATACAGAAGTAAGTTATTGAGAAGATGCCCAAGACCAAGAAAGCCGATTGTTTCTCCGGTGCTTCGTTTCCAGAGTTAGAGAAGGTCCTGATAGAGAGGATAAATGAGCGTCAATTTCTAGAGATTGCAGTCAAAACAGTCATGGCCGCAGGCAAAGATCATTCATGGAAACCTGAAGGTTTTGTGGTGCGGGATATACATATGAACTGGTATTTTCCTCACAATTTTATCTAAAAGGTGTGTTGCGTATTATACATGACTCGTAAAAAGCCTGTCAAAAATGATGGGTTGGAACAGTAATTTTATTCGACGGTGCAGCCTCGTTAGCATGCCAAAGTCTGAAGCCTCGGCCCTGTGTCAGGTGTACTTATATCTTCTTTATTAATTGGACATCATATGGATGTAAATGAACAGTCGTTTTACTCTGCGTGCGTTGCACATCACATGTAGCGAATGTCGCCTCCCTTTGCCTTGTATTTATTATTATTTTAAAAAGCGCTTCTGTACACCGCCCTTGAGGCTGGGTTTGAAAGCCACCGTCTACAATTCCAATAGAAGAGACATAATTACTCTTATGGAAAATGTTTTTCAAGTATATTTTATCTTCAAAAATAGACCGCAGTGAACACACGTTCATGTTAAAACATTGACCTTTAAAACCTACCTTTATGAAGGGGGACAGACATCTGTACAAACACACAAACACGCAAAGTGGCATCGTGTGTTAAAATGGTAGATAGCGGATTATACACAAGTGATTTTTTTTTTTTTCAGGTTGGAGGAAAGGGATTCGCAGCAGTGGCCGATCTTTCACAAGAGTGATTAATCATTCAACACAAGGTGGAGTCATTGTCCAAATAATAAAGTTGACTTGCAAGAAAAATCAGACAGTTCAATGATATAGATCATGACCAATGTAGGTCCTAAGTCTCTGCTTTGTGGAACCCATATGAGCTTAATCATGAGTGTGAGGTGAGGAATGCTGCCAATGAAACAAACAGATGAGTTTATCAGACATCTCAATCAATTATTTACCCATATCCATGGAAAGCGATGGCGATGTAAAATATTGCGGAGAGGTGGTGGGTCAGCCAGAACAGCTCATAGAATGACCGGCGAATCAGAGGAGCCGATGAACTCAGGAGAAGGAGCAGGCAAATTGTGGCCACGATTCCGGTAATACCTGCCACTGTTGTTACTGATGCCAGGAGAGGGGTCTAAGGCAATCGTTTGGAGGGATTGGGGTGAAAGGAAGTATAAATGGGCAAAGGGTAAGTGATTTTTAAAAAAAAGAACAGAAGTAACAAGAACTGAGGGATTAAAAGGCAAACAATGAATATACAATGTTAACACACACACACACACACACACACACACACACACACACACACACACACACACACACACACTCTTCTTTGTTAATAATAATTAACAGAATAGCCTAGAGGTATGTGCGCTCATTGTCAATTCTGGTCGTTGGGAGATGTTAAAAATCCCATGATGTCGTTTGTGTAGTAGATTAATTATTGTGGTCATCATCAACACCCTGGCAGACTTCCAAATCGCCACCACGTTCAGTCGAACATCAGGCATGGCCAGCAAGTTCTTTGGTCAAAACGTTCCCCGACTGACCCCACAATGTGTAAATAATTGGGGAGAATAAATAAGCATGAGTAGATATTGTGACTAAAATGGCTTGGGGGTAAAGGGATCAATTAACTAAATAATTAATTGGATAGTTATCTCTTAATGAATGTTAGCAAATGTCGTCGCGTGATTAACCAAATTCGGGGTGAGGGTCGATTATGTAGACAGTTCCTCATCCTCACACCAACTGTCTTCCTGCCAATCTTCCGTACCTTTTCTCTATCATATGTGTTTTCCATTGTTTCATATCCTTTGTTTCCTGGCCTTGTGGTTTTTGGTCATGGCACCTAAGGGGCCAGGTCCTTGGCGTGTGGCATCATGATGGCCGAGTGCCAGAAATATTATGTGGTGAAGTGCGGCCAATCGAGGAGCCACCATGATGTCACGTGCCGAGCCAATAAAACTCATCATCCCAAGTGCGCATGACCAGTGTGAGAGCAGCTCGGTTTGTAGATGAGTGAGGATTCGAGTTCAGCATAGTTACAGTTGGTATCGGTGTTCAACATGAGTAGAAAAAAATCGTCAGTTTCTCTGAGAAGAGTTGGCAGAAGCTTCAGCTCTGGACTGTTCCGTTTGACCCATCGGCTTCGTATGGTGTCCCTATCCCACTCCCATTTTTTAAACCCAGATTTATTTCTTCATTTTGCTGTGGATCCCACACTCGGGGCTAGCGCTTAAACTCGCTCCACGCTCAAATTCTGTGGAGTTTACCTCCGCCGAGACCTGGCCTAGTCCCTTGGGACTGGTACCGTTACCATGTATATGTATAAGTACCTAAAAAAAGTTATTCAACGTTGACAAAAACTGTTCCTATTTATTCTAGAAAATCGGAAACGAGAGGGAGGTGAGGGGATGGTTGATTTAATGAAATTTACATATTTTACAAGGTTTTACTCTTCTACATGTGCAAACTTGTCATATCAATGTGGAAGAGTTTTGATGCCATCTGCCTAGAAATATTATGGGCAGATATGCAGCCATTTCAGCATACGTGCTTTGATGTCTTTAATTCACAAAACTAATGCCACCTACGCTTTCTTTGAGTGGTCCAAAGACATTAAAAAATAAGACCACTGAGGTCCAAAGACTTTTAAAAATAGTGACCACTGAGTGTGACTGGTGAGTAGTTTATCTGTAGCTTATCTGAGCCCTAGCCTAATATTGTAGCCCAAATGTGGTAGCATTCTGACTGGTGTGTCTGGAGAAGAAGATTTTTGAAGGAATTTACGTGATTTTCCCCAAAATTGACAAAGTCGGCCATTTTGACCCACTTCCCGTCCCGTTATTGGCATGGTCTCGAGCTCCGCAATTTAACATCAGGACCCTGGCCTAATGTTGTAACCCAAATGTGGTAGCATTCTGGCTGGTGGGTATGGAGAAGAAGAATTCTGAAGGAATTTACACGATTTTGCCAAAAATTGACAAAGTCGGCCATTTTGACACACTTCCGGTCACGTGATCGACAATGTCTGGAAGTCGGCGTGACGTCACAGCTATGCACCGCGGCGCCGCCATCTTGGAATTGGGGAAAACATTGGGCGCCATTCGCACGTGTTTGTCACAGTTTGAAACCGCAAAATGCCGAAAAGCTGCTGTATTGTCGGCTGCACAACCAACAAGCTGAAGAATCCAGAGCGGCAGTTTTATGTTATACCTCAGGACCCGGTGAGACGCCAGAAATGGCTTTCTGCCATCAGTCGAGCCGTTTTACCACTTCTGGAAGGGTCCAACTCGGCCAGCTCTGGTCGCTGGTCACCCCCCTCTCAGCACACCTATGTGTGCTGATCCCTTTTATCACAGGTAAGTGCAACCTGACAACTGCTACTGCTTCGGCCGGGCAAGGCTTGGCATACTCCAGAGCAGGGGTCGGCAACCTTTTTGCCATGAAGTGCCAGTTTGAAATGTTCTTGTTAATTCGTGTGCCATATCAACATTAAGTTTAACATTAAGTTTAATTATGACTCCACATCAAAAAAATACTTCCAACAGACATGGAATTTAAATTCCATCCATATCGGCTACATGCATAGCAACAACATCCATACAGGCTACATGCATAGCAACAACATTTTAAAGAAACATTTATCTCTCATAATCAGGACATTGTAATGATCATTTTATCATTGTAAAATTTGTCCCCCATGAGGTTACAAATTATATGCACGGACCCCATTTCAAAACACTGCTTTCAGTAACTCATTTACAAAGTATTGCATTGGGAACAAATGTCAAAAAAGGAGAATAAAGTGTATCAAACAGAAATACCAGTACTGTACAAGAATGCTGCCATCCTCATGAAAACATCCACATCTGAGTTGGAAAAAAAGAGATGGACAAACAGCTGCATATGCAAACCCATGTGTACTACAAATAAACAGATGCCTACCAGTCAGTGTGATCCCTGGCCCTGCTTTCCTTTGCTGAGCTCCATTATCTGGGGGTTGTAGTTAGTCACTTTAAGTTGCACACATGCTTCGGAGTGGTTGTCAAACGACTGCGGGAGGGGCTGAGCACGTTCTTCATGTGTGAGAATATCTGCTCACAGAGGTACGTTGACCCGAAGACTGACAGCAAAGTCAGTGCAACGTTCCGGAGACAGCTGAACCTCTTCGGCACGGTTGTCCAGCAGGTGAAGATGCAGGTTCCGTGATCTTGCACTACCGTGGTTTCTAGTTGTTTCCGGAGCTCTGCAAACTTAGTCACCCACAGTGTTGAACTCTTCAGCTCAATCAGCTGCATTTCCATGTCCTGTGTCTATCAGAGATCAGAGAACCAGTCTATCAGAGATAAATCCAATTCGTATCCATCAAAGCTGTCTTTCTTCAAGAAAGAGAACATGGGTCCATACTTCTGAAAGTCCCCAAATCGTGTTGTGAACTCCAACTCAAGCTCACATGAAAGCCCACAGAATCTTGTTTCTCACAGTCTGAGAGTCCTTTGGGTGCTTTTTTGCAAACTCCAAGCGGGCTTTCATGTGTCTTTCACTGAGGAGAGGCTTCTGTCTGGCCACTCTGCCATAAAGCCCAGATCGGTGGAGTGTTGCAGTGATGGTTATCCTTCTGGAAGTTTCTCCCATCCCCATACAGGATCTCTGAATCTCAGCCAGAGTGACCATCGGTTCTTGGTCACCTCTCTTACCAAGGCCCTTCTCCCCCGATTGCTCAGTTTGGCCGGGCGGCCAGCTCCAGGAAGAGTCCTGGTTGTTCCAAACTTCTTCCATTAAAGAATTATGGAGGTCACTGTGCTCTTGGGAACCTTCAATGCATCAGAATATTTTTTGTAGGCTTCCCCAGATCTGTGCCTCGACACAATCCTGTCTCTGAGCTCTGCAGACAGTTCCTTCGACCTCATGGCTTGGTTTTTGCTCTGATATGCATTGTCAGCTGTGAGACCTTATATGGACAGGTGTGTGCCTTTCCAAATCATGTCCAATCAATTGATTTTACCACAGGTGGACTCCAATCATGGTGTGGAAACATCTCAAAGATGCTCAAGAGAAATGGGAGGCACCTGAGCTAAATTTTAAGTGTCATAGCAAAGGGTATGAATACTTATGTCAATGTGATATTTCAGTTTTTTCTTTTTAATAAATTGGCAAAACTTTCTAAAATCCTGTTTTCTCTTTGTCATTATGGGGTATTGAGTGTAGATTGGTGAGGGAAAAATGAATTTAAACGATTTCAGCATAAGGCTGCAACATAACAAAATGTGAAAAAAGTGAAGGGGTCTGAATACTTTCTGAATGCACTGTATGTATGTAAATTTGTGACCAAACGTCTTCCTCTTCTTCAAATATAAATAAAACCGAAAAACAGTCTGAGGCGGTGAAGCGGTGAGATGTGTGACTGTAGATCTATTAACTACGTAATGTTTGAACGTTGGTTGCACCCTGTCTATTAATTACGTACTGTTGGAATATACATTTCGACCCTTTAGACTGCTGAGTCCTCTAAGAGCTTTGAAGACCTTTAAGTTCCCCAATACCCTTAAGACCACCAACACCTCTAAAGACCCAGAAGACCTCTAACACCCAAACACCCAGATGACCCAAAAGACCATGAAGCCCAAAAAGACTCAAAATACCCAAAAGACAATGAAGACCTAAAAGACACAAAAGACCCCGAATATCTAAAAGACCCCCAAAGCTCAAAATACCCTTAAAGAACGCAAATACCCAAAATGTCCGAAAGGCCGTGAAAGACCCAGAGGATCCAAATGACCTCAAAGACCCTTAAAGTCCCAAAAGTCCCAAAAAAACCCTGAAGACCCAAAGGATTCCAAGAACCCAAAAGACCCTGCAGATCCTTAAAGACCTTGAAGACCCAAAATACCTCGAGGACCCAAAATACCCCAAAGGCCCAGAGTTCTCAAAAGACCCAAAAGACCCTGAATACCATTAAAGACCATGAGTAAGATGCTTTAGATCTTACTTTAGACCCCAAATAGCTGTAAGATGCATAACATTCATTAAATCAGCTTAGACCGATGGCCATTTAGAGCTTTAGACCACTTGGACCTTTTAGATTACAAATAAATCGCAAATAAATAATATCACCAATATCACAAATAAATTTGTCCAAAAGAAATGTTTGTATTATGATTGGTGTCGATCATGACAACACAACAAGTCGAGTTCAGTCAGGTCATCCATTTTCCTCAGCTAAACCAAGTCCATGCCTCCGTAGCGATGTGTGGTGAGGTGAGCGTAGCAAGCTGATCCACGCTAGTGCTTATAACATTTGCTTGCGTGACAGCAGTTAGATGCATGTGAAAATACTTAAGATGCCTTTGCAATCTTTTTTCGGCCATTTTTAAACCCAGTGTCCCCACCCAACTATAAAAAGGACATGAACTCAAATGGATTTTTGTTCCCTTCCACAAATGACTTAATGATACTTCTCTGTTTCACAGCACTTGGGACTAAATTGGCAACTATCTGGGTTTTATCATTAATGATTGGTTCACTACTAATGCCGTAACTTGCTTAATTTAGACAATATCATTGCACAATATTCCTGCATTGAACAACATAACTGGAATGTCTGAATCTACTCCATATCAAATATGCTCCCACTCCTATTAATACTTATTTAATGGCCCCAAGTATTTTCACCTTCCTGAAGGGTTACCTGGGGAAAGATCTTGGCCCACGGCTTTCATGAAACCGCTGGCCGATAACCCCTCCAGGGTGTGGCGATAATTCAACTACTCACAAAAGACACTGCTGAGTCTTTAGCGTCCACCAACTAATGCCAGCAGATAGCAGCAGAAACTGAGCTTAACATCCGTCCAAGGGACGGTAGACTTTGTGATGCACTGACCTACATAGAAAGCACCAATCAGACAGTTTATAGTCAAGTCGGGAATTGAACCCATCCAAGAGAGCTTTAAGGTTAAGTTTGCTATTTCTGCACCATCCTGTCGGACATCACTGTGGTTGTGTATTCCATTATAGTATTAGCAATGTGGGTGTGTATTATCAATGTGGGTGTGTATAATAAATGAGGGTGTGTATTATAAATGTGGGTGTGTTCTATAAATGTGGGTGTGTATTATAAATGTGGGTGTGTATTATAAATGTGGGTGTGTTATAAATGTGGCTGTGTATTATAAATGTGGGTGTGTATTATAAATGTGGGTGTGTATTATAAATGTGGGTGTGTTATAAATGTGGCTGTGTATTATAAATGTGGATGTGTATTATAAATGTGGGTGTGTATTATAAATGTGGGTGTGTATTATAAATGTGGGTGTGTTATAAATGTGGCTGTGTATTATAAATGTGGATGTGTATTATAAATGTGGGTGTGTTCTATAAATGTGGGTGTGTATTATAAATGTGGGTGTGTTATAAATGTGGCTGGGTATTATAAATGTGGGTGTGTATTATAAATGTGGGTGTGTATTATAAATGTGGGTGTGTTATAAATGTGGCTGTGTATTATAAATGTGGGTGTGTATTATAAATGTGGGTGTGTTCTATAAATGTGGGTGTGTATTATCAATGTAGGTGTGCATTATAAATGTGGGTGTGTTATAAATGTGGCTGTGTATTATAAATGTGGATGTGTATTATAAATGTGGCTGTGTATTATAAATGTGGCTGTGTATTATAAATGTGGGTGTTTATTATAAATGTGGGTGTGTATTATAAATGTGGGTGTGTATTATCAATGTGGGTGTGTATTATCAATGTGGGTGTGTATTATAAATGTGGGTGTGTATTATAAATGTGGGTGTGTATTATCAATGTGGGTGTGTATTATCAATGTGGGTGTGTATTATAAATGTAGGTGTGTATTATAAATGTGGGTGTGTATTATAAATGTGGATGTGTATTATAAATGTGGGTGTGTATTATCAATGTGGGTGTGTATTATCAATGTGGGTGTGTATTATAAATGTGGGTGTGTATTATAAATGTGGATGTGTATTATAAATGTGGCTGTGTATTATAAATGTGGATGTGTATTATAAATGTGGGTGTGTATTATAAATGTGGGTGTGTATAATAAATGAGGGTGTGTATTATAAATGTGGGTGTGTTCTATAAATGTGGGTGTGTATTATAAATGTGGGTGTGTATTATCAATGTGGGTGTGTATAATAAATGAGGGTGTGTATTATAAATGTGGGTGTGTTCTATAAATGTGGGTGTGTATTATAAATGTGGGTGTGTATTATAAATGTGGGTGTGTTATAAATGTGGCTGTGTATTATAAATGTGGATGTGTATTATAAATGTGGCTGTGTATTATAAATGTGGGTGTGTATTATAAATGTGGGTGTGTATTATCAATGTAGGTGTGTATTATAAATGTGGGTGTGTTATAAATGTGGCTGTGTATTATAAATGTGGATGTGTATTATAAATGTGGCTGTGTATTATAAATGTGGCTGTGTATTATAAATGTGGGTGTTTATTATAAATGTGGGTGTGTATTATAAATGTGGGTGTGTATTATCAATGTGGGTGTGTATTATAAATGTGGATGTGTATTATAAATGTGGCTGTGTATTATAAATGTGGGTGTGTATTATCAATGTGGGTGTGTATTATCAATGTGGGTGTGTATTATAAATGTGGGTGTGTATTATAAATGTGGGTGTGTATTATCAATGTGGGTGTGTATTATCAATGTGGGTGTGTATTATCAATGTAGGTGTGTATTATAAATGTGGGTGTGTATTATAAATGTGGATGTGTATTATAAATGTGGATGTGTATTATAAATGTGGGTGTGTATTATCAATGTGGGTGTGTATTATAAATGTGGGTGTGTATTATAAATGTGGGTGTGTATTATAAATGTGGATGTGTATTATAAATGTGGCTGTGCATTATAAATGTGGATGTGTATTATAAATGTGGGTGTGTATTATAAATGTGGGTGTGTATTATCAATGTGGGTGTGTATTATAAATGTGGGTGTGTATTATAAATGTGGGTGTGTATTATAAATGTGGGTGTGTTATAAATGTGGATGTGTATTATAAATGTGGATGTGTATTATAAATGTGGGTGTGTATTATAAATGTGGGTGTGTATTATCAATGTGGGTGTGTATTATCAATGTGGGTGTGTATTATAAATGTGGGTGTGTATTATAAATGTGGATGTGTATTATAAATGTAGGTGTGTATTATAAATGTGGCTGTGTATTATAAATGTGGATGTGTATTATAAATGTGGCTGTGTTTTATAAATGTGGGTGTGTATTATCAATGTGGGTGTGTATTATAAATGTGGGTGTGTACTATAAATGTGGCTGTGTATTATAAATGTGGCTGTGTTTTATAAATGTGGGTGTGTATTATCAATGTGGGTGTGTATTATAAATGTGGGTGTGTATTATAAATGTGGCTGTGTATTATAAATGTGGATGTGTATTATAAATGTGGCTGTGTTTTATAAATGTGGGTGTGTTCTATAAATGTGGGTGTGTATTATCAATGTGGGTGTGTATTATCAATGTAGGTGTGTATTATAAATGTGGGTGTGTATTATAAATGTGGCTGTGTATTATAAATGTGGATGTGTATAATAAATGTGGGTGTGTATTATAAATGCGGGTGTGTTTTACAAATGTGGGTGTGTATAATAAATGAGGGTGTGTATAATAAATGTGGGTGTGTATTATCAATGTGGGTGTGTATGTATCATCAATGTGGGTGTGTATTATAAATGTGGGTGTGTTTTATAAATGTGGATGTGTTTTATAAATGTGGGTGTGTATAATAAATGTGGGTGTGTATTATAAATGTACGTGTGTATTATAAATGTGGGTGTGTATTATAAATGTGGGTGTGTATTATAAATGTGGGTGTGTATTATAAATGTGGATGTGTATCATCAATGTGGGTGTGTATTATAAATGTGGGTGTGTTTTATAAATGTGGGTGTGTTTTATAAATGTGGGTGTGTATAATAAATGTGGGTGTGTCTTATCAAGGGTGTGTATTATAAATGTGGGTGTGTATTATAAATGTGGGTGTGTATCATCAATGTGGGTGTGTATTACAAATGTGGGTGTGTTTTATAAATGTGGATGTGTTTTATAAATGTGGGTGTGTATAATAAATGTGGGTGTGTATTATAAATGTACGTGTGTATTATAAATGTGGGTGTGTATTATAAATGTGGGTGTGTATTATAAATGTGGGTGTGTATTATAAATGTGGATGTGTATCATCAATGTGGGTGTGTATTATAAATGTGGGTGTGTTTTATAAATGTGGGTGTGTTTTATAAATGTGGGTGTGTATAATAAATGTGGGTGTGTCTTATCAAGGGTGTGTATTATAAATGTGGGTGTGTATTATAAATGTGGGTGTGTATTATAAATGTGGGTGTGTATTATAAATGTGGGTGTGTTTTATAAATGTGGGTGTGTATAATAAATGTAGGGGTGTATTATAAATGTGGGCGTGTATTATAAATGTGGGTGTGTATTATAAATGTGGGTGTGTATTATAAATGTAGGTGTGTATTATCAATGTGGGTGTGTATTATAAATGTGGGTGTGTATTATAAATGTGGCTGTGTTTTATAAATGTGGGTGTGTTTTATAAATATGGGTGTGTATTATCAATGTGGGTGTGTATTATCAATGTGGGTGTGTATTATCAATGTAGGTGTGTATTATAAATGTGGGTGTGTATTATAAATGTGGGTGTGTATTAATCAATGTAGGTTTTTATTCTCAATGTGGGTGTGTATTATCAATGTGGGTGTGTATTATCAATGTGGGTGTGTATTATAAATGTGGGCGTGTATTATAAATGTGGGTGTGTATTATCAATGTGGATGTGTATTATGAATGTGGGTGTGTATTATAAATGTGGGTGTGTTTTACAAATGTGGGTGTGTATAATAAATGTGGGTGTGTTTTACAAATGTGGGTGTGTATAATAAATGTGGGTGTGTATTACAAATCTTTTCACAATTGAATTGTTGAAAGCTGGAACTATTGTTATCATATTAAATGCAATCCTATCCAATGCTTTACAATGCCTTCATAAAGTATTCACACCCCTTGATTTTTTTTCACATTTTGTTGTGTTACAGCCTGAATTTAATGGATTACATTGAGATTGTATTGTGACTGATCTACACATAATCCCCCAAAATGTCAAAGTGGAGTTTTTTTTTTTCGAATTTTTTACAAAATAATTAAAAATGAAAAGCTGAAATGTCTTGAGTTAACAAGTATTCAACCACTTTGCTATGACACTCCAAATTGAGTTCAGGTGCATCAAATTCCTTTGATCATCCGTGAGATATCTCTACAACTTGATTGGAGTCCACCTGTGGCCAATTCGATTGATTACCTCCACCACCGAAGGTGGCTGGAGGTTATGTTTTCACCCATGTCTGTCTGTTTATCTGTTTGCTTGTCTGTTTGTGAACAAGATATCTCAAAAAGTTGTGGATGGTTTCGGACGAAATTTGGCATAGATGTAGTGCATATGACAAGGACGAAACTATTAGATTTTGGTGAAGATCTTGAGTCGGATCCTGCTCGTATAATTTTTTAAGTCATTCTTCACCATTGGGAAATCGGGTCAAAAACGATACATTGCAGAATATCTCAAAAAGTTATGGACTCATTTGGGCGAAACGTGGTGGACTGGTTGTGTGTGTGACAAGGACGAATCTATTTGATGTTGATGGAGATGTGACTATGTATTCGGACACGATAATTATTTAATATGTAAGTGATTCTTCACCATTGAGAGATTGGGCGAAAAGCGATATATAACATGACATTTAAAAAAGTTATGGATGAGTTTTGACTAAACTTGGTGGACGAGTTGGTTAGGTGGCAGAAACAAGCCGATTAAATTTTGGTTCAGGTCCGAATCCAGATCCGGCCTATCAGTAGGATACAAAACACAAACTGTTCAGCCTGGTGGAGGTATGCGCTCTACCAAGTGCCATTCTAGTTGGACAGGATTTAGAAAGAAGCACATCTTTCTATATAAGGTCCCACAGTTGATAGTGCATGTCAGAACATAATCTTCACCATGATGTCCAAGGAACTGTCCGTATAGCTCTGACATAGGTTTGTAAGGAGACAAAGATCTGGTGAAGGGAATAAAACAGTTTCTAGAGTGTTGAAAGTTCCCAAAAGCACAGTGAGCTCCATCATTAGGAAATGGAAAGAATATGAAACGACCCACACACTTCCTGGAGCTGGCCTTCCGACCAAACTGAGCAACCTGGCATGGAGGACCTTGGTCAGGCAGGTGACCAAGAACACAATGACCACTATGTCAGAACTACAGAGTTGCTTGACTGAGATGGGAGAACTTGCTGGAAGGACAACAGTCTCTGCAGCACTTCACAAATCTCGGCTTTTGGGAGAATGGCCAGATGGAAGCTACGCCTGAGAAAAAGGCAAATGACAGCGTGCCTGGAGTGCGCAAAAAGGCACATGAAAGACTTTGAGAGCACGAGGCAAAATATTCTGCGGTCTGATGAGACGAAAATTGAACTCTTTGGCTTGAATGCGGAGCATTATGTCTGGCAGAAACTGAGCACAGCTCATCACACATCGAACACCAACCCAACCATGAAGCAGGTGGTGACAGCATCTTGCTATGGGGATGGTTTTCAGCAGCAAAAACTGGTAGACTTGCAAGGATAGAGGGAAAAATGCATGGAGTCAAATACAGGCAAATCCTTGAGAAGAACCTGCTTCAGAGTGCAAAAGACCTAAGAATGCAGCAAAGATTTACGTTCCAACAGGACCATGACCCCAAGCACAAAGCCAAAGCAACTGTCAATTGAGTGGCCGAGCGAAATCCCAGACTTAAGTCCCATTGAGAATCTGTGGAAAGACTTGACGATTGATGTTCACTGATCCTCCGCATTCAACTTGACAGAGCTTGAGCAAATCTGCAAGGAATAACGGGAGAAACTCCCAAAATCCAGATGTGTAAAGCTGATACAGACATACAGGCAATCAATACCCAAGAAGACTCAAAGCTGTAATCACTGCCAAAAGCACTTCTATGAAGTATTGCCTCATGGTGTTGAATACTTATGTAAATTATATATTTCTGTACATCATTTTTTATTATTTTGTAAATATTTCTAAAAAAAAAAATCCACTTTGACATTATGGGGTATTGGGGTATGGGGTATGGGGTATGGGGCAAAATGCGGAAAGGTCACGGGGTGTGAATACTTTCTGAAGGCACTGTAAATGATTTTGAGTATTAGAAAAAAAAGTAGAGGTTTCCTAAAGTCTAAAAACATCCGAAAGTTTAGCGCTACAGAAATAGAATGCAGCGTCAATCATAATCGTCCATATAGCCATGTCGGCGGCCTCTTCTTCACCCTCTCACGTGCCACACCTATTCATGATATATATTATATATATATATATATATATATATATATATATATATATATATATATATATATATATATCGATATATAGTATAGCATGGTTCCTGGAAGTATTATGAAGGCGATTTGTGTTCTACAGTGTTAAAGAATATAATTCAATATAAATAAAGGTTTAAAGAGGTTGAAAGGCATATAAATAAATTCATTCCGCATTTACCACCATTTTACACTGTCTATCACTCTATTTAACATGTTAAATTAGTTAGTCATGCCTTTTGTTTGTGTCCTTTATAACGTCCTTAAAAATAGTAAGTTTCTGGTTTTGAGTGATTTTAAATTTTGTTTAACTGCTATGCAGGCAGACAGAGTGAAGATATTATCTCACTTCTCTGCGCATGCTCGATTGGACAAATTCAGATCCAAAGTACTATAAAACAGCAAATTTGTCTTCATATTCATGTTGCGATTCATGTTCAAAATATAACATTCCATTTAAATAAGTTGTTCCTGATCATAAACTGATAAGACAGATGGACGGATGGACGGGCAGACATGAACCAATTGCGTAAACACCGCTTTTCGCTTTGTGTGGGCGGGGTAAAAACTTGACACATTTATACAATTAATTGAGGCAATATCTTGCTGAACATATTAAAAGGAACAGATTTTTGATAATATTGTTACAGGTGACGGGGATGAGGACCAGAGTCCCAAACGTCATTCCCGAGTAAGTGTGTTACAGCGTGACTAATGTCAGCGACCATAGGTCCTATCCCCAGCCCGCCGAACCGAGGCCCGCAAACTGACTGAGTGGTTTTTGGAACCTTGAGCTTTTGGTTTAGTGCAAGGGAGTAGAGGCTCTAGATTCTCGAGTCTAGACTGCCACATTGCTGCCACACTGGCGGCTCAGGGGAGGCTTGCAACCCGATCCGAAAAATGTCAATCAAACAAAATGAAATACAATCAATTTACTTCAAAGAATGCAAAACGATACAATAAGCAACTCATATAAGTATGACGATGGACTTAATTCATGAATAATCACAGACTGAATTGATCAACACAGGCCACATACAACCGATACAAAAGGCCGACACAACATCACACACACGGACCCTCTATCTAACCCAGGGTAAGGAAAGGAAAGCAAATTAAAAAAACAATATTCACAGGGAATTCAAATAAAACGGGATATGAGGGAGGGAATGAAATGGGGTTCAAGCCTGTTTGAAGGGCAGTTTCATCAACGCTCGTTAAAGCGGGGCTTGGCGGGAACAAACGTGAATAGACCAGTCATCACGCTCTGCGATTCCTTTCTCCTTTGATCCTTTTCCTTTTGTCAACCTCCTTCATGCACCATAGCAAATCCCTCAGGAAGTTGTGAGGTCGACTCCTTCATATAGCACACGCTGAGCCCGTTCACAGCATGAAGCACCGATCGTCTCCACAGAGACCCAACGAAGCACCTTTTTCTACAGAAAATGCTCTTTTCCTCTTTGTACACCTCCTTCATGCACACTGAATCTTCATATAGTTCACAGAGACCAAGCCCTTCACACCAACATGCTCAAGCTGTTCACGCCACGAGCAAGGATTATTTTTTTACCGCCAGTCAAGAGAGGCTCTTCTTCTTCTCCCTCCTCTTTTCCCACACTTTCTTGCTTCAAAATAAAAGGGTTGAATCCTTTCCAAAGCTGTTTTGTGCACCACCACCAACAGTAAAAACATGTGGCATAAAGGGAGTGGATATGGATTAACTTTAAGAAAAAGGAAAAATAAATACAAAAAGGTCCTATTTGGGATCCCACAGCTGACCTGGCATTTCTACGCAATACACCCGAAACGACACGAATCGTCTATGCATGCTTTGTAAACGATTGACATTCCCACAAACGTAACAATATTATCATTCTGATCCACACTTACGTGTACTGCATGAAGTTAGCACATTGAAGACAGATTATATACCATGCGCAAAGTATCTATCACTTTCTGATACTCTCCAATATGCAAGGGTTTACAATGTACTACAACAATTGGCACATGCAAGAGTAATTTTATAAATCTCTGTCATATTCTTGCATATACAAAGTATAGTTGATGAGGTTCATGTATACGATAGCTAAATTAAGACAGAGTTGGGGTAGGAGGAGGAAGAGAGAGTTGTGGGTGTGGGTGGTCAAGGGAGTGATAAAAGAGTGGTGGAAGAAATCTCTCCAAAGACAATAACTCCCAAGTGGAAGTTAGCTCAGCTTTTCAAATGAAGTGTACTCAGACTCGCAGCAGATTATGTGGATATGTACCGTGTTCTCATTGCGGAACGGGTTCAGGTAGCCACTTCCATCAAGTCGAGATAAAGCTCCAATTAAAGTGTTGTTTTCACCTGCACTCCAAGCTCCTGCATACCTTTCCAGGTTAAACACATGAGCAATGACGTGCACAGCTGTGAGGTCGGGGTAAAATAAAGGTGAGAGCCAGGAAATTGAGTGTTAGGATTTAACTTGGGTCTGGATAGACATCAAAAACAATGGTTCAAATATTTTAAAATCACGTTTACTGGAGAATTATATCGCAAATCCACACACTTTCCACCTAAAGCAAAGTTGAAAGATAGAAAAAAGTTCCACCGAATTGACCCAATATGAAATTTTGAGTTAATTTTTTTCCCCCATTTTGACCTCAAGTCCACAACCCTGAGGCATGAACCGGGGGTCAAATCCCAAAAATAGTTACATATTTCATGCGTCATTTGATTTAATGAGTCAATATTGATTGCATATACCAAGTCTCATTTAAGAATGTGGCAATAATGGCATTTTTTGATATTTGACCTTTTGACCCTGCCCTAAGGGCAGGACCAAAATTGACTTTGCTCTTGCACCTTCTTGCCATGTGGTGCTCAGAAAAACCCCTGTTTTTCAGCAGTGAAGCCGCTTCAATATTTGGCTATGTCTTTCCTTCCATCTGTCCATCTCTCCGTAAATAAAAATAAAGAAGAAGAACCGTTCTAACTCACCGTGTTTAACTCTCAAGAGTTGTGTAGGGTAATTCTAAAGGGGTTCTAAAGGGAATTTCTAATGGGTTTAGTTCGTTTCTAGGCTTTGCCTATTTCACAATGAAAATGCCAAACTGAACCGCTTCCTTCGGATACGGGTGCGATTCTTTTCAAAGAGCGTGGGGATAATTATGTCATAATTTGAGTGGTGTTAAAGAAGTGTTGAAGAAAGGAATTTGGTAGTTATCAGACATAAATCAGATCGTTATCAGACCGGTAGACAGGTGGCATAAATAATCAACAGGCCAAAAGTGAGAGATCTATGATGATTCACAGAAATTTAAATAAAAACACGACATGAATGGTATTGACTGAGGTTGACGTATTGACGTACTGAGGTATTGACTGATATTGACGACATGAATGGTTACCTGGCCGGAAACATTAGTTGGTCAGTCATGTAGCTATCTATATCCCAATTTATGTGCCACCCAGCAACCGTGATTCCGTTTGTAGCAAGACACCGAGTGGGAAGATAAAGTCAAAGTATTGAAATGGCATGTGGATCAACATTAGCTACGTATCACATTCTTCAAGTTTTATTTCTGCCTTTCAGACACAGAAAGCACGAATAAAGAATGCAGTTGGACAGCATCTCATTGCTGAACAAAACTGTCAGAACTCAACGTTTTTAATAATACTGTACAATAAGGGTCTCGTTATATTACGTAGTTATGAATGTTAGTATTGTAGCGACCCATGGGTCCCCAAAGCAAGACCAGCATCAGAATCTCCTTGCTCCAGCCGGTGACGTCACCGGCGGGGATCCACGGCGCCAGAATGGCTGGTCACGTGACCACCAAAGCGTGCCGCGCGTGCGGGTATAATCAGCTACACCTGTTGATCACGTGACCACCGAAGCACGCCTCGCTTGAGAGGCGTGGCTTTCGGTTTCGGTTTCTGGTTGTGCTTTATAATGCAGCCCGATAAACGGGCTTTTCAGTGTTCCCGAGTTGGTTTTACGAATAAACATCTTCTCGGACGAGTTTGTGCCTTGCCATCCTTTTGTCCGTATTCTGCTGGAGCCCGGACTCCTTCACTGGTGACCCCGACGTGATATGAACACGCAACCCCGACTGCCCCCGCACGGATGCGGGGGGCTGCGAACGGACACGGCAAGCACGCCCTAGCCAGGGAAGCCACCTACGCCGGTGACGCCGGCTTCTCCCGCACAGCTTTGGGCGCAGTTTCGAACGCGGTTTCGAAATGCCGGAGTTTCGGAAATGACAACAGCCATGACAATGAGGTTCGCGCACCACGCTCGGCTCCTCCTCTACGACCAGAGGGGCGAGCCTACTCCAAGACCCTCCGAAGGCACGGCCGCTTCGTCACCCTCGCGCAACTACTACTACAACTACAACCGCAACTACTTCTCCGACCCTGCATCCTTGGGAGGCCCACGAGGAACCTCGGCAGCCTCCCCCGAGGCCTTGACCAGCCCCTCGGTAGGCTCGCCCGCTTTTCGCGTGCACCGCTCGAGCCTTCTCGGTACTGCACCCGCGAACTGCAACCTCGGGAGGCCCGAGAGGAACCTCGGCAGTCTCCCCCGAGGACTTGCCCGGCCCTCGGCCGCCCCCCGTCCACTGCATCCCCCGAGGCCTTGACCAGCCCCGCATCCTCGGGAGGCCCGCGAGGGACCTCGGCAGCCTCCCCCGAGGCCTTGACCAGCCCCTCGGTTGGCTCACCCGCTTTTCGTGTGCACCGTTCGAGCCTTCTCGGCACTGCACCCACGAACTGCAACCTCGGGAGGCCCGCAAGGAACCTCGGCAGCCTCCCCCGAGGACTTGCCCGGCCCCTCGGCTGCCCCCCCGTCCTGCACCCCCCGTCCGACCACCCGCCACCACACCGGACCCCCCCTGCCTGCACCCCCCGTCCGACCACCCACCACCACACCGGACCCCCCCCCACCCCCCCCCCCCCCCGTGACTGGCCAGGGGTCGTTTCGGTCGGGTCATCCGGACCCCCCTCAGGTTGACCTCCCTGGACCAAGTCCATTCTGGGGGGGCGTGTGTAGCGACCCATGGGTCCCCCAAGCAAGACCAGCATCAGAATCTCCTTGCTCTAGCCGGTGACGTCACCGGCGGGGATCCACGGCGCCAGAGTGGCTGGTCACGTGACCACCAAAGCGTGCCGCGCGTGCGGGTATAATCAGCTACATCTGTTGATCACGTGACCACCGAAGCACGCGTCGCTTGAGAGGCGTGGCTTTCGGTTTCGGTTTCTGGTTGGGCTTTTCAGTGTTCCCGAGTTGGTTTTACGAATAAACATCTTCTCGGACGAGTTTGTGCCTTGCCATCCTTTTATCCGTATTCTGCTGGAGTCCGGACTCCTTCAGTATTACTCGAAAACAATTTCCAGCATATTTGACGTTGCAAAGATGAGCGAGCTTTGTGGTGAAGCAATTAGGGCTTTACTCAATGTGGCTTCAACAAATATTTAACCCGTGTTATTGGGTGGCAAGGCCAAGGATTGGGCACCGTGACATCATCAGATTACCGATAGTGAAAAATGTCGATTGAATGGCTCATTTTTCATATCGCGTCTGGGATTTGCATCAACAGACTTGGATCTGTGAATCAATCAGTTGAAATGCTTCATAATGCTCACACTGGGAATTCAGAGACAACCTGACATTTTCCCACAATCAAGGGTGTTAACAAACCTTCCTTTGTGTTCAAAGTGACGAAAGCATTTTGAATACAGTGTGATGAAAGCATTTTGAATACAGTGGGATGAAAGCATTTTGAATACAGTGCGATGAAAGCATTTTGAATACAGTGTGACGAAAGCATTTTGAATACAATGTGATGAAAGCATTTTGAATGCAGTGTGATGAAAGCATTTTGAATACAGTGCGATGAAAGCATTTTGAATACAGTGTGACGAACGCATTTTGAATACAGTGTGACGAACGCATTTTGAATACAGTGTGATGAAAGCATTTTGAATACAGTGTGACGAACGCATTTTGAATGCAGTGTGACGAAAGCATTTTGAATACAGTGTGATGAAAGCATTTTGAATGCAGTGTGATGAAAGCATTTTGAATGCAGTGTGATGAAAGCATTTTCAATGCAGTGTGACGAACGCATTTTGAATACAGTGTGACGAAAGCATTTTGAATACAGTGTGATGAAAGCATTTTGAATGCAGTGTGACGAAAGCATTTTGAATACAGTGCGATGAAAGCATTTTGAATGCAGTGTGATGAAAGCATTTTTAATACAGTGCGATGAAAGCATTTTGAATACAGTGCGATGAAAGCATTTTGAATACAGTGCGATGAAAGCATTTTGAATACAGTGTGCTGAAAGCATTTTGAATACAGTGCGATGAAAGCATTTTGAATACAGTGCGATGAAAGCATTTTGAATACAGTGCGATGAAAGCATTTTGAATACAGTGCGATGAAAGCATTTTGAATACAGTGCGATGAAAGCATTTTGAATACAGTGTGCTGAACGCATTTTGAATACAGTGCGATGAAAGCATTTTGAATACAGTGCGATGAAAGCATTTTGAATACAGTGTGCTGAAAGCATTTTGAATACAGTGTGCTGAAAGCATTTTGAATACAGTGTGATGAAAGCATTTTGAATACAGTGTGATGAAAGCATTTTGAATACAGTGCGATGAAAGCATTTTGAATACAGTGTGCTGAAAGCATTTTGAATACAGTGTGATGAAAGCATTTTGAATACAGTGTGATGAAAGCATTTTGAATACAGTGTGATGAAAGCATTTTGAATACAGTGCGATGAAAGCATTTTGAATACAGTGCAATGAAAGCATTTTGAATACAGTGTGAAGAAAGCATTTTGAATACAGTGCAATGAAAGCATTTTGAATACAGTGCAATGAAAGCATTTTGAATACAGTGCGACGAAAGCATTTTGAATACAGTGCGACGAAAGCATTTTGAATACAGTGTGATGAAAGCATTTTGAATACAGTGCGACGAAAGCATTTTGAATACAGTGCGACGAAAGCATTTTGAATACAGTGTGATGAAAGCATTTTGAATGCAGTGTGATGAAAGCATTCTGAATACAATGTGATGAAAGCATTTTGAATACAATGTGATGAAAGCATTTTGAATACAGTGTGATGAAAGCATTTTGAATACAGTGTGATGAAAGCATTTTGAATACAGTGTGATGAAAGCATTCTGAATACAGTGTGATGAAAGCATTTTGAATACAGTGTGATGAAAGCATTTTGAATACAGTGTGATGAAAGCATTTTGAATGCAGTGTGATGAAAGCATTCTGAATACAGTGCAATGAAAGCATTTTGAATACAGTGTGATGAAAGCATTTTGAATACAGTGTGATGAAAGCATTTTGAATGCAGTGTGATGAAAGCATTTTGAACGCAGTGTGATGAAAGCATTTTGAATACAGTGCAATGAAAGCATTTTGAATACAGTGTGATGAAAGCATTTTGAATACAGTGCGATGAAAGCATTTTGAATACAGTGTGATGAAAGCATTTTGAATACAGTGTGATGAAAGCATTTTGAATACAGTGTGATGAAAGCATTTTGAATACAGTGCGATGAAAGCATTTTGAATACAGTGTGATGAAAGCATTTTGAATACAGTGCGATGAAAGCATTTTGAATACAGTGCAATGAAAGCATTTTGAATACAGTGCAATGAAAGCATTTTGAATACAGTGCAATGAAAGCATTTTGAATACAGTGTGATGAAAGCATTTTGAATACAGTGTGATGAAAGCATTTTGAATACAGTGTGATGAAAGCATTTTGAATACAGTGCAATGAAAGCATTTTGAATACAGTGCAATGAAAGCATTTTGAATACAGTGCAATGAAAGCATTTTGAATACAGTGTGATGAAAGCATTTTGAATACAGTGCAATGAAAGCATTTTGAATACAGTGCAATGAAAGCATTTTGAATACAGTGCAATGAAAGCATTTTGAATACAGTGTGATGAAAGCATTTTGAATACAGTGTGATGAAAGCATTTTGAATACAGTGCAATGAAAGCATTTTGAATACAGTGTGATGAAAGCATTTTGAATGCAGTGTGATGAAAGCATTTTGAATACAGTGTGATGAAAGCATTTTGAATACAGTGTGATGAAAGCATTTTGAATGCAGTGTGATGAAAGCATTTTGAATACAGTGTGATGAAAGCATTTTGAATACAGTGTGATGAAAGCATTTTGAATACAGTGTGATGAAAGCATTTTGAATACAGTGTGATGAAAGCATTTTGAATACAGTGTGATGAAAGCATTTTGAATACAGTGTGATGAAAGCATTTTGAATACAGTGTGATGAAAGCATTTTGAATACAGTGTGACGAAAGCATTTTGAATACAGTGCGACAAAAGCATTTTGAATACAGTGCGACGAAAGCATTTTGAATACAGTGTGACGAAAGCATTTTGAATACAGTGTGACGAAAGCATTTTGAATACAGTGTGACGAAAGCATTTTGAATGCAGTGTGACGAAAGCATTTTGAATGCAGTGTGATGAAAGCATTTTGAATACAGTGTGATGAAAGCATTTTGAATACAGTGTGATGAAAGCATTTTGAATGCAGTGTGATGAAAGCATTTTGAATGCAGTGTGATGAAAGCATTTTGAATACAGTGTGATGAAAGCATTTTGAATACAGTGTGATGAAAGCATTTTGAATACAGTGTGATGAAAGCATTTTGAATGCAGTGTGATGAAAGCATTTTGAATACAGTGTGATGAAAGCATTTTGAATACAGTGTGACGAAAGCATTTTGAATGCAGTGTGATGAAAGCATTTTGAATGCAGTGTGATGAAAGCATTTTGAATACAGTGTGATGAAAGCATTTTGAATACAGTGTGATGAAAGCATTTTGAATGCAGTGTGATGAAAGCATTTTGAATACAGTGTGATGAAAGCATTTTGAATACAGTGTGATGAAAGCATTTTGAATACAGTGTGATGAAAGCATTTTGAATACAGTGTGATGAAAGCATTTTGAATACAGTGTGATGAAAGCATTTTGAATACAGTGTGATGAAAGCATTTTGAATACAGTGTGATGAAAGCATTTTGAATACAGTGTGATGAAAGCATTTTGAATACAGTGCGACGAAAGCATTTTGAATACAGTGCGACGAAAGCATTTTGAATACAGTGCGACGAAAGCATTTTGAATACAGTGTGACGAAAGCATTTTGAATACAGTGTGATGAAAGCATTTTGAATACAGTGCGATGAAAGCATTTTGAATACAGTGCGATGAAAGCATTTTGAATACAGTGCGATGAAAGCATTTTGAATACAGTGCCATGAAAGCATTTTGAATACAGTGCGATGAAAGCATTTTGAATGCAGTGTGATGAAAGCATTTTGAATACAGTGTGATGAAAGCATTTTGAATACAGTGTGATGAAAGCATTTTGAATGCAGTGCGATGAAAGCATTTTGAATACAGTGCGATGAAAGCATTTTGAATACAGTGCGATGAAAGCATTTTGAACACAGTGCGATGAAAGCATTTTGAATACAGTGCGATGAAAGCATTTTGAATACAGTGCGATGAAAGCATTTTGAATACAGTGCGATGAAAGCATTTTGAATACAGTGCGATGAAAGCATTTTGAATACAGTGCGATGAAAGCATTTTGAATACAGTGCGATGAAAGCATTTTGAATACAGTGCGATGAAAGCATTTTGAATACAGTGCGATGAAAGCATTTTGAACACAGTGCGATGAAAGCATTTTGAACACAGTGCGATGAAAGCATTTTGAATACAGTACGATGAAAGCATTTTGAATACAGTGCGATGAAAGCATTTTGAATACAGTGCGATGAAAGCATTTTGAATACAGTGCGATGAAAGCATTTTGAATACAGTGCGATGAAAGCATTTTGAATACAGTGCGATGAAAGCATTTTGAATACAGTGCGATGAAAGCATTTTGAATACAGTGCGATGAAAGCATTTTGAATACAGTGCGATGAAAGCATTTTGAATACAGTGTGCTGAAAGCATTTTGAATACAGTGCGATGAAAGCATTTTGAATACAGTGTGCTGAAAGCATTTTGAATACAGTGCGATGAAAGCATTTTGAATACAGTGCGATGAAAGCATTTTGAATACAGTGCGATGAAAGCATTTTGAATACAGTGCGATGAAAGCATTTTGAATACAGTGCGCTGAAAGCATTTTGGATACAGTGTGATGAAAGCATTTTGAATACAGTGTGATGAAAGCATTTTGAATACAGTGCGATGAAAGCATTTTGAATACAGTGTGCTGAAAGCATTTTGAATACAGTGTGATGAAAGCATTTTGAATACAGTGTGATGAAAGCATTTTGAATACAGTGCGATGAAAGCATTTTGAATACAGTGCGATGAAAGCATTTTGAATACAGTGTGATAAAAGCATTCTGAATGCAGTGTGATGAAAGCATTTTGAATACAGTGTGATGAAAGCATTCTGAATACAGTGCGATGAAAGCATTTTTAATACAGTGCGATGAAAGCATTTTGAATACAGTGTGCTGAAAGCATTTTGAATACAGTGTGATGAAAGCATTTTGAATACAGTGTGATGAAAGCATTCTGAATACAGTGCGATTAAAGCATTTTGAATACAGTGTGCTGAAAGCATGTTGAATACAGTGTGATGAAAGCATTTTGAATACAGTGTGATGAAAGCATTTTGAATACAGTGTGATGAAAGCATTCTGAATACAGTGTGATGAAATAATTTTGAATACAGTGTGATGAAAGCATTTTGAATACAGTGTGATGAAAGCATTCTGAATACAGTGTGATGAAATAATTCTGAATACAGTGCGATGAAATCATTTTGAATACAGTGCGATGAAAGCATTTTGAATACAGTGCGATGAAAGCATTTTGAATACAGTGCAATGAAAGCATTTTGAATACAGTGTGATGAAAGCATTTTGAATACAGTGTGATGAAAGCATTTTGAATACAGTGCGATGAAAGCATTTTGAATACAGTGTGATGAAAGCATTTTGAATGCAGTGTGATGAAAGCATTTTGAATACAGTGTGATGAAAGCATTTTGAATACAGTGTGATGAAAGCATTTTGAATACAGTGTGATGAAAGCATTTTGAATACAGTGTGATGAAAGCATTTTGAATACAGTGTGATGAAAGCAGTTTGAATACAGTGTGATGAAAGCATTTTGAATACAGTGTGATGAAAGCATTTTGAATACAGTGTGATGAAAGCATTTTGAATACAGTGTGATGAAAGCATTTTGAATACAGTGCGACGAAAGCATTTTGAATACAGTGCGATGAAAGCATTTTGAATACAGTGCGACGAAAGCATTTTGAATACAGTGCGACGAAAGCATTTTGAATACAGTGCGATGAAAGCATTTTGAATACAGTATGATGAAAGCATTTTGAATGCAGTGCGATGAAAGCATTTTGAATGCAGTGCGATGAAAGCATTTTGAATGCAGTGTGATGAAAGCATTTTGAATACAGTGTGATGAAAGCATTTTGAATACAGTGTGATGAAAGCATTTTGAATGCAGTGCGATGAAAGCATTTTGAATACAGTGTGATGAAAGCATTTTTAATACAGTGCGATGAAAGCATTTTGAATACAGTGCGATGAAAGCATTTTGAATGCAGTGTGATGAAAGCATTTTGAATGCAGTGTGATGAAAGCATTTTGAATACAGTGTGATGAAAGCATTTTGAATGCAGTGTGATGAAAGCATTTTGAATACAGTGCGATGAAAGCATTTTGAATACAGTGCGATGAAAGCATTTTGAATACAGTGCGATGAAAGCATTTTGAATGCAGTGTGATGAAAGCATTTTGAATGCAGTGTGATGAAAGCATTTTGAATGCAGTGTGATGAAAGCATTTTGAATGCAGTGTGATGAAAGCATTTTGAATACAGTGCGATGAAAGCATTTTGAATGCAGTGTGATGAAAGCATTTTGAATACAGTGCGATGAAAGCATTTTGAATACAGTGCGATGAAAGCATTTTGAATACAGTGCGATGAAAGCATTTTGAATACAGTGCGATGAAAGCATTTTGAATACAGTGCGATGAAAGCATTTTGAATGCAGTGTGCTGAAAGCATTTTGAATACAGTGCGATGAAAGCATTTTGAATACAGTGCGATGAAAGCATTTTGAATACAGTGCGATGAAAGCATTTTGAATACAGTGCGATGAAAGCATTTTGAATACAGTGCGATGAAAGCATTTTGAATACAGTGTGCTGAAAGCATTTTGAATACAGTGCGATGAAAGCATTTTGGATACAGTGCGATGAAAGCATTTTGAATACAGTGCGATGAAAGCATTTCGAATACAGTGCGATGAAAGCATTTTGAATACAGTGTGCTGAAAGCATTTTGAATACAGTGTGATGAAAGCATTTTGAATACAGTGTGATGAAAGCATTTTGAATACAGTGCGATGAAAGCATTTTGAATACAGTGCGATGAAAGCATTTTGAATACAGTGTGCTGAAAGCATTTTGAATACAGTGTGATGAAAGCATTTTGAATACAGTGTGATGAAAGCATTTTGAATACAGTGTGATGAAAGCATTTTGAATACAGTGCGATGAAAGCATTTTGAATACAGTGCAATGAAAGCATTTTGAATACAGTGTGATGAACGCATTTTGAATACAGTGTGATGAAAGCATTCTGAATACAGTGTGATGAAATAATTTTGAATACAGTGTGATGAAAGCATTTTGAATACAGTGTGATGAAAGCATTCTGAATACAGTGTGATGATATAATTTTGAATACAGTGCAATGAAAGCATTTTGAATACAGTGCAATGAAAGCATTTTGAATACAGTGTGATGAAAGCATTTTGAATACAGTGTGATGAAAGCATTTTGAATACAGTGCGCCAAAAGCATTTTGAATACAGTGTGATGAAAGCATTCTGAATACAGTGTGATGAAAGCATTCTGAATGCAGTGTGATGAAAGCATTTTGAATGCAGTGTGATGAAAGCATTTTGAATACAGTGTGATGAAAGCATTCTGAATACAGTGTGATGAAAGCATTTTGAATACAGTGTGATGAAAGCATTCTGAATACAGTGTGATGAAAGCATTCTGAATACAGTGTGATGAAAGCATTCTGAATACAGTGTGATGAAAGCATTTTGAATACAGTGTGATGAAAGCATTTTGAATACAGTGCGATGAAAGCATTTTGAATACAGTGTGATGAAAGCATTCTGAATACAGTGCGATGAAAGCATTTTTAATACAGTGCGATGAAAGCATTTTGAATACAGTGTGCTGAAAGCATTTTGAATACAGTGTGATGAAAGCATTCTGAATACAGTGCGATGAAAGCATTTTGAATACAGTGTGCTGAAAGCATTTTGAATACAGTGTGCTGAAAGCATTTTGAATACAGTGTGATGAAAGCATTTTGAATACAGTGTGATGAAAGCATTTTGAATGCAGTGTGATGAAAGCATTTTGAATGCAGTGTGACGAAAGCATTTTGAATACAGTGCGATGAAAGCATTTTGAATGCAGTGTGATGAAAGCATTTTGAATGCAGTGTGATGAAAGCATTTTGAATGCAGTGTGACGAAAGCATTTTGAATACAGTGTGACGAAAGCATTTTGAATACAGTGTGATGAAAGCATTTTGAATACAGTGCGACGAAAGCATTTTGAATACAGTGCGACGAAAGCATTTTGAATACAGTGTGATGAAAGCATTTTGAATACAGTGTGATGAAAGCATTTTGAATGCAGTGTGATGAAAGCATTTTGAATACAATGTGATGAAAGCATTTTTAATACAGTGTGATGAAAGCATTTTGAATACAGTGCGATGAAAGCATTTTGAATACAGTGTGATGAAAGCATTTTGAATACAGTGCGATGAAAGCATTTTGAATGCAGTGTGATGAAAGCATTTTGAATACAGTGTGATGAAAGCATTTTGAATACAGTGTGATGAAAGCATTTTGAATACAGTGTGATGAAAGCATTTTGAATACAGTGCAATGAAAGCATTTTGAATACAGTGCGATGAAAGCATTTTGAATACAGTGTGATGAAAGCATTTTGAATACAGTGTGACGAAAGCATTTTGAATACAGTGTGATGAAAGCATTTTGAATGCAGTGTGATGAAAGCATTTTGAATACAGTGTGACGAAAGCATTTTGAATACAGTGTGATGAAAGCATTTTGAATACAGTGTGATGAAAGCATTTTGAATACAGTGCGACGAAAGCATTTTGAATACAGTGTGACGGAAGCATTTTGAATACAGTGTGACGAAAGCATTTTGAATACAGTGCGACGAAAGCATTTTGAATACAGTGCGATGAAAGCATTTTGAATACAGTGTGATGGAAGCATTTTGAATACAGTGTGAAGAAAGCATTTTGAATACAATGTGATGAAAGCATTTTGAATGCAGTGTGATGAAAGCATTTTGAATACAGTGCGACGAAAGCATTTTGAATACAGTGTGATGAAAGCATTTTGAATACAGTGTGATGAAAGCATTTTGAATACAGTGTGATGAAAGCATTTTGAATACAGTGCGATGAAAGCATTTTGAATACAGTGTGATGAAAGCATTTTGAATACAGTGTGATGAAAGCATTTTGAATACAGTGTGATGAAAGCATTTTGAATACAGTGCAATGAAAGCATTTTGAATACAGTGTGACGAAAGCATTTTGAATACAGTGTGATGAAAGCATTTTGAATACAGTGTGATGAAAGCATTTTGAATACAGTGTGATGAAAGCATTTTGAATACAGTGTGATGAAAGCATTTTGCATACAGTGCGACGAAAGCATTTTGTATACAGTGCGACGAAAGCATTTTGAATACAGTGTGATGAAAGCATTTTGAATACAGTGTGATGAAAGCATTTTGAATGCAGTGCGACGAAAGCATTTTGAATACAGTGTGATGAAAGCATTTTGAATGCAGTGTGATGAAAGCATTTTGAATACAGTGCGACGAAAGCATTTTGAATACAGTGCGACGAAAGCATTTTGAATACAGTGTGATGAAAGCATTTTGAATACAGTGTGATGAAAGCATTTTGAATGCAGTGTGATGAAAGCATTTTGAATACAATGTGATGAAAGCATTTTGAATACAGTGTGATGAAAGCATTTTGAATACAGTGTGATGAAAGCATTTTGAATACAGTGCAATGAAAGCATTTTGAATACAGTGCGACGAAAGCATTTTGAATACAGTGCGACGAAAGCATTTTGAATACAGTGTGATGAAAGCATTTTGAATACAGTGCGACGAAAGCATTTTGAATACAGTGCGACGAAAGCATTTTGAATACAGTGTGATGAAAGCATTTTGAATGCAGTGTGATGAAAGCATTTTGAATGCAGTGTGATGAAAGCATTTTGAATACAGTGTGATGAAAGCATTTTGAATACAATGTGATGAAAGCATTTTGAATGCAGTGTGATGAAAGCATTTTGAATACAGTGTGATGAAAGCATTTTGAATACAGTGTGATGAAAGCATTCTGAATACAGTGTGATGAAAGCATTTTGAATACAGTGTGATGAAAGCATTTTGAATACAGTGCGATGAAAGCATTTTGAATACAGTGTGATGAAAGCATTTTGAATGCAGTGTGATGAAAGCATTCTGAATACAGTGCAATGAAAGCATTTTGAATACAGTGTGATGAAAGCATTTTGAATACAGTGTGATGAAAGCATTTTGAATGCAGTGTGATGAAAGCATTTTGAATGCAGTGTGATGAAAGCATTTTGAACGCAGTGTGATGAAAGCATTTTGAATACAGTGCGATGAAAGCATTTTGAATACAGTGTGATGAAAGCATTTTGAATACAGTGCAATGAAAGCATTTTGAATACAGTGTGATGAAAGCATTTTGAATACAGTGTGATGAAAGCATTTTGAATACAGTGTGATGAAAGCATTTTGAATACAGTGCGATGAAAGCATTTTGAATACAGTGTGATGAAAGCATTTTGAATACAGTGCGATGAAAGCATTTTGAATACAGTGCAATGAAAGCATTTTGAATACAGTGCAATGAAAGCATTTTGAATACAGTGCAATGAAAGCATTTTGAATGCAGTGTGATGAAAGCATTTTGAATGCAGTGTGATGAAAGCATTTTGAATACAGTGTGATGAAAGCATTCTGAATTCAGTGTGATGAAAGCATTTTGAATGCAGTGTGATGAAAGCATTCTGAATACAGTGTGATGAAAGCATTCTGAATACAGTGTGATGAAAGCATTTTGAATACAGTGTGATGAAAGCATTTTGAATACAGTGCGATGAAAGCATTTTGAATACAGTGCGATGAAAGCATTCTGAATACAGTGCGATGAAAGCATTTTTAATACAGTGCGATGAAAGCATTTTGAATACAGTGTGCTGAAAGCATTTTGAATACAGTGTGATGAAAGCATTTTGAATACAGTGTGATGAAAGCATTCTGAATACAGTGCGATGAAAGCATTTTGAATACAGTGTGCTGAAAGCATTTTGAATACAGTGTGATGAAAGCATTTTGAATACAGTGTGATGAAAGCATTTTGAATGCAGTGTGATGAAAGCATTTTGAATGCAGTGTGACGAAAGCATTTTGAATACAGTGCGATGAAAGCATTTTGAATGCAGTGTGATGAAAGCATTTTGAATGCAGTGCGATGAAAGCATTTTGAATGCAGTGTGACGAAAGCATTTTGAATACAGTGTGATGAAAGCATTTTGAATACAGTGCGACGAAAGCATTTTGAATACAGTGCGACGAAAGCATTTTGAATACAGTGTGATGAAAGCATTTTGAATACAGTGTGATGAAAGCATTTTGAATGCAGTGTGATGAAAGCATTTTGAATACAATGTGATGAAAGCATTTTGAATGCAGTGTGATGAAAGCATTTTGAATACAGTGCGATGAAAGCATTTTGAATACAGTGTGATGAAAGCATTTTGAATACAGTGTGATGAAAGCATTTTGAATACAGTGCGATGAAAGCATTTTGAATGCAGTGTGATGAAAGCATTTTGAATACAGTGTGATGAAAGCATTTTGAATACAGTGCGATGAAAGCATTTTGAATACAGTGTGATGAAAGCATTTTGAATACAGTGCAATGAAAGCATTTTGAATACAGTGCGATGAAAGCATTTTGAATACAGTGTGATGAAAGCATTTTGAATGCAGTGTGATGAAAGCATTTTGAATACAGTGTGACGAAAGCATTTTGAATACAGTGTGATGAAAGCATTTTGAATGCAGTGTGATGAAAGCATTTTGAATACAGTGTGACGAAAGCATTTTGAATACAGTGTGATGAAAGCATTTTGAATACAGTGTGATGAAAGCATTTTGAATACAGTGTGACGAAAGCATTTTGAATACAGTGTGATGGAAGCATTTTGAATACAATGTGATGAAAGCATTTTGAATGCAGTGTGATGAAAGCATTTTGAATACAGTGCGACGAAAGCATTTTGAATACAGTGTGACGAAAGCATTTTGAATACAGTGTGATGAAAGCATTTTGAATACAGTGTGATGAAAGCATTTTGAATACAGTGCGACGAAAGCATTTTGAATACAGTGCGACGAAAGCATTTTGAATACAGTGTGATGAAAGCATTTTGAATACAGTGTGATGAAAGCATTTTGAATACAGTGCGACGAAAGCATTTTGAATACAGTGCGACGAAAGCATTTTGAATACAGTGTGACGAAAGCATTTTGAATACAGTGTGACGAAAGCATTTTGAATGCAGTGTGATGAAAGCATTTTGAATACAATGTGATGAAAGCATTTTGAATGCAGTGTGATGAAAGCATTTTGAATACAGTGCGATGAAAGCATTTTGAATACAGTGTGATGAAAGCATTTTGAATACAGTGTGATGAAAGCATTTTGAATACAGTGCGATGAAAGCATTTTGAAAGCAGTGTGATGAAAGCATTTTGAATACAGTGTGATGAAAGCATTTTGAATACAGTGCAATGAAAGCATTTTGAATACAGTGTGATGAAAGCATTTTGAATACAGTGCAATGAAAGCATTTTGAATACAGTGCGATGAAAGCATTTTGAATACAGTGTGATGAAAGCATTTTGAATGCAGTGTGATGAAAGCATTTTGAATACAGTGTGACGAAAGCATTTTGAATACAGTGTGATGAAAGCATTTTGAATGCAGTGTGATGAAAGCATTTTGAATACAGTGTGACGAAAGCATTTTGAATACAGTGTGATGAAAGCATTTTGAATACAGTGTGATGAAAGCATTTTGAATACAGTGTGACGAAAGCATTTTGAATACAGTGTGACGGAAGCATTTTGAATACAGTGTGATGAAAGCATTTTGAATACAATGTGATGAAAGCATTTTGAATGCAGTGTGATGAAAGCATTTTGAATACAGTGCGACGAAAGCATTTTGAATACAGTGTGATGAAAGCATTTTGAATACAGTGTGATGAAAGCATTTTGAATACAGTGCGATGAAAGCATTTTGAATACAGTGCGACGAAAGCATTTTGAATACAGTGCGACGAAAGCATTTTGAATACAGTGTGCTGAAAGCATTTTGAATACAGTGTGCTGAAAGCATTTTGAATACAGTGCGACGAAAGCATTTTGAATACAGTGTGATGAAAGCATTTTGAATACAGTGTGATGAAAGCATTTTGAATACAGTGCGACGAAAGCATTTTGAATACAGTGCGACGAAAGCATTTTGAATACAGTGTGATGAAAGCATTTTGAATACAGTGTGATGAAAGCATTTTGAATGCAGTGTGATGAAAGCATTTTGAATACAATGTGATGAAAGCATTTTGAATGCAGTGTGATGAAAGCATTTTGAATACAGTGCGATGAAAGCATTTTGAATACAGTGTGATGAAAGCATTTTGAATACAGTGTGATGAAAGCATTTTGAATACAGTGCGATGAAAGCATTTTGAAAGCAGTGTGATGAAAGCATTTTGAATACAGTGTGATGAAAGCATTTTGAATACAGTGCAATGAAAGCATTTTGAATACAGTGTGATGAAAGCATTTTGAATACAGTGCAATGAAAGCATTTTGAATACAGTGCGATGAAAGCATTTTGAATACAGTGTGATGAAAGCATTTTGAATGCAGTGTGATGAAAGCATTTTGAATACAGTGTGACGAAAGCATTTTGAATACAGTGTGATGAAAGCATTTTGAATGCAGTGTGATGAAAGCATTTTGAATACAGTGTGACGAAAGCATTTTGAATACAGTGTGACGAAAGCATTTTGAATACAGTGTGATGAAAGCATTTTGAATACAGTGTGACGAAAGCATTTTGAATACAGTGTGATGGAAGCATTTTGAATACAGTGTGATGAAAGCATTTTGAATACAATGTGATGAAAGCATTTTGAATGCAGTGTGATGAAAGCATTTTGAATACAGTGCGACGAAAGCATTTTGAATACAGTGTGATGAAAGCATTTTGAATACAGTGTGATGAAAGCATTTTGAATACAGTGCGATGAAAGCATTTTGAATACAGTGCGACGAAAGCATTTTGAATGCAGTGCGACGAAAGCATTTTGAATACAGTGTGCTGAAAGCATTTTGAATACAGTGTGCTGAAAGCATTTTGAATACAGTGCGACGAAAGCATTTTGAATACAGTGTGCTGAAAGCATTTTGAATACAGTGTGCTGAAAGCATTTTGAATACAGTGTGATGAAAGCATTTTGAATACAGTGCAATGAAAGCATTTTGAATACAGTGTGATGAAAGCATTTTGAATACAGTGCGATGAAAGCATTTTGAATACAGTGCAATGAAAGCATTTTGAATGCAGTGCAATGAAAGCATTTTGAATACAGTGCGACGAAAGCATTTTGAATACAGTGTGATGAAAGCATTTTGAATACAGTGCGACGAAAGCATTTTGAATACAGTGCGACGAAAGCATTTTGAATACAGTGTGATGAAAGCATTTTGAATGCAGTGTGATGAAAGCATTCTGAATACAATGTGATGAAAGCATTTTGAATACAATGTGATGAAAGCATTTTGAATACAATGTGATGAAAGCATTTTGAATACAGTGTGATGAAAGCATTTTGAATACAGTGTGATGAAAGCATTTTGAATACAGTGTGATGAAAGCATTCTGAATACAGTGTGATGAAAGCATTTTGAATACAGTGTGATGAAAGCATTTTGAATACAGTGTGATGAAAGCATTTTGAATGCAGTGTGATGAAAGCATTCTGAATACAGTGCAATGAAAGCATTTTGAATACAGTGTGATGAAAGCATTTTGAATACAGTGTGATGAAAGCATTTTGAATGCAGTGTGATGAAAGCATTTTTAACGCAGTGTGATGAAAGCATTTTGAATACAGTGCAATGAAAGCATTTTGAATACAGTGTGATGAAAGCATTTTGAATACAGTGTGATGAAAGCATTTTGAATACAGTGTGCTGAAAGCATTTTGAATACAGTGCAATGAAAGCATTTTGAATACAGTGTGATGAAAGCATTTTGAATACAGTGCGATGAAAGCATTTTGAATACAGTGCAATGAAAGCATTTTGAATACAGTGCAATGAAAGCATTTTGAATACAGTGCAATGAAAGCATTTTGAATACAGTGTGATGAAAGCATTTTGAATACAGTGTGATGAAAGCATTTTGAATACAGTGTGATGAAAGCATTTTGAATACAGTGCAATGAAAGCATTTTGAATACAGTGCAATGAAAGCATTTTGAATACAGTGCAATGAAAGCATTTTGAATACAGTGCGATGAAAGCATTTTGAATACAGTGCAATGAAAGCATTTTGAATACAGTGCAATGAAAGCATTTTGAATACAGTGCAATGAAAGCATTTTGAATACAGTGTGATGAAAGCATTTTGAATACAGTGTGATGAAAGCATTTTGAATACAGTGCGATGAAAGCATTTTGAATACAGTGTGATGAAAGCATTTTGAATGCAGTGTGATGAAAGCATTTTGAATACAGTGTGATGAAAGCATTTTGAATACAGTGTGATGAAAGCATTTTGAATGCAGTGTGATGAAAGCATTTTGAATACAGTGTGATGAAAGCATTTTGAATACAGTGTGATGAAAGCATTTTGAATACAGTGTGATGAAAGCATTTTGAATACAGTGTGATGAAAGCATTTTGAATACAGTGCGACGAAAGCATTTTGAATACAGTGTGATGAAAGCATTTTGAATACAGTGTGATGAAAGCATTTTGAATACAGTGTGATGAAAGCATTTTGAATACAGTGCGACGAAAGCATTTTGAATACAGTGCGACGAAAGCATTTTGAATACAGTGTGATGAAAGCATTTTGAATACAGTGTGATGAAAGCATTTTGAATACAGTGCGACGAAAGCATTTTGAATACAGTGCGACGAAAGCATTTTGAATACAGTGTGACGAAAGCATTTTGAATACAGTGTGATGAAAGCATTTTGAATGCAGTGTGATGAAAGCATTTTGAATACAATGTGATGAAAGCATTTTGAATGCAGTGTGATGAAAGCATTTTGAATACAGTGCGATGAAAGCATTTTGAATACAGTGTGATGAAAGCATTTTGAATACAGTGTGATGAAAGCATTTTGAATACAGTGCGATGAAAGCATTTTGAAAGCAGTGTGATGAAAGCATTTTGAATACAGTGTGATGAAAGCATTTTGAATACAGTGCAATGAAAGCATTTTGAATACAGTGTGATGAAAGCATTTTGAATACAGTGCAATGAAAGCATTTTGAATACAGTGCGATGAAAGCATTTTGAATACAGTGTGATGAAAGCATTTTGAATGCAGTGTGATGAAAGCATTTTGAATACAGTGTGACGAAAGCATTTTGAATACAGTGTGATGAAAGCATTTTGAATGCAGTGTGATGAAAGCATTTTGAATACAGTGTGACGAAAGCATTTTGAATACAGTGTGATGAAAGCATTTTGAATACAGTGTGATGAAAGCATTTTGAATACAGTGTGACGAAAGCATTTTGAATACAGTGTGATGGAAGCATTTTGAATACAGTGTGATGAAAGCATTTTGAATACAATGTGATGAAAGCATTTTGAATGCAGTGTGATGAAAGCATTTTGAATACAGTGCGACGAAAGCATTTTGAATACAGTGTGATGAAAGCATTTTGAATACAGTGTGATGAAAGCATTTTGAATACAGTGCGATGAAAGCATTTTGAATACAGTGCGACGAAAGCATTTTGAATACAGTGCGACGAAAGCATTTTGAATACAGTGTGCTGAAAGCATTTTGAATACAGTGTGCTGAAAGCATTTTGAATACAGTGCGACGAAAGCATTTTGAATACAGTGTGATGAAAGCATTTTGAATACAGTGTGATGAAAGCATTTTGAATACAGTGCGACGAAAGCATTTTGAATACAGTGCGACGAAAGCATTTTGAATACAGTGTGATGAAAGCATTTTGAATACAGTGTGATGAAAGCATTTTGAATGCAGTGTGATGAAAGCATTTTGAATACAATGTGATGAAAGCATTTTGAATACAGTGCGATGAAAGCATTTTGAATACAGTGTGATGAAAGCATTTTGAATACAGTGTGATGAAAGCATTTTGAATACAGTGCGATGAAAGCATTTTGAAAGCAGTGTGATGAAAGCATTTTGAAAGCAGTGTGATGAAAGCATTTTGAATACAGTGTGATGAAAGCATTTTGAATACAGTGCAATGAAAGCATTTTGAATACAGTGTGATGAAAGCATTTTGAATACAGTGCAATGAAAGCATTTTGAATACAGTGCGATGAAAGCATTTTGAATACAGTGTGATGAAAGCATTTTGAATGCAGTGTGATGAAAGCATTTTGAATACAGTGTGATGAAAGCATTTTGAATGCAGTGTGATGAAAGCATTTTGAATACAGTGTGACGAAAGCATTTTGAATACAGTGTGACGAAAGCATTTTGAATACAGTGTGATGAAAGCATTTTGAATACAGTGTGATGAAAGCATTTTGAATACAGTGTGACGAAAGCATTTTGAATACAGTGTGACGGAAGCATTTTGAATACAGTGTGATGAAAGCATTTTGAATACAATGTGATGAAAGCATTTTGAATGCAGTGTGATGAAAGCATTTTGAATACAGTGCGACGAAAGCATTTTGAATACAGTGTGATGAAAGCATTTTGAATACAGTGTGATGAAAGCATTTTGAATACAGTGCGATGAAAGCATTTTGAATACAGTGCGACGAAAGCATTTTGAATACAGTGCGACGAAAGCATTTTGAATACAGTGTGCTGAAAGCATTTTGAATACAGTGTGCTGAAAGCATTTTGAATACAGTGCGACGAAAGCATTTTGAATACAGTGTCTGAAAGCATTTTGAATACAGTGTGCTGAAAGCATTTTGAATACAGTGTGATGAAAGCATTTTGAATACAGTGCAATGAAAGCATTTTGAATACAGTGTGATGAAAGCATTTTGAATACAGTGCGATGAAAGCATTTTGAATACAGTGCAATGAAAGCATTTTGAATGCAGTGCAATGAAAGCATTTTGAATACAGTGCGACGAAAGCATTTTGAATACAGTGTGATGAAAGCATTTTGAATACAGTGCGACGAAAGCATTTTGAATACAGTGCGACGAAAGCATTTTGAATACAGTGTGATGAAAGCATTTTGAATGCAGTGTGATGAAAGCATTCTGAATACAATGTGATGAAAGCATTTTGAATACAATGTGATGAAAGCATTTTGAATACAATGTGACGAAAGCATTTTGAATACAGTGTGATGAAAGCATTTTGAATACAGTGTGATGAAAGCATTTTGAATACAGTGTGATGAAAGCATTCTGAATACAGTGTGATGAAAGCATTTTGAATACAGTGTGATGAAAGCATTTTGAATACAGTGTGATGAAAGCATTTTGAATGCAGTGTGATGAAAGCATTCTGAATACAGTGCAATGAAAGCATTTTGAATACAGTGTGATGAAAGCATTTTGAATACAGTGTGATGAAAGCATTTTGAATGCAGTGTGATGAAAGCATTTTTAACGCAGTGTGATGAAAGCATTTTGAATACAGTGCAATGAAAGCATTTTGAATACAGTGTGATGAAAGCATTTTGAATACAGTGCGATGAAAGCATTTTGAATACAGTGTGATGAAAGCATTTTGAATACAGTGTGATGAAAGCATTTTGAATACAGTGTGATGAAAGCATTTTGAATACAGTGCAATGAAAGCATTTTGAATACAGTGCGATGAAAGCATTTTGAATACAGTGTGATGAAAGCATTTTGAATACAGTGTGATGAAAGCATTTTGAATGCAGTGTGATGAAAGCATTTTGAATACAGTGCGACGAAAGCATTTTGAATACAGTGCGACGAAAGCATTTTGAATACAGTGTGATGAAAGCATTTTGAATACAGTGTGATGAAAGCATTTTGAATGCAGTGTGATGAAAGCATTTTGAATACAATGTGATGAAAGCATTTTGAATACAGTGTGATGAAAGCATTTTGAATACAGTGTGATGAAAGCATTTTGAATACAGTGCAATGAAAGCATTTTGAATACAGTGCGACGAAAGCATTTTGAATACAGTGCGACGAAAGCATTTTGAATACAGTGTGATGAAAGCATTTTGAATACAGTGCGACGAAAGCATTTTGAATACAGTGCGACGAAAGCATTTTGAATACAGTGTGATGAAAGCATTTTGAATGCAGTGTGATGAAAGCATTTTGAATGCAGTGTGATGAAAGCATTTTGAATACAGTGTGATGAAAGCATTTTGAATACAATGTGATGAAAGCATTTTGAATGCAGTGTGATGAAAGCATTTTGAATACAGTGTGATGAAAGCATTTTGAATACAGTGTGATGAAAGCATTCTGAATACAGTGTGATGAAAGCATTTTGAATACAGTGTGATGAAAGCATTTTGAATACAGTGCGATGAAAGCATTTTGAATACAGTGTGATGAAAGCATTTTGAATGCAGTGTGATGAAAGCATTCTGAATACAGTGCAATGAAAGCATTTTGAATACAGTGTGATGAAAGCATTTTGAATACAGTGTGATGAAAGCATTTTGAATGCAGTGTGATGAAAGCATTTTGAATGCAGTGTGATGAAAGCATTTTGAACGCAGTGTGATGAAAGCATTTTGAATACAGTGCGATGAAAGCATTTTGAATACAGTGTGATGAAAGCATTTTGAATACAGTGCAATGAAAGCATTTTGAATACAGTGTGATGAAAGCATTTTGAATACAGTGTGATGAAAGCATTTTGAATACAGTGTGATGAAAGCATTTTGAATACAGTGCGATGAAAGCATTTTGAATACAGTGTGATGAAAGCATTTTGAATACAGTGCGATGAAAGCATTTTGAATACAGTGCAATGAAAGCATTTTGAATACAGTGCAATGAAAGCATTTTGAATACAGTGCAATGAAAGCATTTTGAATGCAGTGTGATGAAAGCATTTTGAATGCAGTGTGATGAAAGCATTTTGAATACAGTGTGATGAAAGCATTCTGAATTCAGTGTGATGAAAGCATTTTGAATGCAGTGTGATGAAAGCATTCTGAATACAGTGTGATGAAAGCATTCTGAATACAGTGTGATGAAAGCATTTTGAATACAGTGTGATGAAAGCATTTTGAATACAGTGCGATGAAAGCATTTTGAATACAGTGCGATGAAAGCATTCTGAATACAGTGCGATGAAAGCATTTTTAATACAGTGCGATGAAAGCATTTTGAATACAGTGTGCTGAAAGCATTTTGAATACAGTGTGATGAAAGCATTTTGAATACAGTGTGATGAAAGCATTCTGAATACAGTGCGATGAAAGCATTTTGAATACAGTGTGCTGAAAGCATTTTGAATACAGTGTGATGAAAGCATTTTGAATACAGTGTGATGAAAGCATTTTGAATGCAGTGTGATGAAAGCATTTTGAATGCAGTGTGACGAAAGCATTTTGAATACAGTGCGATGAAAGCATTTTGAATGCAGTGTGATGAAAGCATTTTGAATGCAGTGCGATGAAAGCATTTTGAATGCAGTGTGACGAAAGCATTTTGAATACAGTGTGATGAAAGCATTTTGAATACAGTGCGACGAAAGCATTTTGAATACAGTGCGACGAAAGCATTTTGAATACAGTGTGATGAAAGCATTTTGAATACAGTGTGATGAAAGCATTTTGAATGCAGTGTGATGAAAGCATTTTGAATGCAGTGTGATGAAAGCATTTTGAATACAGTGCGATGAAAGCATTTTGAATACAGTGTGATGAAAGCATTTTGAATACAGTGTGATGAAAGCATTTTGAATACAGTGCGATGAAAGCATTTTGAATGCAGTGTGATGAAAGCATTTTGAATACAGTGTGATGAAAGCATTTTGAATACAGTGCGATGAAAGCATTTTGAATACAGTGTGATGAAAGCATTTTGAATACAGTGCAATGAAAGCATTTTGAATACAGTGCGATGAAAGCATTTTGAATACAGTGCGATGAAAGCATTTTGAATACAGTGTGATGAAAGCATTTTGAATGCAGTGTGATGAAAGCATTTTGAATACAGTGTGACGAAAGCATTTTGAATACAGTGTGATGAAAGCATTTTGAATGCAGTGTGATGAAAGCATTTTGAATACAGTGTGACGAAAGCATTTTGAATACAGTGTGATGAAAGCATTTTGAATACAGTGTGATGAAAGCATTTTGAATACAGTGTGACGAAAGCATTTTGAATACAGTGTGATGGAAGCATTTTGAATACAGTGTGATGAAAGCATTTTGAATACAATGTGATGAAAGCATTTTGAATGCAGTGTGATGAAAGCATTTTGAATACAGTGCGACGAAAGCATTTTGAATACAGTGTGATGAAAGCATTTTGAATACAGTGTGATGAAAGCATTTTGAATACAGTGTGATGAAAGCATTTTGAATACAGTGCGACGAAAGCATTTTGAATACAGTGCGACGAAAGCATTTTGAATACAGTGTGATGAAAGCATTTTGAATACAGTGTGATGAAAGCATTTTGAATACAGTGCGACGAAAGCATTTTGAATACAGTGCGACGAAAGCATTTTGAATGCAGTGCGATGAAAGCATTTTGAATGCAGTGTGACGAAAGCATTTTGAATACAGTGTGATGAAAGCATTTTGAATGCAGTGTGATGAAAGCATTTTGAATACAATGTGATGAAAGCATTTTGAATGCAGTGTGATGAAAGCATTTTGAATACAGTGCGATGAAAGCATTTTGAATACAGTGTGATGAAAGCATTTTGAATACAGTGTGATGAAAGCATTTTGAATACAGTGCGATGAAAGCATTTTGAAAGCAGTGTGATGAAAGCATTTTGAATACAGTGTGATGAAAGCATTTTGAATACAGTGCAATGAAAGCATTTTGAATACAGTGTGATGAAAGCATTTTGAATACAGTGCAATGAAAGCATTTTGAATACAGTGCGATGAAAGCATTTTGAATACAGTGTGATGAAAGCATTTTGAATGCAGTGTGATGAAAGCATTTTGAATACAGTGTGACGAAAGCATTTTGAATACAGTGTGATGAAAGCATTTTGAATGCAGTGTGATGAAAGCATTTTGAATACAGTGTGACGAAAGCATTTTGAATACAGTGTGATGAAAGCATTTTGAATACAGTGTGATGAAAGCATTTTGAATACAGTGTGACGAAAGCATTTTGAATACAGTGTGATGGAAGCATTTTGAATACAGTGTGATGAAAGCATTTTGAATACAATGTGATGAAAGCATTTTGAATGCAGTGTGATGAAAGCATTTTGAATACAGTGCGACGAAAGCATTTTGAATACAGTGTGATGAAAGCATTTTGAATACAGTGTGATGAAAGCATTTTGAATACAGTGCGATGAAAGCATTTTGAATACAGTGCGACGAAAGCATTTTGAATACAGTGCGACGAAAGCATTTTGAATACAGTGTGCTGAAAGCATTTTGAATACAGTGTGCTGAAAGCATTTTGAATACAGTGCGACGAAAGCATTTTGAATACAGTGTGATGAAAGCATTTTGAATACAGTGTGATGAAAGCATTTTGAATACAGTGCGACGAAAGCATTTTGAATACAGTGCGACGAAAGCATTTTGAATACAGTGTGATGAAAGCATTTTGAATGCAGTGTGATGAAAGCATTTTGAATACAATGTGATGAAAGCATTTTGAATGCAGTGTGATGAAAGCATTTTGAATACAGTGCGATGAAAGCATTTTGAATACAGTGTGATGAAAGCATTTTGAATACAGTGTGATGAAAGCATTTTGAATACAGTGCGATGAAAGCATTTTGAAAGCAGTGTGATGAAAGCATTTTGAATACAGTGTGATGAAAGCATTTTGAATACAGTGCAATGAAAGCATTTTGAATACAGTGTGATGAAAGCATTTTGAATACAGTGCAATGAAAGCATTTTGAATACAGTGCGATGAAAGCATTTTGAATACAGTGTGATGAAAGCATTTTGAATGCAGTGTGATGAAAGCATTTTGAATACAGTGTGACGAAAGCATTTTGAATACAGTGTGATGAAAGCATTTTGAATGCAGTGTGATGAAAGCATTTTGAATACAGTGTGACGAAAGCATTTTGAATACAGTGTGACGAAAGCATTTTGAATACAGTGTGATGAAAGCATTTTGAATACAGTGTGACGAAAGCATTTTGAATACAGTGTGAGGGAAGCATTTTGAATACAGTGTGATGAAAGCATTTTGAATACAATGTGATGAAAGCATTTTGAATGCAGTGTGATGAAAGCATTTTGAATACAGTGCGACGAAAGCATTTTGAATACAGTGTGATGAAAGCATTTTGAATACAGTGTGATGAAAGCATTTTGAATACAGTGCGATGAAAGCATTTTGAATACAGTGCGACGAAAGCATTTTGAATGCAGTGCGACGAAAGCATTTTGAATACAGTGTGCCGAAAGCATTTTGAATACAGTGTGCTGAAAGCATTTTGAATACAGTGCGACGAAAGCATTTTGAATACAGTGTGCTGAAAGCATTTTGAATACAGTGTGCTGAAAGCATTTTGAATACAGTGTGATGAAAGCATTTTGAATACAGTGCAATGAAAGCATTTTGAATACAGTGTGATGAAAGCATTTTGAATACAGTGCGATGAAAGCATTTTGAATACAGTGCAATGAAAGCATTTTGAATGCAGTGCAATGAAAGCATTTTGAATACAGTGCGACGAAAGCATTTTGAATACAGTGTGATGAAAGCATTTTGAATACAGTGCGACGAAAGCATTTTGAATACAGTGCGACGAAAGCATTTTGAATACAGTGTGATGAAAGCATTTTGAATGCAGTGTGATGAAAGCATTCTGAATACAATGTGATGAAAGCATTTTGAATACAATGTGATGAAAGCATTTTGAATACAATGTGATGAAAGCATTTTGAATACAGTGTGATGAAAGCATTTTGAATACAGTGTGATGAAAGCATTTTGAATACAGTGTGATGAAAGCATTCTGAATACAGTGTGATGAAAGCATTTTGAATACAGTGTGATGAAAGCATTTTGAATACAGTGTGATGAAAGCATTTTGAATGCAGTGTGATGAAAGCATTCTGAATACAGTGCAATGAAAGCATTTTGAATACAGTGTGATGAAAGCATTTTGAATACAGTGTGATGAAAGCATTTTGAATGCAGTGTGATGAAAGCATTTTTAACGCAGTGTGATGAAAGCATTTTGAATACAGTGCAATGAAAGCATTTTGAATACAGTGTGATGAAAGCATTTTGAATACAGTGTGATGAAAGCATTTTGAATACAGTGTGCTGAAAGCATTTTGAATACAGTGCAATGAAAGCATTTTGAATACAGTGTGATGAAAGCATTTTGAATACAGTGCGATGAAAGCATTTTGAATACAGTGCAATGAAAGCATTTTGAATACAGTGCAATGAAAGCATTTTGAATACAGTGCAATGAAAGCATTTTGAATACAGTGTGATGAAAGCATTTTGAATACAGTGTGATGAAAGCATTTTGAATACAGTGTGATGAAAGCATTTTGAATACAGTGCAATGAAAGCATTTTGAATACAGTGCAATGAAAGCATTTTGAATACAGTGCAATGAAAGCATTTTGAATACAGTGCGATGAAAGCATTTTGAATACAGTGCAATGAAAGCATTTTGAATACAGTGCAATGAAAGCATTTTGAATACAGTGCAATGAAAACATTTTGAATACAGTGTGATGAAAGCATTTTGAATACAGTGTGATGAAAGCATTTTGAATACAGTGCAATGAAAGCATTTTGAATACAGTGTGATGAAAGCATTTTGAATGCAGTGTGATGAAAGCATTTTGAATACAGTGTGATGAAAGCATTTTGAATACAGTGTGATGAAAGCATTTTGAATGCAGTGTGATGAAAGCATTTTGAATACAGTGTGATGAAAGCATTTTGAATACAGTGTGATGAAAGCATTTTGAATACAGTGTGATGAAAGCATTTTGAATACAGTGCGACGAAAGCATTTTGAATACAGTGTGATGAAAGCATTTTGAATACAGTGTGATGAAAGCATTTTGAATACAGTGTGATGAAAGCATTTTGAATACAGTGCGACGAAAGCATTTTGAATACAGTGCGACGAAAGCATTTTGAATACAGTGTGATGAAAGCATTTTGAATACAGTGTGATGAAAGCATTTTGAATACAGTGCGACGAAAGCATTTTGAATACAGTGCGACGAAAGCATTTTGAATACAGTGTGACGAAAGCATTTTGAATACAGTGTGATGAAAGCATTTTGAATGCAGTGTGATGAAAGCATTTTGAATACAATGTGATGAAAGCATTTTGAATGCAGTGTGATGAAAGCATTTTGAATACAGTGCGATGAAAGCATTTTGAATACAGTGTGATGAAAGCATTTTGAATACAGTGTGATGAAAGCATTTTGAATACAGTGCGATGAAAGCATTTTGAAAGCAGTGTGATGAAAGCATTTTGAATACAGTGTGATGAAAGCATTTTGAATACAGTGCAATGAAAGCATTTTGAATACAGTGTGATGAAAGCATTTTGAATACAGTGCAATGAAAGCATTTTGAATACAGTGCGATGAAAGCATTTTGAATACAGTGTGATGAAAGCATTTTGAATGCAGTGTGATGAAAGCATTTTGAATACAGTGTGACGAAAGCATTTTGAATACAGTGTGATGAAAGCATTTTGAATGCAGTGTGATGAAAGCATTTTGAATACAGTGTGACGAAAGCATTTTGAATACAGTGTGATGAAAGCATTTTGAATACAGTGTGATGAAAGCATTTTGAATACAGTGTGACGAAAGCATTTTGAATACAGTGTGACGGAAGCATTTTGAATACAGTGTGATGAAAGCATTTTGAATACAATGTGATGAAAGCATTTTGAATGCAGTGTGATGAAAGCATTTTGAATACAGTGCGACGAAAGCATTTTGAATACAGTGTGATGAAAGCATTTTGAATACAGTGTGATGAAAGCATTTTGAATACAGTGCGATGAAAGCATTTTGAATACAGTGCGACGAAAGCATTTTGAATACAGTGCGACGAAAGCATTTTGAATACAGTGTGCTGAAAGCATTTTGAATACAGTGTGCTGAAAGCATTTTGAATACAGTGCGACGAAAGCATTTTGAATACAGTGTGATGAAAGCATTTTGAATACAGTGTGATGAAAGCATTTTGAATACAGTGCGACGAAAGCATTTTGAATACAGTGCGACAAAAGCATTTTGAATACAGTGTGATGAAAGCATTTTGAATACAGTGTGATGAAAGCATTTTGAATGCAGTGTGATGAAAGCATTTTGAATACAATGTGATGAAAGCATTTTGAATACAGTGCGATGAAAGCATTTTGAATACAGTGTGATGAAAGCATTTTGAATACAGTGTGATGAAAGCATTTTGAATACAGTGCGATGAAAGCATTTTGAAAGCAGTGTGATGAAAGCATTTTGAAAGCAGTGTGATGAAAGCATTTTGAATACAGTGTGATGAAAGCATTTTGAATACAGTGCAATGAAAGCATTTTGAATACAGTGTGATGAAAGCATTTTGAATACAGTGCAATGAAAGCATTTTGAATACAGTGCGATGAAAGCATTTTGAATACAGTGTGATGAAAGCATTTTGAATGCAGTGTGATGAAAGCATTTTGAATACAGTGTGATGAAAGCATTTTGAATGCAGTGTGATGAAAGCATTTTGAATACAGTGTGACGAAAGCATTTTGAATACAGTGTGACGAAAGCATTTTGAATACAGTGTGATGAAAGCATTTTGAATACAGTGTGATGAAAGCATTTTGAATACAGTGTGACGAAAGCATTTTGAATACAGTGTGACGGAAGCATTTTGAATACAGTGTGATGAAAGCATTTTGAATACAATGTGATGAAAGCATTTTGAATGCAGTGTGATGAAAGCATTTTGAATACAGTGCGACGAAAGCATTTTGAATACAGTGTGATGAAAGCATTTTGAATACAGTGTGATGAAAGCATTTTGAATACAGTGCGATGAAAGCATTTTGAATACAGTGCGACGAAAGCATTTTGAATACAGTGCGACGAAAGCATTTTGAATACAGTGTGCTGAAAGCATTTTGAATACAGTGTGCTGAAAGCATTTTGAATACAGTGCGACGAAAGCATTTTGAATACAGTGTCTGAAAGCATTTTGAATACAGTGTGCTGAAAGCATTTTGAATACAGTGTGATGAAAGCATTTTGAATACAGTGCAATGAAAGCATTTTGAATACAGTGTGATGAAAGCATTTTGAATACAGTGCGATGAAAGCATTTTGAATACAGTGCAATGAAAGCATTTTGAATGCAGTGCAATGAAAGCATTTTGAATACAGTGCGACGAAAGCATTTTGAATACAGTGTGATGAAAGCATTTTGAATACAGTGCGACGAAAGCATTTTGAATACAGTGCGACGAAAGCATTTTGAATACAGTGTGATGAAAGCATTTTGAATGCAGTGTGATGAAAGCATTCTGAATACAATGTGATGAAAGCATTTTGAATACAATGTGATGAAAGCATTTTGAATACAATGTGATGAAAGCATTTTGAATACAGTGTGATGAAAGCATTTTGAATACAGTGTGATGAAAGCATTTTGAATACAGTGTGATGAAAGCATTCTGAATACAGTGTGATGAAAGCATTTTGAATACAGTGTGATGAAAGCATTTTGAATACAGTGTGATGAAAGCATTTTGAATGCAGTGTGATGAAAGCATTCTGAATACAGTGCAATGAAAGCATTTTGAATACAGTGTGATGAAAGCATTTTGAATACAGTGTGATGAAAGCATTTTGAATGCAGTGTGATGAAAGCATTTTTAACGCAGTGTGATGAAAGCATTTTGAATACAGTGCAATGAAAGCATTTTGAATACAGTGTGATGAAAGCATTTTGAATACAGTGCGATGAAAGCATTTTGAATACAGTGTGATGAAAGCATTTTGAATACAGTGTGATGAAAGCATTTTGAATACAGTGTGATGAAAGCATTTTGAATACAGTGCAATGAAAGCATTTTGAATACAGTGTGATGAAAGCATTTTGAATACAGTGCGATGAAAGCATTTTGAATACAGTGCAATGAAAGCATTTTGAATACAGTGCAATGAAAGCATTTTGAATACAGTGCAATGAAAGCATTTTGAATACAGTGTGATGAAAGCATTTTGAATACAGTGTGATGAAAGCATTTTGAATACAGTGTGATGAAAGCATTTTGAATACAGTGCAATGAAAGCATTTTGAATACAGTGCAATGAAAGCATTTTGAATACAGTGCAATGAAAGCATTTTGAATACAGTGTGATGAAAGCATTTTGAATACAGTGCAATGAAAGCATTTTGAATACAGTGCAATGAAAGCATTTTGAATACAGTGCAATGAAAGCATTTTGAATACAGTGTGATGAAAGCATTTTGAATACAGTGTGATGAAAGCATTTTGAATACAGTGCAATGAAAGCATTTTGAATACAGTGTGATGAAAGCATTTTGAATGCAGTGTGATGAAAGCATTTTGAATACAGTGTGATGAAAGCATTTTGAATACAGTGTGATGAAAGCATTTTGAATGCAGTGTGATGAAAGCATTTTGAATACAGTGTGATGAAAGCATTTTGAATACAGTGTGATGAAAGCATTTTGAATACAGTGTGATGAAAGCATTTTGAATACAGTGTGATGAAAGCATTTTGAATACAGTGTGATGAAAGCATTTTGAATACAGTGTGATGAAAGCATTTTGAATACAGTGTGATGAAAGCATTTTGAATACAGTGCGACGAAAGCATTTTGAATACAGTGCGACGAAAGCATTTTGAATACAGTGCGACGAAAGCATTTTGAATACAGTGTGACGAAAGCATTTTGAATACAGTGCGACGAAAGCATTTTGAATACAGTGCGATGAAAGCATTTTGAATACAGTGTGATGAAAGCATTTTGAATACAGTGTGATGAAAGCATTTTGAATGCAGTGTGATGAAAGCATTTTGAATGCAGTGTGATGAAAGCATTTTGAACACAGTGTGATGAAAGCATTTTGAATACAGTGCGATGAAAGCATTTTGAATACAGTGTGATGAAAGCATTTTGAATACAGTGCAATGAAAGCATTTTGAATACAATGTGATGAAAGCATTTTGAATACAGTGTGATGAAAGCATTTTGAATACAGTGTGATGAAAGCATTTTGAATACAGTGCAATGAAAGCATTTTGAATACAGTGTGATGAAAGCATTTTGAATACAGTGCGATGAAAGCATTTTGAATACAGTGCAATGAAAGCATTTTGAATACAGTGCAATGAAAGCATTTTGAATACAGTGTGATGAAAGCATTTTGAATACAGTGTGATGAAAGCATTTTGAATACAGTGTGATGAAAGCATTTTGAATGCAGTGTGATGAAAGCATTTTGAATGCAGTGTGATGAAAGCATTTTGAACACAGTGTGATGAAAGCATTTTGAATACAGTGCAATGAAAGCATTTTGAATACAGTGTGATGAAAGCATTTTGAATACAGTGCAATGAAAGCATTTTGAATACAATGTGATGAAAGCATTTTGAATACAGTGTGATGAAAGCATTTTGAATACAGTGTGATGAAAGCATTTTGAATACAGTGCAATGAAAGCATTTTGAATACAGTGTGATGAAAGCATTTTGAATGCAGTGCGATGAAAGCATTTTGAATACAGTGCAATGAAAGCATTTTGAATACAGTGCGATGAAAGCATTTTGAATACAGTGTGATGAAAGCATTTTGAATACAGTGTGATGAAAGCATTTTGAATACAGTGTGATGAAAGCATTTTGAATACAGTGTGATGAAAGCATTTTGAATACAGTGTGATGAAAGCATTTTGAATACAGTGCAATGAAAGCATTTTGAATACAGTGCAATGAAAGCATTTTGAATACAGTGCAATGAAAGCATTTTGAATACAGTGCAATGAAAGCATTTTGAATACAGTGCGATGAAAGCATTTTGAATACAGTGTGATGAAAGCATTTTGAATACAGTGTGATGAAAGCATTTTGAATACAGTGCGATGAAAGCATTTTGAATACAGTGCAATGAAAGCATTTTGAATACAGTGTGATGAAAGCATTTTGAATGCAGTGTGATGAAAGCATTTTGAATACAGTGTGATGAAAGCATTTTGAATACAGTGTGATGAAAGCATTTTGAATGCAGTGTGATGAAAGCATTTTGAATACAGTGTGATGAAAGCATTTTGAATACAGTGTGATGAAAGCATTTTGAATACAGTGTGATGAAAGCATTTTGAATACAGTGTGATGAAAGCATTTTGAATACAGTGTGATGAAAGCATTTTGAATACAGTGTGATGAAAGCATTTTGAATACAGTGTGATGAAAGCATTTTGAATACAGTGTGATGAAAGCATTTTGAATACAGTGTGATGAAAGCATTTTGAATACAGTGTGATGAAAGCATTTTGAATACAGTGTGATGAAAGCATTTTGAATACAGTGCGACGAAAGCATTTTGAATACAGTGCGACGAAAGCATTTTGAATACAGTGCGACGAAAGCATTTTGAATACAGTGTGACGAAAGCATTTTGAATACAGTGTGACGAAAGCATTTTGAATGCAGTGTGACGAAAGCATTTTGAATGCAGTGTGATGAAAGCATTTTGAATACAGTGTGATGAAAGCATTTTGAATACAGTGTGATGAAAGCATTTTGAATACAGTGCGATGAAAGCATTTTGAATATAGTGCGATGAAAGCATTTTGAATACAGTGCGATGAAAGCATTTTGAATACAGTGCAATGAAAGCATTTTGAATACAGTGCGATGAAAGCATTTTGAATGCAGTGCGATGAAAGCATTTTGAATACAGTGTGATGAAAGCATTTTGAATACAGTGTGATGAAAGCATTTTGAATGCAGTGCGATGAAAGCATTTTGAATACAGTGCGATGAAAGCATTTTGAATACAGTGCGATGAAAGCATTTTGAATACAGTGCGATGAAAGCATTTTGAATGCAGTGTGATGAAAGCATTTTGAATGCAGTGTGATGAAAGCATTTTGAATACAGTGTGATGAAAGCATTTTGAATGCAGTGTGATGAAAGCATTTTGAATACAGTGCGATGAAAGCATTTTGAATACAGTTCGATGAAAGCATTTTGAATACAGTGCGATGAAAGCATTTTGAACACAGTGCGATGAAAGCATTTTGAATACAGTGCGATGAAAGCATTTTGAATACAGTGCGATGAAAGCATTTTGAATACAGTGCGATGAAAGCATTTTGAGTACAGTGCGATGAAAGCATTTTGAATACAGTGCGATGAAAGCATTTTGAATACAGTGCAATGAAAGCATTTTGAATACAGTGCGACGAAAGCATTTTGAATACAGTGTGATGAAAGCATTTTGAATACAGTGCGACGAAAGCATTTTGAATACAGTGCGACGAAAGCATTTTGAATACAGTGCGACGAAAGCATTTTGAATACAGTGTGACGAAAGCATTTTGAATACAGTGTGACGAAAGCATTTTGAATGCAGTGTGACGAAAGCATTTTGAATACAGTGCGATGAAAGCATTTTGAATACAATGTGATGAAAGCATTTTGAATACAGTGCGATGAAAGCATTTTGAATACAGTGCGATGAAAGCATTTTGAATACAGTGCGATGAAAGCATTTTGAATACAGTGCGATGAAAGCATTTTGAATACAGTGCGATGAAAGCATTTTGAATACAGTGCGATGAAAGCATTTTGAATACAGTGTGCTGAAAGCATTTTGAATACAGTGCGATGAAAGCATTTTGAATACAGTGCGATGAAAGCATTTTGAATACAGTGCGATGAAAGCATTTTGAATACAGTGCGATGAAAGCATTTTGAATACAGTGCGATGAAAGCATTTTGAATACAGTGCGATGAAAGCATTTTGAATACAGTGCGATGAAAGCATTTTGAATACAGTGTGCTGAAAGCATTTTGAATACAGTGCGATGAAAGCATTTTGAATACAGTGCGATGAAAGCATTTTGAATACAGTGTGCTGAAAGCATTTTGAATACAGTGTGCTGAAAGCATTTTGAATACAGTGTGATGAAAGCATTTTGAATACAGTGCGATGAAAGCATTTTGAATACAGTGTGATGAAAGCATTTTGAATACAGTGCGATGAAAGCATTTTGAATACAGTGCGATGAAAGCATTTTGAATACAGTGCGACGAAAGCATTTTGAATACAGTGCGACGAAAGCATTTTGAATACAGTGTGCTGAAAGCATTTTGAATACAGTGTGCTGAAAGCATTTTGAATACAGTGCGACGAAAGCATTTTGAATACAGTGTGCTGAAAGCATTTTGAATACAGTGTGCTGAAAGCATTTTGAATACAGTGTGATGAAAGCATTTTGAATACAGTGCAATGAAAGCATTTTGAATACAGTGTGATGAAAGCATTTTGAATACAGTGCGATGAAAGCATTTTGAATACAGTGCAATGAAAGCATTTTGAATACAGTGCAATGAAAGCATTTTGAATACAGTGCGACGAAAGCATTTTGAATACAGTGCGACGAAAGCATTTTGAATACAGTGTGATGAAAGCATTTTGAATACAGTGCGACGAAAGCATTTTGAATACAGTGCGACGAAAGCATTTTGAATACAGTGTGATGAAAGCATTTTGAATGCAGTGTGATGAAAGCATTCTGAATACAATGTGATGAAAGCATTTTGAATACAGTGCGACGAAAGCATTTTGAATACAGTGTGATGAAAGCATTTTGAATGCAGTGTGATGAAAGCATTCTGAATACAATGTGATGAAAGCATTTTGAATACAGTGTGATGAAAGCATTTTGAATACAGTGTGATGAAAGCATTCTGAATACAGTGTGATGAAAGCATTTTGAATACAGTGTGATGAAAGCATTTTGAATACAGTGTGATGAAAGCATTTTGAATGCAGTGTGATGAAAGCATTCTGAATACAGTGCAATGAAAGCATTTTGAATACAGTGTGATGAAAGCATTTTGAATACAGTGTGATGAAAGCATTTTGAATGCAGTGTGATGAAAGCATTTTTAACGCAGTGTGATGAAAGCATTTTGAATACAGTGCAATGAAAACATTTTGAATACAGTGTGATGAAAGCATTTTGAATACAGTGCGATGAAAGCATTTTGAATACAGTGTGATGAAAGCATTTTGAATACAGTGTGATGAAAGCATTTTGAATACAGTGTGATGAAAGCATTTTAAATACAGTGCAATGAAAGCATTTTGAATACAGTGTGATGAAAGCATTTTGAATACAGTGCGATGAAAGCATTTTGAATACAGTGCAATGAAAGCATTTTGAATACAGTGCGATGAAAGCATTTTGAATACAGTGCAATGAAAGCATTTTGAATACAGTGTGATGAAAGCATTTTGAATACAGTGTGATGAAAGCATTTTGAATACAGTGTGATGAAAGCATTTTGAATACAGTGTGATGAAAGCATTTTGAATACAGTGCAATGAAAGCATTTTGAATACAGTGCGATGAAAGCATTTTGAATACAGTGTGCTGAAAGCATTTTGAATACAGTGTGATGAAAGCATTTTGAATACAGTGTGATGAAAGCATTTTGAATACAGTGTGATGAAAGCATTCTGAATACAGTGTGATGAAATAATTTTGAATACAGTGTGATGAAAGCATTTTGAATACAGTGTGATGAAAGCATTCTGAATACAGTGTGATGAAATAATTCTGAATACAGTGCGATGAAAGCATTTTGAATACAGTGCGATGAAAGCATTTTGAATACAGTGCAATGAAAGCATTTTGAATACAGTGCAATGAAAGCATTTTGAATACAGTGTGATGAAAGCATTTTGAATACAGTGTGATGAAAGCATTTTGAATACAGTGCAATGAAAGCATTTTGGATACAGTGCAATGAAAGCATTTTGAATACAGTGCAATGAAAGCATTTTGAATACAGTGTGATGAAAGCATTTTGAATACAGTGTGATGAAAGCATTTTGAATACAGTGCAATGAAAGCATTTTGAATACAGTGCAATGAAAGCATTTTGAATACAGTGCAATGAAAGCATTTTGAATACAGTGTGATGAAAGCATTTTGAATACAGTGTGATGAAAGCATTTTGAATACAGTGCGATGAAAGCATTTTGAATACAGTGTGATGAAGGCATTTTGAATGCAGTGTGATGAAAGCATTTTGAATACAGTGTGATGAAAGCATTTTGAATACAGTGTGATGAAAGCATTTTGAATGCAGTGTGATGAAAGCATTTTGAATACAGTGCGATGAAAGCATTTTGAATACAGTGCGATGAAAGCATTTTGAATACAGTGCGATGAAAGCATTTTGAATACAGTGCGATGAAAGCATTTTGAACACAGTGCGATGAAAGCATTTTGAATACAGTGCGATGAAAGCATTTTGAATACAGTGCAATGAAAGCATTTTGAATGCAGTGCGATGAAAGCATTTTGAATACAGTGCGATGAAAGCATTTTGAATACAGTGCGATGAAAGCATTTTGAATACAGTGCGATGAAAGCATTTTGAATACAGTGCGATGAAAGCATTTTGAATACAGTGCGATGAAAGCATTTTGAATACAGTGCGATGAAAGCATTTTGAATACAGTGCGATGAAAGCATTTTGAATACAGTGTGCTGAAAGCATTTTGAATACAGTGCGATGAAAGCATTTTGAATACAGTGCGATGAAAGCATTTTGAATACAGTGCGATGAAAGCATTTTGAATACAGTGCGATGAAAGCATTTTGAATACAGTGCGATGAAAGCATTTTGAATACAGTGCGATGAAAGCATTTTGAATACAGTGCGATGAAAGCATTTTGAATACAGTGCGATGAAAGCATTTTGAATACAGTGCGATGAAAGCATTTTGAATACAGTGTGCTGAAAGCATTTTGAATACAGTGCGATGAAAGCATTTTGAATACAGTGCGATGAAAGCATTTTGAATACAGTGCGATGAAAGCATTTTGAATACAGTGCGATGAAAGCATTTTGAATACAGTGCGATGAAAGCATTTTGAATACAGTGCGCTGAAAGCATTTTGAATACAGTGCGATGAAAGCATTTTGAATACAGTGCGATGAAAGCATTTTGAATACAGTGCGATGAAAGCATTTTGAATACAGTGCGATGAAAGCATTTTGAATACAGTGCGCTGAAAGCATTTTGAATACAGTGTGATGAAAGCATTTTGAATACAGTGTGATGAAAGCATTTTGAATACAGTGCGATGAAAGCATTTTGAATACAGTGTGCTGAAAGCATTTTGAATACAGTGTGATGAAAGCATTTTGAATACAGTGTGATGAAAGCATTTTGAATACAGTGCGATGTAAGCATTTTGAATACAGTGCGATGAAAGCATTTTGAAAACAGTGTGATGAAAGCATTTTGAATACAGTGTGATGGAAGCATTCTGAATACAGTGTGATGAAAGCATTTTGAATACAGTGTGATGAAAGCATTCTGAATGCAGTGTGATGAAAGCATTTTGAATACAGTGTGATGAAATAATTCTGAATACAGTGCGATGAAAGCATTTTGAATACAGTGCGATGAAAGCATTTTGAATACAGTGCAATGAAAGCATTTTGAATACAGTGCAATGAAAGCATTTTGAATACAGTGTGATGAAAGCATTTTGAATACAGTGTGATGAAAGCATTTTGAATACAGTGCAATGAAAGCATTTTGGATACAGTGCAATGAAAGCATTTTGAATACAGTGCAATGAAAGCATTTTGAATACAGTGTGATGAAAGCATTTTGAATACAGTGTGATGAAAGCATTTTGAATACAGTGCAATGAAAGCATTTTTAATACAGTGCAATGAAAGCATTTTGAATACAGTGCAATGAAAGCATTTTGAATACAGTGTGATGAAAGCATTTTGAATACAGTGTGATGAAAGCATTTTGAATACAGTGCGATGAAAGCATTTTGAATACAGTGTGATGAAGGCATTTTGAATGCAGTGTGATGAAAGCATTTTGAATACAGTGTGATGAAAGCATTTTGAATACAGTGTGATGAAAGCATTTTGAATGCAGTGTGATGAAAGCATTTTGAATACAGTGTGATGAAAGCATTTTGAATACAGTGTGATGAAAGCATTTTGAATACAGTGTGATGAAAGCATTTTGAATACAGTGTGATGAAAGCAGTTTGAATACAGTGTGATGAAAGCATTTTGAATACAGTGTGATGAAAGCATTTTGAATACAGTGTGATGAAAGCATTTTGAATACAGTGTGATGAAAGCATTTTGAATACAGTGTGATGAAAGCATTTTGAATACAGTGCGATGAAAGCATTTTGAATACAGTGCGATGAAAGCATTTTGAATACAGTGTGATGAAAGCATTTTGAATACAGTGTGATGAAAGCATTCTGAATACAGTGTGATGAAAGCATTTTGAATACAGTGTGATGAAAGCATTCTGAATGCAGTGTGATGAAAGCATTTTGAATACAGTGTGATGAAAGCATTCTGAATACAGTGCGATGAAAGCATTTTTAATACAGTGTGATGAAAGCATTTTGAATACAGTGTGCTGAAAGCATTTTGAATACAGTGTGATGAAAGCATTTTGAATACAGTGTGATGAAAGCATTCTGAATACAGTGCGATGAAAGCATTTTGAATACAGTGTGCTGAAAGCATTTTGAATACAGTGTGATGAAAGCATTTTGAATACAGTGTGATGAAAGCATTTTGAATACAGTGTGATGAAAGCATTCTGAATACAGTGTGATGAAATAATTTTGAATACAGTGTGATGAAAGCATTTTGAATACAGTGTGATGAAAGCATTCTGAATACAGTGTGATGAAATAATTCTGAATACAGTGCGATGAAAGCATTTTGAATACAGTGCGATGAAAGCATTTTGAATACAGTGCAATGAAAGCATTTTGAATACAGTGCAATGAAAGCATTTTGAATACAGTGTGATGAAAGCATTTTGAATACAGTGTGATGAAAGCATTTTGAATACAGTGCAATGAAAGCATTTTGGATACAGTGCAATGAAAGCATTTTGAATACAGTGCAATGAAAGCATTTTGAATACAGTGTGATGAAAGCATTTTGAATACAGTGTGATGAAAGCATTTTGAATACAGTGTGATGAAAGCATTTTGAATACAGTGCAATGAAAGCATTTTGAATACAGTGCAATGAAAGCATTTTGAATACAGTGCAATGAAAGCATTTTGAATACAGTGTGATGAAAGCATTTTGAATACAGTGCGATGAAAGCATTTTGAATACAGTGCGATGAAAGCATTTTGAATACAGTGTGATGAAGGCATTTTGAATGCAGTGTGATGAAAGCATTTTGAATACAGTGTGATGAAAGCATTTTGAATACAGTGTGATGAAAGCATTTTGAATGCAGTGTGATGAAAGCATTTTGAATACAGTGTGATGAAAGCATTTTGAATACAGTGTGATGAAAGCATTTTGAATACAGTGTGATGAAAGCATTTTGAATACAGTGTGATGAAAGCAGTTTGAATACAGTGTGATGAAAGCATTTTGAATACAGTGTGATGAAAGCATTTTGAATACAGTGTGATGAAAGCATTTTGAATACAGTGTGACGAAAGCATTTTGAATACAGTGCGACGAAAGCATTTTGAATACAGTGCGACGAAAGCATTTTGAATACAGTGCGACGAAAGCATTTTGAATACAGTGCGACGAAAGCATTTTGAATACAGTGTGACGAAAGCATTTTGAATACAGTGTGACGAAAGCATTTTGAATGCAGTGTGACGAAAGCATTTTGAATGCAGTGTGACGAAAGCATTTTGAATACAGTGTGATGAAAGCATTTTGAATACAGTGTGATGAAAGCATTTTGAATACAGTGTGATGAAGGCATTTTGAATGCAGTGTGATGAAAGCATTTTGAATACAGTGTGATGAAAGCATTTTGAATACAGTGTGATGAAAGCATTTTGAATGCAGTGTGATGAAAGCATTTTGAATACAGTGTGATGAAAGCATTTTGAATACAGTGTGATGAAAGCATTTTGAATACAGTGTGATGAAAGCATTTTGAATACAGTGTGATGAAAGCAGTTTGAATACAGTGTGATGAAAGCATTTTGAATACAGTGTGATGAAAGCATTTTGAATACAGTGTGATGAAAGCATTTTGAATACAGTGTGACGAAAGCATTTTGAATACAGTGCGACGAAAGCATTTTGAATACAGTGCGACGAAAGCATTTTGAATACAGTGCGACGAAAGCATTTTGAATACAGTGCGACGAAAGCATTTTGAATACAGTGTGACGAAAGCATTTTGAATACAGTGTGACGAAAGCATTTTGAATGCAGTGTGACGAAAGCATTTTGAATGCAGTGTGACGAAAGCATTTTGAATACAGTGTGATGAAAGCATTTTGAATACAGTGTGATGAAAGCATTTTGAATACAGTGCGATGAAAGCATTTTGAATACAGTGCGATGAAAGCATTTTGAATACAGTGTGATGAAAGCATTTTGAATACAGTGCCATGAAAGCATTTTGAATGCAGTGCAATGAAAGCATTTTGAATACAGTGTGATGAAAGCATTTTGAATACAGTGCGATGAAAGCATTTTGAATGCAGTGCGATGAAAGCATTTTGAATGCAGTGCGATGAAAGCATTTTGAATACAGTGCGATGAAAGCATTTTTAATACAGTGCGATGAAAGCATTTTGAATACAGTGCGATGAAAGCATTTTGAATGCAGTGTGATGAAAGCATTTTGAATGCAGTGTGATGAAAGCATTTTGAATACAGTGTGATGAAAGCATTTTGAATGCAGTGTGATGAAAGCATTTTGAATACAGTGCGATGAAAGCATTTTGAATACAGTGCGATGAAAGCATTTTGAATACAGTGCGATGAAAGCATTTTGAATACAGTGCGATGAAAGCATTTTGAATACAGTGCGATGAAAGCATTTTGAATACAGTGCGATGAAAGCATTTTGAATACAGTGCGATGAAAGCATTTTGAATACAGTGCGATGAAAGCATTTTGAATACAGTGTGCTGAAAGCATTTTGAATACAGTGCGATGAAAGCATTTTGAATACAGTGCGATGAAAGCATTTTGAATACAGTGCGATGAAAGCATTTTGAATACAGTGCGATGAAAGCATTTTGAATACAGTGTGATGAAAGCATTTTGAATACAGTGTGCTGAAAGCATTTTGAATACAGTGCGATGAAAGCATTTTGAATACAGTGCGATGAAAGCATTTTGAATACAGTGCGATGAAAGCATTTTGAATACAGTGTGATGAAAGCATTTTGAATACAGTGTGATGAAAGCATTTTGAATACAGTGTGATGAAAGCATTTTGAATACAGTGCGATGAAAGCATTTTGAATACAGTGCGATGAAAGCATTTTGAATACAGTGTGCTGAAAGCATTTTGAATACAGTGTGATGAAAGCATTTTGAATACAGTGTGATGAAAGCATTTTGAATACAGTGTGATGAAAGCATTTTGAATACAGTGCGATGAAAGCATTTTGAATACAGTGCAATGAAAGCATTTTGAATACAGTGTGATGAAAGCATTTTGAATACAGTGTGATGAAAGCATTCTGAATACCGTGTGATGAAATAATTTTGAATACAGTGTGATGAAAGCATTTTGAATACAGTGTGATGAAAGCATTCTGAATACAGTGTGATGATATAATTTTGAATACAGTGCAATGAAAGCATTTTGAATACAGTGCAATGAAAGCATTTTGAATACAGTGTGATGAAAGCATTTTGAATACAGTGCGCCAAAAGCATTTTGAATACAGTGTGATGAAAGCATTCTGAATACAGTGTGATGAAAGCATTCTGAATACAGTGTGATGAAAGCATTCTGAATGCAGTGTGATGAAAGCATTTTGAATACAGTGTGATGAAAGCATTCTGAATACAGTGTGATGATATAATTTTGAATACAGTGCAATGAAAGCATTTTGAATACAGTGCAATGAAAGCATTTTGAATACAGTGTGATGAAAGCATTTTGAATACAGTGCGCCAAAAGCATTTTGAATACAGTGTGATGAAAGCATTCTGAATACAGTGTGATGAAAGCATTCTGAATACAGTGTGATGAAAGCATTCTGAATGCAGTGTGATGAAAGCATTTTGAATGCAGTGTGTTGAAAGCATTTTGAATACAGTGTGATGAAAGCATTCTGAATACAGTGTGATGAAAGCATTTTGAATACAGTGTGATGAAAGCATTCTGAATACAGTGTGATGAAAGCATTTTGAATACAGTGTGATGAGAGCATTTTGAATACAGTGTGATGAAAGCATTCTGAATACAGTGTGATGAAAGCATTTTGAATACAGTGTGATGAAAGCATTCTGAATACAGTGTGATGAAAGCATTTTGAATACAGTGTGATGAGAGCATTTTGAATACAGTGCGATGAAAGCATTTTGAATACAGTGCGATGAAAGCATTTTGAATACAGTGTGCTGAAAGCATTTTGAATACAGTGTGATGAAAGCATTTTGAATACAGTGTGATGAAAGCATTCTGAATACAGTGCGATGAAAGCATTTTGAATACAGTGTGCTGAAAGCATTTTGAATACAGTGTGATGAAAGCATTTTGAATACAGTGTGCTGAAAGCATTTTGAATACAGTGTGATGAAAGCATTTTGAATACAGTGTGATGAAAGCATTTTGAATACAGTGTGATGAAAGCATTCTGAATACAGTGTGATGAAATAATTTTGAATACAGTGTGATGAAAGCATTTTGAATACAGTGTGATGAAATAATTTTGAATACAGTGCAATGAAAGCATTTTGAATACAGTGCGATGAAAGCATTTTGAATACAGTGTGATGAAAGCATTTTGAATACAGTGTGATGAAAGCATTCTGAATACAGTGTGATGAAAGCATTTTGAATACAGTGTGAGGAAAGCATTCTGAATACAGTGTGATGAAAGCATTTTGAATACAGTGTGATGAAAGCATTTTGAATACAGTGTGATGAAAGCATTTTGAATACAGTGTGATGAAAGCATTTTGAATGCAGTGTGATGAAAGCATTTTGAATACAGTGTGACGAAAGCATTTTGAATACAGTGTGATGAAAGCATTTTGAATACAGTGTGATGAAAGCATTTTGAATACAATGTGATGAAAGCATTTTGAATGCAGTGTGATGAAAGCATTTTGAATACAGTGTGATGAGAGCATTTTGAATACAGTGTGATGAAAGCATTCTGAATACAGTGTGATGAAAGCATTTTGAATACAGTGTGATGAAAGCATTCTGAATACAGTGTGATGAAAGCATTTTGAATACAGTGTGATGAGAGCATTTTGAATACAGTGCGATGAAAGCATTTTGAATACAGTGCGATGAAAGCATTTTGAATACAGTGTGCTGAAAGCATTTTGAATACAGTGTGATGAAAGCATTTTGAATACAGTGTGATGAAAGCATTCTGAATACAGTGCGATGAAAGCATTTTGAATACAGTGTGCTGAAAGCATTTTGAATACAGTGTGATGAAAGCATTTTGAATACAGTGTGATGAAAGCATTTTGAATACAGTGTGATGAAAGCATTTTGAATACAGTGTGATGAAAGCATTTTGAATACAGTGTGATGAAAGCATTCTGAATACAGTGTGATGAAATAATTTTGAATACAGTGTGATGAAAGCATTTTGAATACAGTGTGATGAAATAATTTTGAATACAGTGCAATGAAAGCATTTTGAATACAGTGCGATGAAAGCATTTTGAATACAGTGTGATGAAAGCATTTTGAATACAGTGTGATGAAAGCATTCTGAATACAGTGTGATGAAAGCATTTTGAATACAGTGTGAGGAAAGCATTCTGAATACAGTGTGATGAAAGCATTTTGAATACAGTGTGATGAAAGCATTTTGAATACAGTGTGATGAAAGCATTTTGAATACAGTGTGATGAAAGCATTTTGAATGCAGTGTGATGAAAGCATTTTGAATACAGTGTGACGAAAGCATTTTGAATACAGTGTGATGAAAGCATTTTGAATACAGTGTGATGAAAGCATTTTGAATACAATGTGATGAAAGCATTTTGAATGCAGTGTGATGAAAGCATTTTGAATACAGTGCGACGAAAGCATTTTGAATACAGTGTGATGAAAGCATTTTGAATACAGTGTGATGAAAGCATTTTGAATACAGTGCAATGAAAGCATTTTGAATACAGTGTGATGAAAGCATTTTGAATACAGTGTGATGAAAGCATTTTGAATACAGTGTGATGAAAGCATTTTGAATACAGTGTGACGAAAGCATTTTGAATACAGTGTGATGAAAGCATTTTGAATACAGTGTGATGAAAGCATTTTGAATACAGTGTGATGAAAGCATTTTGAATACAGTGCGACGAAAGCATTTTGAATACAGTGCGACGAAAGCATTTTGAATACAGTGTGATGAAAGCATTTTGAATACAGTGTGATGAAAGCATTTTGAATGCAGTGCGACGAAAGCATTTTGAATACAGTGTGATGAAAGCATTTTGAATGCAGTGTGATGAAAGCATTTTGAATACATTGCGACGAAAGCATTTTGAATACAGTGCGACGAAAGCATTTTGAATACAGTGTGATGAAAGCATTTTGAATACAGTGTGATGAAAGCATTTTGAATGCAGTGTGATGAAAGCATTTTGAATACAGTGTGATGAAAGCATTTTGAATGCAGTGTGATGAAAGCATTTTGAATACAGTGCAATGAAAGCATTTTGAATACAGTGCGACGAAAGCATTTTGAATACAGTGCGACGAAAGCATTTTGAATACAGTGTGATGAAAGCATTTTGAATACAGTGCGACGAAAGCATTTTGAATACAGTGCGACGAAAGCATTTTGAATACAGTGTGACGAAAGCATTTTGAATGCAGTGTGATGAAAGCATTTTGAATACAGTGTGATGAAAGCATTTTGAATACAGTGCCATGAAAGCATTTTGAATACAGTGTGATGAAAGCATTTTGAATACAGTGCGATGAAAGCATTTTGAATACAGTGCAATGAAAGCATTTTGAATACAGTGCAATGAAAGCATTTTGAATACAGTGCAATGAAAGCATTTTGAATACAGTGCAATGAAAGCATTTTGAATACAGTGCAATGAAAGCATTTTGAATACAGTGCAATGAAAGCATTTTGAATACAGTGCAATGAAAGCATTTTCAATACAGTGTGATGAAAGCATTTTGAATACAGTGTGATGAAAGCATTTTGAATACAGTGCGATGAAAGCATTTTGAATACAGTGTGATGAAAGCATTTTGAATGCAGTGTGATGAAAGCATTTTGAATACAGTGCGATGAAAGCATTTTGAAGACAGTGCAATGAAAGCATTTTGAATACAGTGCAATGAAAGCATTTTGAATACAGTGCAATGAAAGCATTTTGAATACAGTGCAATGAAAGCATTTTGAATACAGTGCAATGAAAGCATTTTGAATACAGTGTGATGAAAGCATTTTGAATACAGTGCAATGAAAGCATTTTGAATACAGTGCAATGAAAGCATTTTGAATACAGTGCAATGAAAGCATTTTGAATACAGTGCAATGAAAGCATTTTGAATACAGTGCAATGAAAGCATTTTGAATACAGTGCAATGAAAGCATTTTGGATACAGTGCAATGAAAGCATTTTGAATACAGTGTGATGAAAGCATTTTGAATACAGTGTGATGAAAGCATTTTGAATGCAGTGCAATGAAAGCATTTTGAATACAGTGTGATGAAAGCATTTTGAATGCAGTGTGATGAAAGCATTTTGAATACAGTGTGATGAAAGCATTTTGAATGCAGTGTGATGAAAGCATTTTGAATACAGTGTGATGAAAGCATTTTGAATACAGTGTGATGAAGCATTTTGAATACAGTGTGATGAAAGCATTTTGAATACAGTGTGATGAAAGCATTTTGAATACAGTGTGATGAAAGCATTTTGAATACAGTGTGATGAAAGCATTTTGAATACAGTGTGATGAAAGCATTTTGAATGCAGTGCAATGAAAGCATTTTGAATACAGTGTGATGAAAGCATTTTGAATGCAGTGTGATGAAAGCATTTTGAATACAGTGTGATGAAAGCATTTTGAATGCAGTGTGATGAAAGCATTTTGAATACAGTGTGATGAAAGCATTTTGAATACAGTGTGATGAAAGCATTTTGAATACAGTGTGATGAAAGCATTTTGAATACAGTGTGATGAAAGCATTTCCAATACAGTGTGATGAAAGCATTTTGAATACAGTGTGATGAAAGCATTTTGAATACAGTGTGATGAAAGCATTTTGAATACAGTGTGATGAAAGCATTTTGAATACAGTGCGACGAAAGCATTTTGAATACAGTGCGATGAAAGCATTTTGAATACAGTGCGACGAAAGCATTTTGAATACAGTGTGACGAAAGCATTTTGAATACAGTGTGACGAAAGCATTTTGAATGCAGTGTGACGAAAGCATTTTGAATGCAGTGTGATGAAAGCATTTTGAATACAGTGTGATGAACGCATTTTGAATACAGTGTGATGAAAGCATTTTGAATACAGTGCGATGAAAGCATTTTGAATACAGTGCGATGAAAGCATTTTGAATACAGTGCGATGAAAGCATTTTGAATACAGTACAATGAAAGCATTTTGAATACAGTGCGATGAAAGCATTTTGAATGCAGTGCGATGAAAGCATTTTGAATACAGTGTGATGAAAGCATTTTGAATACAGTGTGATGAAAGCATTTTGAATGCAGTGCGATGAAAGCATTTTTAATACAGTGCGATGAAAGCATTTTGAATACAGTGCGATGAAAGCATTTTGAATACAGTGCGATGAAAGCATTTTGAATGCAGTGTGATGAAAGCATTTTGAATGCAGTGTGATGAAAGCATTTTGAATACAGTGTGATGAAAGCATTTTGAATGCAGTGTGATGAAAGCATTTTGAATACAGTGCGATGAAAGCATTTTGAATACAGTTCGATGAAAGCATTTTGAATACAGTGCGATGAAAGCATTTTGAACACAGTGCGATGAAAGCATTTTGAATACAGTGCGATGAAAGCATTTTGAATACAGTGCGATGAAAGCATTTTGAATACAGTGCGATGAAAGCATTTTGAATACAGTGCGATGAAAGCATTTTGAATACAGTGCGATGAAAGCATTTTGAATATAGTGCGATGAAAGCATTTTGAATACAGTGCGATGAAAGCATTTTGAATACAGTGCGATGAAAGCATTTTGAATACAGTGCGATGAAAGCATTTTGAATACAGTGTGCTGAAAGCATTTTGAATACAGTGTGATGAAAGCATTTTGAATACAGTGTGACGAAAGCATTTTGAATACAGTGCGACGAAAGCATTTTGAATACAGTGCGACGAAAGCATTTTGAATACAGTGCGACGAAAGCATTTTGAATACAGTGCGACGAAAGCATTTTGAATACAGTGTGACGAAAGCATTTTGAATACAGTGTGACGAAAGCATTTTGAATGCAGTGTGACGAAAGCATTTTGAATGCAGTGTGACGAAAGCATTTTGAATACAGTGTGATGAAAGCATTTTGAATACAGTGTGATGAAAGCATTTTGAATACAGTGTGATGAAGGCATTTTGAATGCAGTGTGATGAAAGCATTTTGAATACAGTGTGATGAAAGCATTTTGAATACAGTGTGATGAAAGCATTTTGAATGCAGTGTGATGAAAGCATTTTGAATACAGTGTGATGAAAGCATTTTGAATACAGTGTGATGAAAGCATTTTGAATACAGTGTGATGAAAGCATTTTGAATACAGTGTGATGAAAGCAGTTTGAATACAGTGTGATGAAAGCATTTTGAATACAGTGTGATGAAAGCATTTTGAATACAGTGTGATGAAAGCATTTTGAATACAGTGTGACGAAAGCATTTTGAATACAGTGCGACGAAAGCATTTTGAATACAGTGCGACGAAAGCATTCTGAATACAGTGCGACGAAAGCATTTTGAATACAGTGCGACGAAAGCATTTTGAATACAGTGTGACGAAAGCATTTTGAATACAGTGTGACGAAAGCATTTTGAATGCAGTGTGACGAAAGCATTTTGAATGCAGTGTGACGAAAGCATTTTGAATACAGTGTGATGAAAGCATTTTGAATACAGTGTGATGAAAGCATTTTGAATACAGTGCGATGAAAGCATTTTGAATACAGTGCGATGAAAGCATTTTGAATACAGTGTGATGAAAGCATTTTGAATACAGTGCCATGAAAGCATTTTGAATGCAGTGCAATGAAAGCATTTTGAATACAGTGTGATGAAAGCATTTTGAATACAGTGCGATGAAAGCATTTTGAATGCAGTGCGATGAAAGCATTTTGAATGCAGTGCGATGAAAGCATTTTGAATACAGTGCGATGAAAGCATTTTTAATACAGTGCGATGAAAGCATTTTGAATACAGTGCGATGAAAGCATTTTGAATGCAGTGTGATGAAAGCATTTTGAATGCAGTGTGATGAAAGCATTTTGAATACAGTGTGATGAAAGCATTTTGAATGCAGTGTGATGAAAGCATTTTGAATACAGTGCGATGAAAGCATTTTGAATACAGTGCGATGAAAGCATTTTGAATACAGTGCGATGAAAGCATTTTGAATACAGTGCGATGAAAGCATTTTGAATACAGTGCGATGAAAGCATTTTGAATACAGTGCGATGAAAGCATTTTGAATACAGTGCGATGAAAGCATTTTGAATACAGTGCGATGAAAGCATTTTGAATACAGTGTGCTGAAAGCATTTTGAATACAGTGCGATGAAAGCATTTTGAATACAGTGCGATGAAAGCATTTTGAATACAGTGCGATGAAAGCATTTTGAATACAGTGCGATGAAAGCATTTTGAATACAGTGCGATGAAAGCATTTTGAATACAGTGTGCTGAAAGCATTTTGAATACAGTGCGATGAAAGCATTTTGAATACAGTGCGATGAAAGCATTTTGAATACAGTGCGATGAAAGCATTTTGAATACAGTGTGATGAAAGCATTTTGAATACAGTGTGATGAAAGCATTTTGAATACAGTGTGATGAAAGCATTTTGAATACAGTGCGATGAAAGCATTTTGAATACAGTGCGATGAAAGCATTTTGAATACAGTGTGCTGAAAGCATTTTGAATACAGTGTGATGAAAGCATTTTGAATACAGTGTGATGAAAGCATTTTGAATACAGTGTGATGAAAGCATTTTGAATACAGTGCGATGGAAGCATTTTGAATACAGTGCAATGAAAGCATTTTGAATACAGTGTGATGAAAGCATTTTGAATACAGTGTGATGAAAGCATTCTGAATACCGTGTGATGAAATAATTTTGAATACAGTGTGATGAAAGCATTTTGAATACAGTGTGATGAAAGCATTCTGAATACAGTGTGATGATATAATTTTGAATACAGTGCAATGAAAGCATTTTGAATACAGTGCAATGAAAGCATTTTGAATACAGTGTGATGAAAGCATTTTGAATACAGTGCGCCAAAAGCATTTTGAATACAGTGTGATGAAAGCATTCTGAATACAGTGTGATGAAAGCATTCTGAATACAGTGTGATGAAAGCATTCTGAATGCAGTGTGATGAAAGCATTTTGAATACAGTGTGATGAAAGCATTCTGAATACAGTGTGATGATATAATTTTGAATACAGTGCAATGAAAGCATTTTGAATACAGTGCAATGAAAGCATTTTGAATACAGTGTGATGAAAGCATTTTGAATACAGTGCGCCAAAAGCATTTTGAATACAGTGTGATGAAAGCATTCTGAATACAGTGTGATGAAAGCATTCTGAATACAGTGTGATGAAAGCATTCTGAATGCAGTGTGATGAAAGCATTTTGAATGCAGTGTGTTGAAAGCATTTTGAATACAGTGTGATGAAAGCATTCTGAATACAGTGTGATGAAAGCATTTTGAATACAGTGTGATGAAAGCATTCTGAATACAGTGTGATGAGAGCATTTTGAATACAGTGTGATGAGAGCATTTTGAATACAGTGCGATGAAAGCATTTTGAATACAGTGCGATGAAAGCATTTTGAATACAGTGTGCTGAAAGCATTTTGAATACAGTGTGATGAAAGCATTTTGAATACAGTGTGATGAAAGCATTCTGAATACAGTGCGATGAAAGCATTTTGAATACAGTGTGCTGAAAGCATTTTGAATACAGTGTGATGAAAGCATTTTGAATACAGTGTGATGAAAGCATTTTGAATACAGTGTGATGAAAGCATTTTGAATACAGTGTGATGAAAGCATTTTGAATACAGTGTGATGAAAGCATTCTGAATACAGTGTGATGAAATAATTTTGAATACAGTGTGATGAAAGCATTTTGAATACAGTGTGATGAAATAATTTTGAATACAGTGCAATGAAAGCATTTTGAATACAGTGCGATGAAAGCATTTTGAATACAGTGTGATGAAAGCATTTTGAATACAGTGTGATGAAAGCATTCTGAATACAGTGTGATGAAAGCATTTTGAATACAGTGTGAGGAAAGCATTCTGAATACAGTGTGATGAAAGCATTTTGAATACAGTGTGATGAAAGCATTTTGAATACAGTGTGATGAAAGCATTTTGAATACAGTGTGATGAAAGCATTTTGAATGCAGTGTGATGAAAGCATTTTGAATACAGTGTGACGAAAGCATTTTGAATACAGTGTGATGAAAGCATTTTGAATACAGTGTGATGAAAGCATTTTGAATACAATGTGATGAAAGCATTTTGAATGCAGTGTGATGAAAGCATTTTGAATACAGTGCGACGAAAGCATTTTGAATACAGTGTGATGAAAGCATTTTGAATACAGTGTGATGAAAGCATTTTGAATACAGTGCAATGAAAGCATTTTGAATACAGTGTGATGAAAGCATTTTGAATACAGTGTGATGAAAGCATTTTGAATACAGTGTGATGAAAGCATTTTGAATACAGTGTGATGAAAGCATTTTGAATACAGTGTGACGAAAGCATTTTGAATACAGTGTGATGAAAGCATTTTGAATACAGTGTGATGAAAGCATTTTGAATACAGTGTGATGAAAGCATTTTGAATACAGTGCGACGAAAGCATTTTGAATACAGTGCGACGAAAGCATTTTGAATACAGTGTGATGAAAGCATTTTGAATACAGTGTGATGAAAGCATTTTGAATGCAGTGCGACGAAAGCATTTTGAATACAGTGTGATGAAAGCATTTTGAATGCAGTGTGATGAAAGCATTTTGAATACATTGCGACGAAAGCATTTTGAATACAGTGCGACGAAAGCATTTTGAATACAGTGTGATGAAAGCATTTTGAATACAGTGTGATGAAAGCATTTTGAATGCAGTGTGATGAAAGCATTTTGAATACAGTGTGATGAAAGCATTTTGAATGCAGTGTGATGAAAGCATTTTGAATACAGTGCAATGAAAGCATTTTGAATACAGTGCGACGAAAGCATTTTGAATACAGTGCGACGAAAGCATTTTGAATACAGTGTGATGAAAGCATTTTGAATACAGTGCGACGAAAGCATTTTGAATACAGTGCGACGAAAGCATTTTGAATACAGTGTGACGAAAGCATTTTGAATGCAGTGTGATGAAAGCATTTTGAATACAGTGTGATGAAAGCATTTTGAATACAGTGCAATGAAAGCATTTTGAATACAGTGTGATGAAAGCATTTTGAATACAGTGCGATGAAAGCATTTTGAATACAGTGCAATGAAAGCATTTTGAATACAGTGCAATGAAAGCATTTTGAATATAGTGCAATGAAAGCATTTTGAATACAGTGCAATGAAAGCATTTTGAATACAGTGCAATGAAAGCATTTTGAATACAGTGCAATGAAAGCATTTTGAATACAGTGCAATGAAAGCATTTTGAATACAGTGTGATGAAAGCATTTTGAATACAGTGTGATGAAAGCATTTTGAATACAGTGCGATGAAAGCATTTTGAATACAGTGTGATGAAAGCATTTTGAATGCAGTGTGATGAAAGCATTTTGAATACAGTGCGATGAAAGCATTTTGAAGACAGTGCCATGAAAGCATTTTGAATACAGTGCAATGAAAGCATTTTGAATACAGTGCAATGAAAGCATTTTGAATACAGTGCAATGAAAGCATTTTGAATACAGTGCAATGAAAGCATTTTGAATACAGTGTGATGAAAGCATTTTGAATACAGTGCAATGAAAGCATTTTGAATACAGTGCAATGAAAGCATTTTGAATACAGTGCAATGAAAGCATTTTGAATACAGTGCAATGAAAGCATTTTGAATACAGTGCAATGAAAGCATTTTGAATACAGTGCAATGAAAGCATTTTGGATACAGTGCAATGAAAGCATTTTGAATACAGTGTGATGAAAGCATTTTGAATACAGTGTGATGAAAGCATTTTGAATGCAGTGCAATGAAAGCATTTTGAATACAGTGTGATGAAAGCATTTTGAATGCAGTGTGATGAAAGCATTTTGAATACAGTGTGATGAAAGCATTTTGAATGCAGTGTGATGAAAGCATTTTGAATACAGTGTGATGAAAGCATTTTGAATACAGTGTGATGAAGCATTTTGAATACAGTGTGATGAAAGCATTTTGAATACAGTGTGATGAAAGCATTTTGAATACAGTGTGATGAAAGCATTTTGAATACAGTGTGATGAAAGCATTTTGAATACAGTGTGATGAAAGCATTTTGAATGCAGTGCAATGAAAGCATTTTGAATACAGTGTGATGAAAGCATTTTGAATGCAGTGTGATGAAAGTATTTTGAATACAGTGTGATGAAAGCATTTTGAATGCAGTGTGATGAAAGCATTTTGAATACAGTGTGATGAAAGCATTTTGAATACAGTGTGATGAAAGCATTTTGAATACAGTGTGATGAAAGCATTTTGAATACAGTGTGATGAAAGCATTTCCAATACAGTGTGATGAAAGCATTTTGAATACAGTGTGATGAAAGCATTTTGAATACAGTGTGATGAAAGCATTTTGAATACAGTGTGATGAAAGCATTTTGAATACAGTGCGACGAAAGCATTTTGAATACAGTGCGATGAAAGCATTTTGAATACAGTGCGACGAAAGCATTTTGAATACAGTGTGACGAAAGCATTTTGAATACAGTGTGACGAAAGCATTTTGAATGCAGTGTGACGAAAGCATTTTGAATGCAGTGTGATGAAAGCATTTTGAATACAGTGTGATGAAAGCATTTTGAATACAGTGTGATGAAAGCATTTTGAATACAGTGCGATGAAAGCATTTTGAATACAGTGCGATGAAAGCATTTTGAATACAGTGCGATGAAAGCATTTTGAATACAGTACAATGAAAGCATTTTGAATACAGTGCGATGAAAGCATTTTGAATGCAGTGCGATGAAAGCATTTTGAATACAGTGTGATGAAAGCATTTTGAATACAGTGTGATGAAAGCATTTTGAATGCAGTGCGATGAAAGCATTTTTAATACAGTGCGATGAAAGCATTTTGAATACAGTGCGATGAAAGCATTTTGAATACAGTGCGATGAAAGCATTTTGAATGCAGTGTGATGAAAGCATTTTGAATGCAGTGTGATGAAAGCATTTTGAATACAGTGTGATGAAAGCATTTTGAATGCAGTGTGATGAAAGCATTTTGAATACAGTGCGATGAAAGCATTTTGAATACAGTTCGATGAAAGCATTTTGAATACAGTGCGATGAAAGCATTTTGAACACAGTGCGATGAAAGCATTTTGAATACAGTGCGATGAAAGCATTTTGAATACAGTGCGATGAAAGCATTTTGAATACAGTGCGATGAAAGCATTTTGAATACAGTGCGATGAAAGCATTTTGAATACAGTGCGATGAAAGCATTTTGAATACAGTGCGATGAAAGCATTTTGAATACAGTGCGATGAAAGCATTTTGAATACAGTGCGATGAAAGCATTTTGAATACAGTGCGATGAAAGCATTTTGAATACAGTGCGACGAAAGCATTTTGAATACAGTGTGCTGAAAGCATTTTGAATACAGTGCGATGAAAGCATTTTGAATAAAGTGCGATGAAAGCATTTTGAATACAGTGCGATGAAAGCATTTTGAATACAGTGCGATGAAAGCATTTTGAATACAGTGCGATGAAAGCATTTTGAATACAGTGTGCTGAAAGCATTTTGAATACAGTGCGATGAAAGCATTTTGAATACAGTGCGATGAAAGCATTTTGAATACAGTGCGATGAAAGCATTTTGAATACAGTGTGCTGAAAGCATTTTGAATACAGTGTGCTGAAAGCATTTTGAATACAGTGTGATGAAAGCATTTTGAATACAGTGTGATGAAAGCATTTTGAATACAGTGCGATGAAAGCATTTTGAATACAGTGTGCTGAAAGCATTTTGAATACAGTGTGATGAAAGCATTTTGAATACAGTGTGATGAAAGCATTTTGAATACAGTGTGATGAAAGCATTTTGAATACAGTGCGATGAAAGCATTTTGAATACAGTGCGATGAAAGCATTTTGAATACAGTGTGATGAAAGCATTTTGAATACAGTGCAATGAAAGCATTTTGAATACAGTGCAATGAAAGCATTTTGAATACAGTGCGACGAAAGCATTTTGAATACAGTGCGACGAAAGCATTTTGAATACAGTGTGATGAAAGCATTTTGAATACAGTGTGATGAAAGCATTTTGAATACAGTGCAATGAAAGCATTTTGAATACAGTGCGATGAAAGCATTTTGAACACAGTGCGATGAAAGCATTTTGAATACAGTGCGATGAAAGCATTTTGAATACAGTGTGATGAAAGCATTTTGAATACAGTGCAATGAAAGCATTTTGAATACAGTGCGATGAAAGCATTTTGAACACAGTGCGATGAAAGCATTTTGAATACAGTGCGATGAAAGCATTTTGAATACAGTGCGATGAAAGCATTTTGAATACAGTGCGATGAAAGCATTTTGAATACAGTGCGATGAAAGCATTTTGAATACAGTGCGATGAAAGCATTTTGAATACAGTGCGATGAAAGCATTTTGAATACAGTGCGATGAAAGCATTTTGAATACAGTGCGATGAAAGCATTTTGAATACAGTGCGATGAAAGCATTTTGAATACAGTGTGATGAAAGCATTTTGAATACAGTGTGATGAAAGCATTTTGAATACAGTGTGACGAAAGCATTTTGAATACAGTGCGACGAAAGCATTTTGAATACAGTGCGACGAAAGCATTTTGAATACAGTGCGACGAAAGCATTTTGAATACAGTGCGACGAAAGCATTTTGAATACAGTGTGACGAAAGCATTTTGAATACAGTGTGACGAAAGCATTTTGAATGCAGTGTGACGAAAGCATTTTGAATGCAGTGTGACGAAAGCATTTTGAATACAGTGTGATGAAAGCATTTTGAATACAGTGTGATGAAAGCATTTTGAATACAGTGTGATGAAGGCATTTTGAATGCAGTGTGATGAAAGCATTTTGAATACAGTGTGATGAAAGCATTTTGAATACAGTGTGATGAAAGCATTTTGAATGCAGTGTGATGAAAGCATTTTGAATACAGTGTGATGAAAGCATTTTGAATACAGTGTGATGAAAGCATTTTGAATACAGTGTGATGAAAGCATTTTGAATACAGTGTGATGAAAGCAGTTTGAATACAGTGTGATGAAAGCATTTTGAATACAGTGTGATGAAAGCATTTTGAATACAGTGTGATGAAAGCATTTTGAATACAGTGTGACGAAAGCATTTTGAATACAGTGCGACGAAAGCATTTTGAATACAGTGCGACGAAAGCATTCTGAATACAGTGCGACGAAAGCATTTTGAATACAGTGCGACGAAAGCATTTTGAATACAGTGTGACGAAAGCATTTTGAATACAGTGTGACGAAAGCATTTTGAATGCAGTGTGACGAAAGCATTTTGAATGCAGTGTGACGAAAGCATTTTGAATACAGTGTGATGAAAGCATTTTGAATACAGTGTGATGAAAGCATTTTGAATACAGTGCGATGAAAGCATTTTGAATACAGTGCGATGAAAGCATTTTGAATACAGTGTGATGAAAGCATTTTGAATACAGTGCCATGAAAGCATTTTGAATGCAGTGCAATGAAAGCATTTTGAATACAGTGTGATGAAAGCATTTTGAATACAGTGCGATGAAAGCATTTTGAATGCAGTGCGATGAAAGCATTTTGAATGCAGTGCGATGAAAGCATTTTGAATACAGTGCGATGAAAGCATTTTTAATACAGTGCGATGAAAGCATTTTGAATACAGTGCGATGAAAGCATTTTGAATGCAGTGTGATGAAAGCATTTTGAATGCAGTGTGATGAAAGCATTTTGAATACAGTGTGATGAAAGCATTTTGAATGCAGTGTGATGAAAGCATTTTGAATACAGTGCGATGAAAGCATTTTGAATACAGTGCGATGAAAGCATTTTGAATACAGTGCGATGAAAGCATTTTGAATACAGTGCGATGAAAGCATTTTGAATACAGTGCGATGAAAGCATTTTGAATACAGTGCGATGAAAGCATTTTGAATACAGTGCGATGAAAGCATTTTGAATACAGTGCGATGAAAGCATTTTGAATACAGTGTGCTGAAAGCATTTTGAATACAGTGCGATGAAAGCATTTTGAATACAGTGCGATGAAAGCATTTTGAATACAGTGCGATGAAAGCATTTTGAATACAGTGCGATGAAAGCATTTTGAATACAGTGCGATGAAAGCATTTTGAATACAGTGTGCTGAAAGCATTTTGAATACAGTGCGATGAAAGCATTTTGAATACAGTGCGATGAAAGCATTTTGAATACAGTGCGATGAAAGCATTTTGAATACAGTGTGATGAAAGCATTTTGAATACAGTGTGATGAAAGCATTTTGAATACAGTGTGATGAAAGCATTTTGAATACAGTGCGATGAAAGCATTTTGAATACAGTGCGATGAAAGCATTTTGAATACAGTGTGCTGAAAGCATTTTGAATACAGTGTGATGAAAGCATTTTGAATACAGTGTGATGAAAGCATTTTGAATACAGTGTGATGAAAGCATTTTGAATACAGTGCGATGGAAGCATTTTGAATACAGTGCAATGAAAGCATTTTGAATACAGTGTGATGAAAGCATTTTGAATACAGTGTGATGAAAGCATTCTGAATACCGTGTGATGAAATAATTTTGAATACAGTGTGATGAAAGCATTTTGAATACAGTGTGATGAAAGCATTCTGAATACAGTGTGATGATATAATTTTGAATACAGTGCAATGAAAGCATTTTGAATACAGTGCAATGAAAGCATTTTGAATACAGTGTGATGAAAGCATTTTGAATACAGTGCGCCAAAAGCATTTTGAATACAGTGTGATGAAAGCATTCTGAATACAGTGTGATGAAAGCATTCTGAATACAGTGTGATGAAAGCATTCTGAATGCAGTGTGATGAAAGCATTTTGAATACAGTGTGATGAAAGCATTCTGAATACAGTGTGATGATATAATTTTGAATACAGTGCAATGAAAGCATTTTGAATACAGTGCAATGAAAGCATTTTGAATACAGTGTGATGAAAGCATTTTGAATACAGTGCGCCAAAAGCATTTTGAATACAGTGTGATGAAAGCATTCTGAATACAGTGTGATGAAAGCATTCTGAATACAGTGTGATGAAAGCATTCTGAATGCAGTGTGATGAAAGCATTTTGAATGCAGTGTGTTGAAAGCATTTTGAATACAGTGTGATGAAAGCATTCTGAATACAGTGTGATGAAAGCATTTTGAATACAGTGTGATGAAAGCATTCTGAATACAGTGTGATGAGAGCATTTTGAATACAGTGTGATGAGAGCATTTTGAATACAGTGCGATGAAAGCATTTTGAATACAGTGCGATGAAAGCATTTTGAATACAGTGTGCTGAAAGCATTTTGAATACAGTGTGATGAAAGCATTTTGAATACAGTGTGATGAAAGCATTCTGAATACAGTGCGATGAAAGCATTTTGAATACAGTGTGCTGAAAGCATTTTGAATACAGTGTGATGAAAGCATTTTGAATACAGTGTGATGAAAGCATTTTGAATACAGTGTGATGAAAGCATTTTGAATACAGTGTGATGAAAGCATTTTGAATACAGTGTGATGAAAGCATTCTGAATACAGTGTGATGAAATAATTTTGAATACAGTGTGATGAAAGCATTTTGAATACAGTGTGATGAAATAATTTTGAATACAGTGCAATGAAAGCATTTTGAATACAGTGCGATGAAAGCATTTTGAATACAGTGTGATGAAAGCATTTTGAATACAGTGTGATGAAAGCATTCTGAATACAGTGTGATGAAAGCATTTTGAATACAGTGTGAGGAAAGCATTCTGAATACAGTGTGATGAAAGCATTTTGAATACAGTGTGATGAAAGCATTTTGAATACAGTGTGATGAAAGCATTTTGAATACAGTGTGATGAAAGCATTTTGAATGCAGTGTGATGAAAGCATTTTGAATACAGTGTGACGAAAGCATTTTGAATACAGTGTGATGAAAGCATTTTGAATACAGTGTGATGAAAGCATTTTGAATACAATGTGATGAAAGCATTTTGAATGCAGTGTGATGAAAGCATTTTGAATACAGTGCGACGAAAGCATTTTGAATACAGTGTGATGAAAGCATTTTGAATACAGTGTGATGAAAGCATTTTGAATACAGTGCAATGAAAGCATTTTGAATACAGTGTGATGAAAGCATTTTGAATACAGTGTGATGAAAGCATTTTGAATACAGTGTGATGAAAGCATTTTGAATACAGTGTGATGAAAGCATTTTGAATACAGTGTGACGAAAGCATTTTGAATACAGTGTGATGAAAGCATTTTGAATACAGTGTGATGAAAGCATTTTGAATACAGTGTGATGAAAGCATTTTGAATACAGTGCGACGAAAGCATTTTGAATACAGTGCGACGAAAGCATTTTGAATACAGTGTGATGAAAGCATTTTGAATACAGTGTGATGAAAGCATTTTGAATGCAGTGCGACGAAAGCATTTTGAATACAGTGTGATGAAAGCATTTTGAATGCAGTGTGATGAAAGCATTTTGAATACATTGCGACGAAAGCATTTTGAATACAGTGCGACGAAAGCATTTTGAATACAGTGTGATGAAAGCATTTTGAATACAGTGTGATGAAAGCATTTTGAATGCAGTGTGATGAAAGCATTTTGAATACAGTGTGATGAAAGCATTTTGAATGCAGTGTGATGAAAGCATTTTGAATACAGTGCAATGAAAGCATTTTGAATACAGTGCGACGAAAGCATTTTGAATACAGTGCGACGAAAGCATTTTGAATACAGTGTGATGAAAGCATTTTGAATACAGTGCGACGAAAGCATTTTGAATACAGTGCGACGAAAGCATTTTGAATACAGTGTGACGAAAGCATTTTGAATGCAGTGTGATGAAAGCATTTTGAATACAGTGTGATGAAAGCATTTTGAATACAGTGCAATGAAAGCATTTTGAATACAGTGTGATGAAAGCATTTTGAATACAGTGCGATGAAAGCATTTTGAATACAGTGCAATGAAAGCATTTTGAATACAGTGCAATGAAAGCATTTTGAATACAGTGCAATGAAAGCATTTTGAATACAGTGCAATGAAAGCATTTTGAATACAGTGCAATGAAAGCATTTTGAATACAGTGCAATGAAAGCATTTTGAATACAGTGCAATGAAAGCATTTTGAATACAGTGTGATGAAAGCATTTTGAATACAGTGTGATGAAAGCATTTTGAATACAGTGCGATGAAAGCATTTTGAATACAGTGTGATGAAAGCATTTTGAATGCAGTGTGATGAAAGCATTTTGAATACAGTGCGATGAAAGCATTTTGAAGACAGTGCCATGAAAGCATTTTGAATACAGTGCAATGAAAGCATTTTGAATACAGTGCAATGAAAGCATTTTGAATACAGTGCAATGAAAGCATTTTGAATACAGTGCAATGAAAGCATTTTGAATACAGTGTGATGAAAGCATTTTGAATACAGTGCAATGAAAGCATTTTGAATACAGTGCAATGAAAGCATTTTGAATACAGTGCAATGAAAGCATTTTGAATACAGTGCAATGAAAGCATTTTGAATACAGTGCAATGAAAGCATTTTGAATACAGTGCAATGAAAGCATTTTGGATACAGTGCAATGAAAGCATTTTGAATACAGTGTGATGAAAGCATTTTGAATACAGTGTGATGAAAGCATTTTGAATGCAGTGCAATGAAAGCATTTTGAATACAGTGTGATGAAAGCATTTTGAATGCAGTGTGATGAAAGCATTTTGAATACAGTGTGATGAAAGCATTTTGAATGCAGTGTGATGAAAGCATTTTGAATACAGTGTGATGAAAGCATTTTGAATACAGTGTGATGAAGCATTTTGAATACAGTGTGATGAAAGCATTTTGAATACAGTGTGATGAAAGCATTTTGAATACAGTGTGATGAAAGCATTTTGAATACAGTGTGATGAAAGCATTTTGAATACAGTGTGATGAAAGCATTTTGAATGCAGTGCAATGAAAGCATTTTGAATACAGTGTGATGAAAGCATTTTGAATGCAGTGTGATGAAAGTATTTTGAATACAGTGTGATGAAAGCATTTTGAATGCAGTGTGATGAAAGCATTTTGAATACAGTGTGATGAAAGCATTTTGAATACAGTGTGATGAAAGCATTTTGAATACAGTGTGATGAAAGCATTTTGAATACAGTGTGATGAAAGCATTTCCAATACAGTGTGATGAAAGCATTTTGAATACAGTGTGATGAAAGCATTTTGAATACAGTGTGATGAAAGCATTTTGAATACAGTGTGATGAAAGCATTTTGAATACAGTGCGACGAAAGCATTTTGAATACAGTGCGATGAAAGCATTTTGAATACAGTGCGACGAAAGCATTTTGAATACAGTGTGACGAAAGCATTTTGAATACAGTGTGACGAAAGCATTTTGAATGCAGTGTGACGAAAGCATTTTGAATGCAGTGTGATGAAAGCATTTTGAATACAGTGTGATGAAAGCATTTTGAATACAGTGTGATGAAAGCATTTTGAATACAGTGCGATGAAAGCATTTTGAATACAGTGCGATGAAAGCATTTTGAATACAGTGCGATGAAAGCATTTTGAATACAGTACAATGAAAGCATTTTGAATACAGTGCGATGAAAGCATTTTGAATGCAGTGCGATGAAAGCATTTTGAATACAGTGTGATGAAAGCATTTTGAATACAGTGTGATGAAAGCATTTTGAATGCAGTGCGATGAAAGCATTTTTAATACAGTGCGATGAAAGCATTTTGAATACAGTGCGATGAAAGCATTTTGAATACAGTGCGATGAAAGCATTTTGAATGCAGTGTGATGAAAGCATTTTGAATGCAGTGTGATGAAAGCATTTTGAATACAGTGTGATGAAAGCATTTTGAATACAGTGCAATGAAAGCATTTTGAATACAGTGCGATGAAAGCATTTTGAACACAGTGCGATGAAAGCATTTTGAATACAGTGCGATGAAAGCATTTTGAATACAGTGCGATGAAAGCATTTTGAATACAGTGCGATGAAAGCATTTTGAATACAGTGCGATGAAAGCATTTTGAATACAGTGCGATGAAAGCATTTTGAATACAGTGCGATGAAAGCATTTTGAATACAGTGCGATGAAAGCATTTTGAATACAGTGCGATGAAAGCATTTTGAATACAGTGCGATGAAAGCATTTTGAATACAGTGTGATGAAAGCATTTTGAATACAGTGTGATGAAAGCATTTTGAATACAGTGTGACGAAAGCATTTTGAATACAGTGCGACGAAAGCATTTTGAATACAGTGCGACGAAAGCATTTTGAATACAGTGCGACGAAAGCATTTTGAATACAGTGCGACGAAAGCATTTTGAATACAGTGTGACGAAAGCATTTTGAATACAGTGTGACGAAAGCATTTTGAATGCAGTGTGACGAAAGCATTTTGAATGCAGTGTGACGAAAGCATTTTGAATACAGTGTGATGAAAGCATTTTGAATACAGTGTGATGAAAGCATTTTGAATACAGTGTGATGAAGGCATTTTGAATGCAGTGTGATGAAAGCATTTTGAATACAGTGTGATGAAAGCATTTTGAATACAGTGTGATGAAAGCATTTTGAATGCAGTGTGATGAAAGCATTTTGAATACAGTGTGATGAAAGCATTTTGAATACAGTGTGATGAAAGCATTTTGAATACAGTGTGATGAAAGCATTTTGAATACAGTGTGATGAAAGCAGTTTGAATACAGTGTGATGAAAGCATTTTGAATACAGTGTGATGAAAGCATTTTGAATACAGTGTGATGAAAGCATTTTGAATACAGTGTGACGAAAGCATTTTGAATACAGTGCGACGAAAGCATTTTGAATACAGTGCGACGAAAGCATTCTGAATACAGTGCGACGAAAGCATTTTGAATACAGTGCGACGAAAGCATTTTGAATACAGTGTGACGAAAGCATTTTGAATACAGTGTGACGAAAGCATTTTGAATGCAGTGTGACGAAAGCATTTTGAATGCAGTGTGACGAAAGCATTTTGAATACAGTGTGATGAAAGCATTTTGAATACAGTGTGATGAAAGCATTTTGAATACAGTGCGATGAAAGCATTTTGAATACAGTGCGATGAAAGCATTTTGAATACAGTGTGATGAAAGCATTTTGAATACAGTGCCATGAAAGCATTTTGAATGCAGTGCAATGAAAGCATTTTGAATACAGTGTGATGAAAGCATTTTGAATACAGTGCGATGAAAGCATTTTGAATGCAGTGCGATGAAAGCATTTTGAATGCAGTGCGATGAAAGCATTTTGAATACAGTGCGATGAAAGCATTTTTAATACAGTGCGATGAAAGCATTTTGAATACAGTGCGATGAAAGCATTTTGAATGCAGTGTGATGAAAGCATTTTGAATGCAGTGTGATGAAAGCATTTTGAATACAGTGTGATGAAAGCATTTTGAATGCAGTGTGATGAAAGCATTTTGAATACAGTGCGATGAAAGCATTTTGAATACAGTGCGATGAAAGCATTTTGAATACAGTGCGATGAAAGCATTTTGAATACAGTGCGATGAAAGCATTTTGAATACAGTGCGATGAAAGCATTTTGAATACAGTGCGATGAAAGCATTTTGAATACAGTGCGATGAAAGCATTTTGAATACAGTGCGATGAAAGCATTTTGAATACAGTGTGCTGAAAGCATTTTGAATACAGTGCGATGAAAGCATTTTGAATACAGTGCGATGAAAGCATTTTGAATACAGTGCGATGAAAGCATTTTGAATACAGTGCGATGAAAGCATTTTGAATACAGTGCGATGAAAGCATTTTGAATACAGTGTGCTGAAAGCATTTTGAATACAGTGCGATGAAAGCATTTTGAATACAGTGCGATGAAAGCATTTTGAATACAGTGCGATGAAAGCATTTTGAATACAGTGTGATGAAAGCATTTTGAATACAGTGTGATGAAAGCATTTTGAATACAGTGTGATGAAAGCATTTTGAATACAGTGCGATGAAAGCATTTTGAATACAGTGCGATGAAAGCATTTTGAATACAGTGTGCTGAAAGCATTTTGAATACAGTGTGATGAAAGCATTTTGAATACAGTGTGATGAAAGCATTTTGAATACAGTGTGATGAAAGCATTTTGAATACAGTGCGATGGAAGCATTTTGAATACAGTGCAATGAAAGCATTTTGAATACAGTGTGATGAAAGCATTTTGAATACAGTGTGATGAAAGCATTCTGAATACCGTGTGATGAAATAATTTTGAATACAGTGTGATGAAAGCATTTTGAATACAGTGTGATGAAAGCATTCTGAATACAGTGTGATGATATAATTTTGAATACAGTGCAATGAAAGCATTTTGAATACAGTGCAATGAAAGCATTTTGAATACAGTGTGATGAAAGCATTTTGAATACAGTGCGCCAAAAGCATTTTGAATACAGTGTGATGAAAGCATTCTGAATACAGTGTGATGAAAGCATTCTGAATACAGTGTGATGAAAGCATTCTGAATGCAGTGTGATGAAAGCATTTTGAATACAGTGTGATGAAAGCATTCTGAATACAGTGTGATGATATAATTTTGAATACAGTGCAATGAAAGCATTTTGAATACAGTGCAATGAAAGCATTTTGAATACAGTGTGATGAAAGCATTTTGAATACAGTGCGCCAAAAGCATTTTGAATACAGTGTGATGAAAGCATTCTGAATACAGTGTGATGAAAGCATTCTGAATACAGTGTGATGAAAGCATTCTGAATGCAGTGTGATGAAAGCATTTTGAATGCAGTGTGTTGAAAGCATTTTGAATACAGTGTGATGAAAGCATTCTGAATACAGTGTGATGAAAGCATTTTGAATACAGTGTGATGAAAGCATTCTGAATACAGTGTGATGAGAGCATTTTGAATACAGTGTGATGAGAGCATTTTGAATACAGTGCGATGAAAGCATTTTGAATACAGTGCGATGAAAGCATTTTGAATACAGTGTGCTGAAAGCATTTTGAATACAGTGTGATGAAAGCATTTTGAATACAGTGTGATGAAAGCATTCTGAATACAGTGCGATGAAAGCATTTTGAATACAGTGTGCTGAAAGCATTTTGAATACAGTGTGATGAAAGCATTTTGAATACAGTGTGATGAAAGCATTTTGAATACAGTGTGATGAAAGCATTTTGAATACAGTGTGATGAAAGCATTTTGAATACAGTGTGATGAAAGCATTCTGAATACAGTGTGATGAAATAATTTTGAATACAGTGTGATGAAAGCATTTTGAATACAGTGTGATGAAATAATTTTGAATACAGTGCAATGAAAGCATTTTGAATACAGTGCGATGAAAGCATTTTGAATACAGTGTGATGAAAGCATTTTGAATACAGTGTGATGAAAGCATTCTGAATACAGTGTGATGAAAGCATTTTGAATACAGTGTGAGGAAAGCATTCTGAATACAGTGTGATGAAAGCATTTTGAATACAGTGTGATGAAAGCATTTTGAATACAGTGTGATGAAAGCATTTTGAATACAGTGTGATGAAAGCATTTTGAATGCAGTGTGATGAAAGCATTTTGAATACAGTGTGACGAAAGCATTTTGAATACAGTGTGATGAAAGCATTTTGAATACAGTGTGATGAAAGCATTTTGAATACAATGTGATGAAAGCATTTTGAATGCAGTGTGATGAAAGCATTTTGAATACAGTGCGACGAAAGCATTTTGAATACAGTGTGATGAAAGCATTTTGAATACAGTGTGATGAAAGCATTTTGAATACAGTGCAATGAAAGCATTTTGAATACAGTGTGATGAAAGCATTTTGAATACAGTGTGATGAAAGCATTTTGAATACAGTGTGATGAAAGCATTTTGAATACAGTGTGATGAAAGCATTTTGAATACAGTGTGACGAAAGCATTTTGAATACAGTGTGATGAAAGCATTTTGAATACAGTGTGATGAAAGCATTTTGAATACAGTGTGATGAAAGCATTTTGAATACAGTGCGACGAAAGCATTTTGAATACAGTGCGACGAAAGCATTTTGAATACAGTGTGATGAAAGCATTTTGAATACAGTGTGATGAAAGCATTTTGAATGCAGTGCGACGAAAGCATTTTGAATACAGTGTGATGAAAGCATTTTGAATGCAGTGTGATGAAAGCATTTTGAATACATTGCGACGAAAGCATTTTGAATACAGTGCGACGAAAGCATTTTGAATACAGTGTGATGAAAGCATTTTGAATACAGTGTGATGAAAGCATTTTGAATGCAGTGTGATGAAAGCATTTTGAATACAGTGTGATGAAAGCATTTTGAATGCAGTGTGATGAAAGCATTTTGAATACAGTGCAATGAAAGCATTTTGAATACAGTGCGACGAAAGCATTTTGAATACAGTGCGACGAAAGCATTTTGAATACAGTGTGATGAAAGCATTTTGAATACAGTGCGACGAAAGCATTTTGAATACAGTGCGACGAAAGCATTTTGAATACAGTGTGACGAAAGCATTTTGAATGCAGTGTGATGAAAGCATTTTGAATACAGTGTGATGAAAGCATTTTGAATACAGTGCAATGAAAGCATTTTGAATACAGTGTGATGAAAGCATTTTGAATACAGTGCGATGAAAGCATTTTGAATACAGTGCAATGAAAGCATTTTGAATACAGTGCAATGAAAGCATTTTGAATACAGTGCAATGAAAGCATTTTGAATACAGTGCAATGAAAGCATTTTGAATACAGTGCAATGAAAGCATTTTGAATACAGTGCAATGAAAGCATTTTGAATACAGTGCAATGAAAGCATTTTGAATACAGTGTGATGAAAGCATTTTGAATACAGTGTGATGAAAGCATTTTGAATACAGTGCGATGAAAGCATTTTGAATACAGTGTGATGAAAGCATTTTGAATGCAGTGTGATGAAAGCATTTTGAATACAGTGCGATGAAAGCATTTTGAAGACAGTGCCATGAAAGCATTTTGAATACAGTGCAATGAAAGCATTTTGAATACAGTGCAATGAAAGCATTTTGAATACAGTGCAATGAAAGCATTTTGAATACAGTGCAATGAAAGCATTTTGAATACAGTGTGATGAAAGCATTTTGAATACAGTGCAATGAAAGCATTTTGAATACAGTGCAATGAAAGCATTTTGAATACAGTGCAATGAAAGCATTTTGAATACAGTGCAATGAAAGCATTTTGAATACAGTGCAATGAAAGCATTTTGAATACAGTGCAATGAAAGCATTTTGGATACAGTGCAATGAAAGCATTTTGAATACAGTGTGATGAAAGCATTTTGAATACAGTGTGATGAAAGCATTTTGAATGCAGTGCAATGAAAGCATTTTGAATACAGTGTGATGAAAGCATTTTGAATGCAGTGTGATGAAAGCATTTTGAATACAGTGTGATGAAAGCATTTTGAATGCAGTGTGATGAAAGCATTTTGAATACAGTGTGATGAAAGCATTTTGAATACAGTGTGATGAAGCATTTTGAATACAGTGTGATGAAAGCATTTTGAATACAGTGTGATGAAAGCATTTTGAATACAGTGTGATGAAAGCATTTTGAATACAGTGTGATGAAAGCATTTTGAATACAGTGTGATGAAAGCATTTTGAATGCAGTGCAATGAAAGCATTTTGAATACAGTGTGATGAAAGCATTTTGAATGCAGTGTGATGAAAGTATTTTGAATACAGTGTGATGAAAGCATTTTGAATGCAGTGTGATGAAAGCATTTTGAATACAGTGTGATGAAAGCATTTTGAATACAGTGTGATGAAAGCATTTTGAATACAGTGTGATGAAAGCATTTTGAATACAGTGTGATGAAAGCATTTCCAATACAGTGTGATGAAAGCATTTTGAATACAGTGTGATGAAAGCATTTTGAATACAGTGTGATGAAAGCATTTTGAATACAGTGTGATGAAAGCATTTTGAATACAGTGCGACGAAAGCATTTTGAATACAGTGCGATGAAAGCATTTTGAATACAGTGCGACGAAAGCATTTTGAATACAGTGTGACGAAAGCATTTTGAATACAGTGTGACGAAAGCATTTTGAATGCAGTGTGACGAAAGCATTTTGAATGCAGTGTGATGAAAGCATTTTGAATACAGTGTGATGAAAGCATTTTGAATACAGTGTGATGAAAGCATTTTGAATACAGTGCGATGAAAGCATTTTGAATACAGTGCGATGAAAGCATTTTGAATACAGTGCGATGAAAGCATTTTGAATACAGTACAATGAAAGCATTTTGAATACAGTGCGATGAAAGCATTTTGAATGCAGTGCGATGAAAGCATTTTGAATACAGTGTGATGAAAGCATTTTGAATACAGTGTGATGAAAGCATTTTGAATGCAGTGCGATGAAAGCATTTTTAATACAGTGCGATGAAAGCATTTTGAATACAGTGCGATGAAAGCATTTTGAATACAGTGCGATGAAAGCATTTTGAATGCAGTGTGATGAAAGCATTTTGAATGCAGTGTGATGAAAGCATTTTGAATACAGTGTGATGAAAGCATTTTGAATGCAGTGTGATGAAAGCATTTTGAATACAGTGCGATGAAAGCATTTTGAATACAGTTCGATGAAAGCATTTTGAATACAGTGCGATGAAAGCATTTTGAACACAGTGCGATGAAAGCATTTTGAATACAGTGCGATGAAAGCATTTTGAATACAGTGCGATGAAAGCATTTTGAATACAGTGCGATGAAAGCATTTTGAATACAGTGCGATGAAAGCATTTTGAATACAGTGCGATGAAAGCATTTTGAATACAGTGCGATGAAAGCATTTTGAATACAGTGCGATGAAAGCATTTTGAATACAGTGCGATGAAAGCATTTTGAATACAGTGCGATGAAAGCATTTTGAATACAGTGTGCTGAAAGCATTTTGAATACAGTGCGATGAAAGCATTTTGAATAAAGTGCGATGAAAGCATTTTGAATACAGTGCGATGAAAGCATTTTGAATACAGTGCGATGAAAGCATTTTGAATACAGTGCGATGAAAGCATTTTGAATACAGTGTGCTGAAAGCATTTTGAATACAGTGCGATGAAAGCATTTTGAATACAGTGCGATGAAAGCATTTTGAATACAGTGTGCTGAAAGCATTTTGAATACAGTGTGCTGAAAGCATTTTGAATACAGTGTGATGAAAGCATTTTGAATACAGTGTGATGAAAGCATTTTGAATACAGTGCGATGAAAGCATTTTGAATACAGTGTGCTGAAAGCATTTTGAATACAGTGTGATGAAAGCATTTTGAATACAGTGTGATGAAAGCATTTTGAATACAGTGTGATGAAAGCATTTTGAATACAGTGCGATGAAAGCATTTTGAATACAGTGCGATGAAAGCATTTTGAATACAGTGTGATGAAAGCATTTTGAATACAGTGCAATGAAAGCATTTTGAATACAGTGCAATGAAAGCATTTTGAATACAGTGCGACGAAAGCATTTTGAATACAGTGCGACGAAAGCATTTTGAATACAGTGTGATGAAAGCATTTTGAATACAGTGCGACGAAAGCATTTTGAATACAGTGCGACGAAAGCATTTTGAATGCAGTGTGATGAAAGCATTTTGAATGCAGTGTGATGAAAGCATTTTGAATACAATGTGATGAAAGCATTTTGAATACAGTGTGATGAAAGCATTTTGAATACAGTGTGATGAAAGCATTTTGAATACAGTGTGATGAAAGCATTCTGAATACAGTGTGATGAAAGCATTTTGAATACAGTGTGATGAAAGCATTTTGAATGCAGTGTGATGAAAGCATTCTGAATACAGTGCAATGAAAGCATTTTGAATGCAGTGTGATGAAAGCATTTTGAATACAGTGTGATGAAAGCATTTTGAATGCAGTGTGATGAAAGCATTTTGAACGCAGTGTGATGAAAGCATTTTGAATACAGTGCAATGAAAGCATTTTGAATACAGTGTGATGAAAGCATTTTGAATACAGTGTGATGAAAGCATTTTGAATACAGTGTGATGAAAGCATTTTGAATACAGTGTGATGAAAGCATTTTGAATACAGTGCAATGAAAGCATTTTGAATACAGTGTGCTGAAAGCATTTTGAATACAGTGCGATGAAAGCATTTTGAATACAGTGCAATGAAAGCATTTTGAATACAGTGCAATGAAAGCATTTTGAATACAGTGCAATGAAAGCATTTTGAATACAGTGTGATGAAAGCATTTTGTATACAGTGTGATGAAAGCATTTTGAATACAGTGCAATGAAAGCATTTTGAATACAGTGTGATGAAAGCATTTTGAATGCAGTGTGATGAAAGCATTTTGAATACAGTGTGATGAAAGCATTTTGAATACAGTGTGATGAAAGCATTTTGAATACAGTGCGATGAAAGCATTTTGAATACAGTGCGATGAAAGCATTTTGAATACAGTGCGATGAAAGCATTTTGAATACAGTGCGATGAAAGCATTTTGAATACAGTGCGATGAAAGCATTTTGAATACAGTGCGATGAAAGCATTTTGAATACAGTGCGATGAAAGCATTTTGAATACAGTGCGATGAAAGCATTTTGAATACAGTGTGCTGAAAGCATTTTGAATACAGTGCGATGAAAGCATTTTGAATACAGTGCGATGAAAGCATTTTGAATACAGTGCGATGAAAGCATTTTGAATACAGTGCGATGAAAGCATTTTGAATACAGTGCGATGAAAGCATTTTGAATACAGTGTGCTGAAAGCATTTTGAATACAGTGCGATGAAAGCATTTTGAATACAGTGCGATGAAAGCATTTTGAATACAGTGCGATGAAAGCATTTTGAATACAGTGTGATGAAAGCATTTTGAATACAGTGTGATGAAAGCATTTTGAATACAGTGTGATGAAAGCATTTTGAATACAGTGCGATGAAAGCATTTTGAATACAGTGCGATGAAAGCATTTTGAATACAGTGTGCTGAAAGCATTTTGAATACAGTGTGATGAAAGCATTTTGAATACAGTGTGATGAAAGCATTTTGAATACAGTGTGATGAAAGCATTTTGAATACAGTGCGATGGAAGCATTTTGAATACAGTGCAATGAAAGCATTTTGAATACAGTGTGATGAAAGCATTTTGAATACAGTGTGATGAAAGCATTCTGAATACCGTGTGATGAAATAATTTTGAATACAGTGTGATGAAAGCATTTTGAATACAGTGTGATGAAAGCATTCTGAATACAGTGTGATGATATAATTTTGAATACAGTGCAATGAAAGCATTTTGAATACAGTGCAATGAAAGCATTTTGAATACAGTGTGATGAAAGCATTTTGAATACAGTGCGCCAAAAGCATTTTGAATACAGTGTGATGAAAGCATTCTGAATACAGTGTGATGAAAGCATTCTGAATACAGTGTGATGAAAGCATTCTGAATGCAGTGTGATGAAAGCATTTTGAATACAGTGTGATGAAAGCATTCTGAATACAGTGTGATGATATAATTTTGAATACAGTGCAATGAAAGCATTTTGAATACAGTGCAATGAAAGCATTTTGAATACAGTGTGATGAAAGCATTTTGAATACAGTGCGCCAAAAGCATTTTGAATACAGTGTGATGAAAGCATTCTGAATACAGTGTGATGAAAGCATTCTGAATACAGTGTGATGAAAGCATTCTGAATGCAGTGTGATGAAAGCATTTTGAATGCAGTGTGTTGAAAGCATTTTGAATACAGTGTGATGAAAGCATTCTGAATACAGTGTGATGAAAGCATTTTGAATACAGTGTGATGAAAGCATTCTGAATACAGTGTGATGAGAGCATTTTGAATACAGTGTGATGAGAGCATTTTGAATACAGTGCGATGAAAGCATTTTGAATACAGTGCGATGAAAGCATTTTGAATACAGTGTGCTGAAAGCATTTTGAATACAGTGTGATGAAAGCATTTTGAATACAGTGTGATGAAAGCATTCTGAATACAGTGCGATGAAAGCATTTTGAATACAGTGTGCTGAAAGCATTTTGAATACAGTGTGATGAAAGCATTTTGAATACAGTGTGATGAAAGCATTTTGAATACAGTGTGATGAAAGCATTTTGAATACAGTGTGATGAAAGCATTTTGAATACAGTGTGATGAAAGCATTCTGAATACAGTGTGATGAAATAATTTTGAATACAGTGTGATGAAAGCATTTTGAATACAGTGTGATGAAATAATTTTGAATACAGTGCAATGAAAGCATTTTGAATACAGTGCGATGAAAGCATTTTGAATACAGTGTGATGAAAGCATTTTGAATACAGTGTGATGAAAGCATTCTGAATACAGTGTGATGAAAGCATTTTGAATACAGTGTGAGGAAAGCATTCTGAATACAGTGTGATGAAAGCATTTTGAATACAGTGTGATGAAAGCATTTTGAATACAGTGTGATGAAAGCATTTTGAATACAGTGTGATGAAAGCATTTTGAATGCAGTGTGATGAAAGCATTTTGAATACAGTGTGACGAAAGCATTTTGAATACAGTGTGATGAAAGCATTTTGAATACAGTGTGATGAAAGCATTTTGAATACAATGTGATGAAAGCATTTTGAATGCAGTGTGATGAAAGCATTTTGAATACAGTGCGACGAAAGCATTTTGAATACAGTGTGATGAAAGCATTTTGAATACAGTGTGATGAAAGCATTTTGAATACAGTGCAATGAAAGCATTTTGAATACAGTGTGATGAAAGCATTTTGAATACAGTGTGATGAAAGCATTTTGAATACAGTGTGATGAAAGCATTTTGAATACAGTGTGATGAAAGCATTTTGAATACAGTGTGACGAAAGCATTTTGAATACAGTGTGATGAAAGCATTTTGAATACAGTGTGATGAAAGCATTTTGAATATAGTGTGATGAAAGCATTTTGAATACAGTGCGACGAAAGCATTTTGAATACAGTGCGACGAAAGCATTTTGAATACAGTGTGATGAAAGCATTTTGAATACAGTGTGATGAAAGCATTTTGAATGCAGTGCGACGAAAGCATTTTGAATACAGTGTGATGAAAGCATTTTGAATGCAGTGTGATGAAAGCATTTTGAATACATTGCGACGAAAGCATTTTGAATACAGTGCGACGAAAGCATTTTGAATACAGTGTGATGAAAGCATTTTGAATACAGTGTGATGAAAGCATTTTGAATGCAGTGTGATGAAAGCATTTTGAATACAGTGTGATGAAAGCATTTTGAATGCAGTGTGATGAAAGCATTTTGAATACAGTGCAATGAAAGCATTTTGAATACAGTGCGACGAAAGCATTTTGAATACAGTGCGACGAAAGCATTTTGAATACAGTGTGATGAAAGCATTTTGAATACAGTGCGACGAAAGCATTTTGAATACAGTGCGACGAAAGCATTTTGAATACAGTGTGACGAAAGCATTTTGAATGCAGTGTGATGAAAGCATTTTGAATACAGTGTGATGAAAGCATTTTGAATACAGTGCAATGAAAGCATTTTGAATACAGTGTGATGAAAGCATTTTGAATACAGTGCGATGAAAGCATTTTGAATACAGTGCAATGAAAGCATTTTGAATACAGTGCAATGAAAGCATTTTGAATATAGTGCAATGAAAGCATTTTGAATACAGTGCAATGAAAGCATTTTGAATACAGTGCAATGAAAGCATTTTGAATACAGTGCAATGAAAGCATTTTGAATACAGTGCAATGAAAGCATTTTGAATACAGTGTGATGAAAGCATTTTGAATACAGTGTGATGAAAGCATTTTGAATACAGTGCGATGAAAGCATTTTGAATACAGTGTGATGAAAGCATTTTGAATGCAGTGTGATGAAAGCATTTTGAATACAGTGCGATGAAAGCATTTTGAAGACAGTGCCATGAAAGCATTTTGAATACAGTGCAATGAAAGCATTTTGAATACAGTGCAATGAAAGCATTTTGAATACAGTGCAATGAAAGCATTTTGAATACAGTGCAATGAAAGCATTTTGAATACAGTGTGATGAAAGCATTTTGAATACAGTGCAATGAAAGCATTTTGAATACAGTGCAATGAAAGCATTTTGAATACAGTGCAATGAAAGCATTTTGAATACAGTGCAATGAAAGCATTTTGAATACAGTGCAATGAAAGCATTTTGAATACAGTGCAATGAAAGCATTTTGGATACAGTGCAATGAAAGCATTTTGAATACAGTGTGATGAAAGCATTTTGAATACAGTGTGATGAAAGCATTTTGAATGCAGTGCAATGAAAGCATTTTGAATACAGTGTGATGAAAGCATTTTGAATGCAGTGTGATGAAAGCATTTTGAATACAGTGTGATGAAAGCATTTTGAATGCAGTGTGATGAAAGCATTTTGAATACAGTGTGATGAAAGCATTTTGAATACAGTGTGATGAAGCATTTTGAATACAGTGTGATGAAAGCATTTTGAATACAGTGTGATGAAAGCATTTTGAATACAGTGTGATGAAAGCATTTTGAATACAGTGTGATGAAAGCATTTTGAATACAGTGTGATGAAAGCATTTTGAATGCAGTGCAATGAAAGCATTTTGAATACAGTGTGATGAAAGCATTTTGAATGCAGTGTGATGAAAGTATTTTGAATACAGTGTGATGAAAGCATTTTGAATGCAGTGTGATGAAAGCATTTTGAATACAGTGTGATGAAAGCATTTTGAATACAGTGTGATGAAAGCATTTTGAATACAGTGTGATGAAAGCATTTTGAATACAGTGTGATGAAAGCATTTCCAATACAGTGTGATGAAAGCATTTTGAATACAGTGTGATGAAAGCATTTTGAATACAGTGTGATGAAAGCATTTTGAATACAGTGTGATGAAAGCATTTTGAATACAGTGCGACGAAAGCATTTTGAATACAGTGCGATGAAAGCATTTTGAATACAGTGCGACGAAAGCATTTTGAATACAGTGTGACGAAAGCATTTTGAATACAGTGTGACGAAAGCATTTTGAATGCAGTGTGACGAAAGCATTTTGAATGCAGTGTGATGAAAGCATTTTGAATACAGTGTGATGAAAGCATTTTGAATACAGTGTGATGAAAGCATTTTGAATACAGTGCGATGAAAGCATTTTGAATACAGTGCGATGAAAGCATTTTGAATACAGTGCGATGAAAGCATTTTGAATACAGTACAATGAAAGCATTTTGAATACAGTGCGATGAAAGCATTTTGAATGCAGTGCGATGAAAGCATTTTGAATACAGTGTGATGAAAGCATTTTGAATACAGTGTGATGAAAGCATTTTGAATGCAGTGCGATGAAAGCATTTTTAATACAGTGCGATGAAAGCATTTTGAATACAGTGCGATGAAAGCATTTTGAATACAGTGCGATGAAAGCATTTTGAATGCAGTGTGATGAAAGCATTTTGAATGCAGTGTGATGAAAGCATTTTGAATACAGTGTGATGAAAGCATTTTGAATGCAGTGTGATGAAAGCATTTTGAATACAGTGCGATGAAAGCATTTTGAATACAGTTCGATGAAAGCATTTTGAATACAGTGCGATGAAAGCATTTTGAACACAGTGCGATGAAAGCATTTTGAATACAGTGCGATGAAAGCATTTTGAATACAGTGCGATGAAAGCATTTTGAATACAGTGCGATGAAAGCATTTTGAATACAGTGCGATGAAAGCATTTTGAATACAGTGCGATGAAAGCATTTTGAATACAGTGCGATGAAAGCATTTTGAATACAGTGCGATGAAAGCATTTTGAATACAGTGCGATGAAAGCATTTTGAATACAGTGCGATGAAAGCATTTTGAATACAGTGCGACGAAAGCATTTTGAATACAGTGTGCTGAAAGCATTTTGAATACAGTGCGATGAAAGCATTTTGAATAAAGTGCGATGAAAGCATTTTGAATACAGTGCGATGAAAGCATTTTGAATACAGTGCGATGAAAGCATTTTGAATACAGTGCGATGAAAGCATTTTGAATACAGTGTGCTGAAAGCATTTTGAATACAGTGCGATGAAAGCATTTTGAATACAGTGCGATGAAAGCATTTTGAATACAGTGCGATGAAAGCATTTTGAATACAGTGTGCTGAAAGCATTTTGAATACAGTGTGCTGAAAGCATTTTGAATACAGTGTGATGAAAGCATTTTGAATACAGTGTGATGAAAGCATTTTGAATACAGTGCGATGAAAGCATTTTGAATACAGTGTGCTGAAAGCATTTTGAATACAGTGTGATGAAAGCATTTTGAATACAGTGTGATGAAAGCATTTTGAATACAGTGCGATGAAAGCATTTTGAATACAGTGCGATGAAAGCATTTTGAATACAGTGTGATGAAAGCATTTTGAATACAGTGCAATGAAAGCATTTTGAATACAGTGCAATGAAAGCATTTTGAATACAGTGCGACGAAAGCATTTTGAATACAGTGCGACGAAAGCATTTTGAATACAGTGTGATGAAAGCATTTTGAATACAGTGTGATGAAAGCATTTTGAATACAGTGCAATGAAAGCATTTTGAATACAGTGCGATGAAAGCATTTTGAACACAGTGCGATGAAAGCATTTTGAATACAGTGCGATGAAAGCATTTTGAATACAGTGTGATGAAAGCATTTTGAATACAGTGCAATGAAAGCATTTTGAATACAGTGCGATGAAAGCATTTTGAACACAGTGCGATGAAAGCATTTTGAATACAGTGCGATGAAAGCATTTTGAATACAGTGCGATGAAAGCATTTTGAATACAGTGCGATGAAAGCATTTTGAATACAGTGCGATGAAAGCATTTTGAATACAGTGCGATGAAAGCATTTTGAATACAGTGCGATGAAAGCATTTTGAATACAGTGCGATGAAAGCATTTTGAATACAGTGCGATGAAAGCATTTTGAATACAGTGCGATGAAAGCATTTTGAATACAGTGTGATGAAAGCATTTTGAATACAGTGTGATGAAAGCATTTTGAATACAGTGTGACGAAAGCATTTTGAATACAGTGCGACGAAAGCATTTTGAATACAGTGCGACGAAAGCATTTTGAATACAGTGCGACGAAAGCATTTTGAATACAGTGCGACGAAAGCATTTTGAATACAGTGTGACGAAAGCATTTTGAATACAGTGTGACGAAAGCATTTTGAATGCAGTGTGACGAAAGCATTTTGAATGCAGTGTGACGAAAGCATTTTGAATACAGTGTGATGAAAGCATTTTGAATACAGTGTGATGAAAGCATTTTGAATACAGTGTGATGAAGGCATTTTGAATGCAGTGTGATGAAAGCATTTTGAATACAGTGTGATGAAAGCATTTTGAATACAGTGTGATGAAAGCATTTTGAATGCAGTGTGATGAAAGCATTTTGAATACAGTGTGATGAAAGCATTTTGAATACAGTGTGATGAAAGCATTTTGAATACAGTGTGATGAAAGCATTTTGAATACAGTGTGATGAAAGCAGTTTGAATACAGTGTGATGAAAGCATTTTGAATACAGTGTGATGAAAGCATTTTGAATACAGTGTGATGAAAGCATTTTGAATACAGTGTGACGAAAGCATTTTGAATACAGTGCGACGAAAGCATTTTGAATACAGTGCGACGAAAGCATTCTGAATACAGTGCGACGAAAGCATTTTGAATACAGTGCGACGAAAGCATTTTGAATACAGTGTGACGAAAGCATTTTGAATACAGTGTGACGAAAGCATTTTGAATGCAGTGTGACGAAAGCATTTTGAATGCAGTGTGACGAAAGCATTTTGAATACAGTGTGATGAAAGCATTTTGAATACAGTGTGATGAAAGCATTTTGAATACAGTGCGATGAAAGCATTTTGAATACAGTGCGATGAAAGCATTTTGAATACAGTGTGATGAAAGCATTTTGAATACAGTGCCATGAAAGCATTTTGAATGCAGTGCAATGAAAGCATTTTGAATACAGTGTGATGAAAGCATTTTGAATACAGTGCGATGAAAGCATTTTGAATGCAGTGCGATGAAAGCATTTTGAATGCAGTGCGATGAAAGCATTTTGAATACAGTGCGATGAAAGCATTTTTAATACAGTGCGATGAAAGCATTTTGAATACAGTGCGATGAAAGCATTTTGAATGCAGTGTGATGAAAGCATTTTGAATGCAGTGTGATGAAAGCATTTTGAATACAGTGTGATGAAAGCATTTTGAATGCAGTGTGATGAAAGCATTTTGAATACAGTGCGATGAAAGCATTTTGAATACAGTGCGATGAAAGCATTTTGAATACAGTGCGATGAAAGCATTTTGAATACAGTGCGATGAAAGCATTTTGAATACAGTGCGATGAAAGCATTTTGAATACAGTGCGATGAAAGCATTTTGAATACAGTGCGATGAAAGCATTTTGAATACAGTGCGATGAAAGCATTTTGAATACAGTGTGCTGAAAGCATTTTGAATACAGTGCGATGAAAGCATTTTGAATACAGTGCGATGAAAGCATTTTGAATACAGTGCGATGAAAGCATTTTGAATACAGTGCGATGAAAGCATTTTGAATACAGTGCGATGAAAGCATTTTGAATACAGTGTGCTGAAAGCATTTTGAATACAGTGCGATGAAAGCATTTTGAATACAGTGCGATGAAAGCATTTTGAATACAGTGCGATGAAAGCATTTTGAATACAGTGTGATGAAAGCATTTTGAATACAGTGTGATGAAAGCATTTTGAATACAGTGCGATGAAAGCATTTTGAATACAGTGCGATGAAAGCATTTTGAATACAGTGTGCTGAAAGCATTTTGAATACAGTGTGATGAAAGCATTTTGAATACAGTGTGATGAAAGCATTTTGAATACAGTGTGATGAAAGCATTTTGAATACAGTGCGATGGAAGCATTTTGAATACAGTGCAATGAAAGCATTTTGAATACAGTGTGATGAAAGCATTTTGAATACAGTGTGATGAAAGCATTCTGAATACCGTGTGATGAAATAATTTTGAATACAGTGTGATGAAAGCATTTTGAATACAGTGTGATGAAAGCATTCTGAATACAGTGTGATGATATAATTTTGAATACAGTGCAATGAAAGCATTTTGAATACAGTGCAATGAAAGCATTTTGAATACAGTGTGATGAAAGCATTTTGAATACAGTGCGCCAAAAGCATTTTGAATACAGTGTGATGAAAGCATTCTGAATACAGTGTGATGAAAGCATTCTGAATACAGTGTGATGAAAGCATTCTGAATGCAGTGTGATGAAAGCATTTTGAATACAGTGTGATGAAAGCATTCTGAATACAGTGTGATGATATAATTTTGAATACAGTGCAATGAAAGCATTTTGAATACAGTGCAATGAAAGCATTTTGAATACAGTGTGATGAAAGCATTTTGAATACAGTGCGCCAAAAGCATTTTGAATACAGTGTGATGAAAGCATTCTGAATACAGTGTGATGAAAGCATTCTGAATACAGTGTGATGAAAGCATTCTGAATGCAGTGTGATGAAAGCATTTTGAATGCAGTGTGTTGAAAGCATTTTGAATACAGTGTGATGAAAGCATTCTGAATACAGTGTGATGAAAGCATTTTGAATACAGTGTGATGAAAGCATTCTGAATACAGTGTGATGAGAGCATTTTGAATACAGTGTGATGAGAGCATTTTGAATACAGTGCGATGAAAGCATTTTGAATACAGTGCGATGAAAGCATTTTGAATACAGTGTGCTGAAAGCATTTTGAATACAGTGTGATGAAAGCATTTTGAATACAGTGTGATGAAAGCATTCTGAATACAGTGCGATGAAAGCATTTTGAATACAGTGTGCTGAAAGCATTTTGAATACAGTGTGATGAAAGCATTTTGAATACAGTGTGATGAAAGCATTTTGAATACAGTGTGATGAAAGCATTTTGAATACAGTGTGATGAAAGCATTTTGAATACAGTGTGATGAAAGCATTCTGAATACAGTGTGATGAAATAATTTTGAATACAGTGTGATGAAAGCATTTTGAATACAGTGTGATGAAATAATTTTGAATACAGTGCAATGAAAGCATTTTGAATACAGTGCGATGAAAGCATTTTGAATACAGTGTGATGAAAGCATTTTGAATACAGTGTGATGAAAGCATTCTGAATACAGTGTGATGAAAGCATTTTGAATACAGTGTGAGGAAAGCATTCTGAATACAGTGTGATGAAAGCATTTTGAATACAGTGTGATGAAAGCATTTTGAATACAGTGTGATGAAAGCATTTTGAATACAGTGTGATGAAAGCATTTTGAATGCAGTGTGATGAAAGCATTTTGAATACAGTGTGACGAAAGCATTTTGAATACAGTGTGATGAAAGCATTTTGAATACAGTGTGATGAAAGCATTTTGAATACAATGTGATGAAAGCATTTTGAATGCAGTGTGATGAAAGCATTTTGAATACAGTGCGACGAAAGCATTTTGAATACAGTGTGATGAAAGCATTTTGAATACAGTGTGATGAAAGCATTTTGAATACAGTGCAATGAAAGCATTTTGAATACAGTGTGATGAAAGCATTTTGAATACAGTGTGATGAAAGCATTTTGAATACAGTGTGATGAAAGCATTTTGAATACAGTGTGATGAAAGCATTTTGAATACAGTGTGACGAAAGCATTTTGAATACAGTGTGATGAAAGCATTTTGAATACAGTGTGATGAAAGCATTTTGAATACAGTGTGATGAAAGCATTTTGAATACAGTGCGACGAAAGCATTTTGAATACAGTGCGACGAAAGCATTTTGAATACAGTGTGATGAAAGCATTTTGAATACAGTGTGATGAAAGCATTTTGAATGCAGTGCGACGAAAGCATTTTGAATACAGTGTGATGAAAGCATTTTGAATGCAGTGTGATGAAAGCATTTTGAATACATTGCGACGAAAGCATTTTGAATACAGTGCGACGAAAGCATTTTGAATACAGTGTGATGAAAGCATTTTGAATACAGTGTGATGAAAGCATTTTGAATGCAGTGTGATGAAAGCATTTTGAATACAGTGTGATGAAAGCATTTTGAATGCAGTGTGATGAAAGCATTTTGAATACAGTGCAATGAAAGCATTTTGAATACAGTGCGACGAAAGCATTTTGAATACAGTGCGACGAAAGCATTTTGAATACAGTGTGATGAAAGCATTTTGAATACAGTGCGACGAAAGCATTTTGAATACAGTGCGACGAAAGCATTTTGAATACAGTGTGACGAAAGCATTTTGAATGCAGTGTGATGAAAGCATTTTGAATACAGTGTGATGAAAGCATTTTGAATACAGTGCAATGAAAGCATTTTGAATACAGTGTGATGAAAGCATTTTGAATACAGTGCGATGAAAGCATTTTGAATACAGTGCAATGAAAGCATTTTGAATACAGTGCAATGAAAGCATTTTGAATACAGTGCAATGAAAGCATTTTGAATACAGTGCAATGAAAGCATTTTGAATACAGTGCAATGAAAGCATTTTGAATACAGTGCAATGAAAGCATTTTGAATACAGTGCAATGAAAGCATTTTGAATACAGTGTGATGAAAGCATTTTGAATACAGTGTGATGAAAGCATTTTGAATACAGTGCGATGAAAGCATTTTGAATACAGTGTGATGAAAGCATTTTGAATGCAGTGTGATGAAAGCATTTTGAATACAGTGCGATGAAAGCATTTTGAAGACAGTGCCATGAAAGCATTTTGAATACAGTGCAATGAAAGCATTTTGAATACAGTGCAATGAAAGCATTTTGAATACAGTGCAATGAAAGCATTTTGAATACAGTGCAATGAAAGCATTTTGAATACAGTGTGATGAAAGCATTTTGAATACAGTGCAATGAAAGCATTTTGAATACAGTGCAATGAAAGCATTTTGAATACAGTGCAATGAAAGCATTTTGAATACAGTGCAATGAAAGCATTTTGAATACAGTGCAATGAAAGCATTTTGAATACAGTGCAATGAAAGCATTTTGGATACAGTGCAATGAAAGCATTTTGAATACAGTGTGATGAAAGCATTTTGAATACAGTGTGATGAAAGCATTTTGAATGCAGTGCAATGAAAGCATTTTGAATACAGTGTGATGAAAGCATTTTGAATGCAGTGTGATGAAAGCATTTTGAATACAGTGTGATGAAAGCATTTTGAATGCAGTGTGATGAAAGCATTTTGAATACAGTGTGATGAAAGCATTTTGAATACAGTGTGATGAAGCATTTTGAATACAGTGTGATGAAAGCATTTTGAATACAGTGTGATGAAAGCATTTTGAATACAGTGTGATGAAAGCATTTTGAATACAGTGTGATGAAAGCATTTTGAATACAGTGTGATGAAAGCATTTTGAATGCAGTGCAATGAAAGCATTTTGAATACAGTGTGATGAAAGCATTTTGAATGCAGTGTGATGAAAGTATTTTGAATACAGTGTGATGAAAGCATTTTGAATGCAGTGTGATGAAAGCATTTTGAATACAGTGTGATGAAAGCATTTTGAATACAGTGTGATGAAAGCATTTTGAATACAGTGTGATGAAAGCATTTTGAATACAGTGTGATGAAAGCATTTCCAATACAGTGTGATGAAAGCATTTTGAATACAGTGTGATGAAAGCATTTTGAATACAGTGTGATGAAAGCATTTTGAATACAGTGTGATGAAAGCATTTTGAATACAGTGCGACGAAAGCATTTTGAATACAGTGCGATGAAAGCATTTTGAATACAGTGCGACGAAAGCATTTTGAATACAGTGTGACGAAAGCATTTTGAATACAGTGTGACGAAAGCATTTTGAATGCAGTGTGACGAAAGCATTTTGAATGCAGTGTGATGAAAGCATTTTGAATACAGTGTGATGAAAGCATTTTGAATACAGTGTGATGAAAGCATTTTGAATACAGTGCGATGAAAGCATTTTGAATACAGTGCGATGAAAGCATTTTGAATACAGTGCGATGAAAGCATTTTGAATACAGTACAATGAAAGCATTTTGAATACAGTGCGATGAAAGCATTTTGAATGCAGTGCGATGAAAGCATTTTGAATACAGTGTGATGAAAGCATTTTGAATGCAGTGTGATGAAAGCATTTTGAATGCAGTGCGATGAAAGCATTTTTAATACAGTGCGATGAAAGCATTTTGAATACAGTGCGATGAAAGCATTTTGAATACAGTGCGATGAAAGCATTTTGAATGCAGTGTGATGAAAGCATTTTGAATGCAGTGTGATGAAAGCATTTTGAATACAGTGTGATGAAAGCATTTTGAATGCAGTGTGATGAAAGCATTTTGAATACAGTGCGATGAAAGCATTTTGAATACAGTTCGATGAAAGCATTTTGAATACAGTGCGATGAAAGCATTTTGAACACAGTGCGATGAAAGCATTTTGAATACAGTGCGATGAAAGCATTTTGAATACAGTGCGATGAAAGCATTTTGAATACAGTGCGATGAAAGCATTTTGAATACAGTGCGATGAAAGCATTTTGAATACAGTGCGATGAAAGCATTTTGAATACAGTGCGATGAAAGCATTTTGAATACAGTGCGATGAAAGCATTTTGAATACAGTGCGATGAAAGCATTTTGAATACAGTGCGATGAAAGCATTTTGAATACAGTGTGCTGAAAGCATTTTGAATACAGTGCGATGAAAGCATTTTGAATAAAGTGCGATGAAAGCATTTTGAATACAGTGCGATGAAAGCATTTTGAATACAGTGCGATGAAAGCATTTTGAATACAGTGCGATGAAAGCATTTTGAATACAGTGTGCTGAAAGCATTTTGAATACAGTGCGATGAAAGCATTTTGAATACAGTGCGATGAAAGCATTTTGAATACAGTGTGCTGAAAGCATTTTGAATACAGTGTGCTGAAAGCATTTTGAATACAGTGTGATGAAAGCATTTTGAATACAGTGTGATGAAAGCATTTTGAATACAGTGCGATGAAAGCATTTTGAATACAGTGTGCTGAAAGCATTTTGAATACAGTGTGATGAAAGCATTTTGAATACAGTGTGATGAAAGCATTTTGAATACAGTGTGATGAAAGCATTTTGAATACAGTGCGATGAAAGCATTTTGAATACAGTGCGATGAAAGCATTTTGAATACAGTGTGATGAAAGCATTTTGAATACAGTGCAATGAAAGCATTTTGAATACAGTGCAATGAAAGCATTTTGAATACAGTGCGACGAAAGCATTTTGAATACAGTGCGACGAAAGCATTTTGAATACAGTGTGATGAAAGCATTTTGAATACAGTGCGACGAAAGCATTTTGAATACAGTGCGACGAAAGCATTTTGAATGCAGTGTGATGAAAGCATTTTGAATGCAGTGTGATGAAAGCATTTTGAATACAATGTGATGAAAGCATTTTGAATACAGTGTGATGAAAGCATTTTGAATACAGTGTGATGAAAGCATTTTGAATACAGTGTGATGAAAGCATTCTGAATACAGTGTGATGAAAGCATTTTGAATACAGTGTGATGAAAGCATTTTGAATGCAGTGTGATGAAAGCATTCTGAATACAGTGCAATGAAAGCATTTTGAATGCAGTGTGATGAAAGCATTTTGAATACAGTGTGATGAAAGCATTTTGAATGCAGTGTGATGAAAGCATTTTGAACGCAGTGTGATGAAAGCATTTTGAATACAGTGCAATGAAAGCATTTTGAATACAGTGTGATGAAAGCATTTTGAATACAGTGTGATGAAAGCATTTTGAATACAGTGTGATGAAAGCATTTTGAATACAGTGTGATGAAAGCATTTTGAATACAGTGCGATGAAAGCATTTTGAATACAGTGTGCTGAAAGCATTTTGAATACAGTGCGATGAAAGCATTTTGAATACAGTGCAATGAAAGCATTTTGAATACAGTGCAATGAAAGCATTTTGAATACAGTGCAATGAAAGCATTTTGAATACAGTGTGATGAAAGCATTTTGTATACAGTGTGATGAAAGCATTTTGAATACAGTGCAATGAAAGCATTTTGAATACAGTGTGATGAAAGCATTTTGAATGCAGTGTGATGAAAGCATTTTGAATACAGTGTGATGAAAGCATTTTGAATACAGTGTGATGAAAGCATTTTGAATACAGTGTGATGAAAGCATTTTGAATACAGTGTGATGAAAGCATTTTGAATACAGTGTGATGAAAGCATTTTGAATGCAGTGTGATGAAAGCATTTTGAATACAGTGTGATGAAAGCATTTTGAATACAGTGTGATGAAAGCATTTTGAATGCAGTGTGATGAAAGCATTTTGAATACAGTGTGATGAAAGCATTTTGAATACAGTGTGATGAAAGCATTTTGAATACAGTGTGATGAAAGCATTTTGAATACAGTGTGATGAAAGCATTTTGAATACAGTGTGATGAAAGCATTTTGAATACAGTGTGATGAAAGCATTTTGAATACAGTGTGATGAAAGCATTTTGAATACAGTGTGATGAAAGCATTTTGAATACAGTGCGACGAAAGCATTTTGAATACAGTGCGACGAAAGCATTTTGAATACAGTGCGACGAAAGCATTTTGAATACAGTGCGACGAAAGCATTTTGAATACAGTGCGACGAAAGCATTTTGAATACAGTGTGATGAAAGCATTTTGAATACAGTGTGATGAAAGCATTTTGAATGCAGTGCGACGAAAGCATTTTGAATACAGTGTGATGAAAGCATTTTGAATGCAGTGTGATGAAAGCATTTTGAATACATTGCGACGAAAGCATTTTGAATACAGTGCGACGAAAGCATTTTGAATACAGTGTGATGAAAGCATTTTGAATACAGTGTGATGAAAGCATTTTGAATGCAGTGTGATGAAAGCATTTTGAATACAGTGTGATGAAAGCATTTTGAATGCAGTGTGATGAAAGCATTTTGAATACAGTGCAATGAAAGCATTTTGAATACAGTGCGACGAAAGCATTTTGAATACAGTGCGACGAAAGCATTTTGAATACAGTGTGATGAAAGCATTTTGAATACAGTGCGACGAAAGCATTTTGAATACAGTGCGACGAAAGCATTTTGAATACAGTGTGACGAAAGCATTTTGAATGCAGTGTGATGAAAGCATTTTGAATACAGTGTGATGAAAGCATTTTGAATACAGTGCAATGAAAGCATTTTGAATACAGTGTGATGAAAGCATTTTGAATACAGTGCGATGAAAGCATTTTGAATACAGTGCAATGAAAGCATTTTGAATACAGTGCAATGAAAGCATTTTGAATACAGTGCAATGAAAGCATTTTGAATACAGTGCAATGAAAGCATTTTGAATACAGTGCAATGAAAGCATTTTGAATACAGTGCAATGAAAGCATTTTGAATACAGTGCAATGAAAGCATTTTGAATACAGTGTGATGAAAGCATTTTGAATACAGTGTGATGAAAGCATTTTGAATACAGTGCGATGAAAGCATTTTGAATACAGTGTGATGAAAGCATTTTGAATGCAGTGTGATGAAAGCATTTTGAATACAGTGCGATGAAAGCATTTTGAAGACAGTGCCATGAAAGCATTTTGAATACAGTGCAATGAAAGCATTTTGAATACAGTGCAATGAAAGCATTTTGAATACAGTGCAATGAAAGCATTTTGAATACAGTGCAATGAAAGCATTTTGAATACAGTGTGATGAAAGCATTTTGAATACAGTGTGATGAAAGCATTTTGAATACAGTGCAATGAAAGCATTTTGAATACAGTGCAATGAAAGCATTTTGAATACAGTGCAATGAAAGCATTTTGAATACAGTGCAATGAAAGCATTTTGAATACAGTGCAATGAAAGCATTTTGGATACAGTGCAATGAAAGCATTTTGAATACAGTGTGATGAAAGCATTTTGAATACAGTGTGATGAAAGCATTTTGAATGCAGTGCAATGAAAGCATTTTGAATACAGTGTGATGAAAGCATTTTGAATGCAGTGTGATGAAAGCATTTTGAATACAGTGTGATGAAAGCATTTTGAATACAGTGTGATGAAAGCATTTTGAATACAGTGTGATGAAAGCATTTTGAATACAGTGTGATGAAAGCATTTTGAATGCAGTGTGATGAAAGCATTTTGAATACAGTGTGATGAAAGCATTTTGAATACAGTGTGATGAAAGCATTTTGAATGCAGTGTGATGAAAGCATTTTGAATACAGTGTGATGAAAGCATTTTGAATACAGTGTGATGAAAGCATTTTGAATACAGTGTGATGAAAGCATTTTGAATACAGTGTGATGAAAGCATTTTGAATACAGTGTGATGAAAGCATTTTGAATACAGTGTGATGAAAGCATTTTGAATACAGTGTGATGAAAGCATTTTGAATACAGTGTGATGAAAGCATTTTGAATACAGTGCGACGAAAGCATTTTGAATACAGTGCGACGAAAGCATTTTGAATACAGTGCGACGAAAGCATTTTGAATACAGTGCGACGAAAGCATTTTGAATACAGTGCGACGAAAGCATTTTGAATACAGTGTGATGAAAGCATTTTGAATACAGTGTGATGAAAGCATTTTGAATGCAGTGCGACGAAAGCATTTTGAATACAGTGTGATGAAAGCATTTTGAATGCAGTGTGATGAAAGCATTTTGAATACATTGCGACGAAAGCATTTTGATTTTTGAATACAGTGCGACGAAAGCATTTTGAATACAGTGTGATGAAAGCATTTTGAATACAGTGTGATGAAAGCATTTTGAATGCAGTGTGATGAAAGCATTTTGAATACAGTGTGATGAAAGCATTTTGAATGCAGTGTGATGAAAGCATTTTGAATACAGTGCAATGAAAGCATTTTGAATACAGTGCGACGAAAGCATTTTGAATACAGTGCGACGAAAGCATTTTGAATACAGTGTGATGAAAGCATTTTGAATACAGTGCGACGAAAGCATTTTGAATACAGTGCGACGAAAGCATTTTGAATACAGTGTGACGAAAGCATTTTGAATGCAGTGTGATGAAAGCATTTTGAATACAGTGTGATGAAAGCATTTTGAATACAGTGCAATGAAAGCATTTTGAATACAGTGTGATGAAAGCATTTTGAATACAGTGCGATGAAAGCATTTTGAATACAGTGCAATGAAAGCATTTTGAATACAGTGCAATGAAAGCATTTTGAATACAGTGCAATGAAAGCATTTTGAATACAGTGCAATGAAAGCATTTTGAATACAGTGCAATGAAAGCATTTTGAATACAGTGCAATGAAAGCATTTTGAATACAGTGCAATGAAAGCATTTTGAATACAGTGTGATGAAAGCATTTTGAATACAGTGTGATGAAAGCATTTTGAATACAGTGCGATGAAAGCATTTTGAATACAGTGTGATGAAAGCATTTTGAATGCAGTGTGATGAAAGCATTTTGAATACAGTGCGATGAAAGCATTTTGAAGACAGTGCCATGAAAGCATTTTGAATACAGTGCAATGAAAGCATTTTGAATACAGTGCAATGAAAGCATTTTGAATACAGTGCAATGAAAGCATTTTGAATACAGTGCAATGAAAGCATTTTGAATACAGTGTGATGAAAGCATTTTGAATACAGTGCAATGAAAGCATTTTGAATACAGTGCAATGAAAGCATTTTGAATACAGTGCAATGAAAGCATTTTGAATACAGTGCAATGAAAGCATTTTGAATACAGTGCAATGAAAGCATTTTGAATACAGTGCAATGAAAGCATTTTGGATACAGTGCAATGAAAGCATTTTGAATACAGTGTGATGAAAGCATTTTGAATACAGTGTGATGAAAGCATTTTGAATGCAGTGCAATGAAAGCATTTTGAATACAGTGTGATGAAAGCATTTTGAATGCAGTGTGATGAAAGCATTTTGAATACAGTGTGATGAAAGCATTTTGAATGCAGTGTGATGAAAGCATTTTGAATACAGTGTGATGAAAGCATTTTGAATACAGTGTGATGAAGCATTTTGAATACAGTGTGATGAAAGCATTTTGAATACAGTGTGATGAAAGCATTTTGAATACAGTGTGATGAAAGCATTTTGAATACAGTGTGATGAAAGCATTTTGAATACAGTGTGATGAAAGCATTTTGAATGCAGTGCAATGAAAGCATTTTGAATACAGTGTGATGAAAGCATTTTGAATGCAGTGTGATGAAAGCATTTTGAATACAGTGTGATGAAAGCATTTTGAATGCAGTGTGATGAAAGCATTTTGAATACAGTGTGATGAAAGCATTTTGAATACAGTGTGATGAAAGCATTTTGAATACAGTGTGATGAAAGCATTTTGAATACAGTGTGATGAAAGCATTTCCAATACAGTGTGATGAAAGCATTTTGAATACAGTGTGATGAAAACATTTTGAATACAGTGTGATGAAAGCATTTTGAATACAGTGTGATGAAAGCATTTTGAATACAGTGCGACGAAAGCATTTTGAATACAGTGCGATGAAAGCATTTTGAATACAGTGCGACGAAAGCATTTTGAATACAGTGTGACGAAAGCATTTTGAATACAGTGTGACGAAAGCATTTTGAATGCAGTGTGACGAAAGCATTTTGAATGCAGTGTGATGAAAGCATTTTGAATACAGTGTGATGAAAGCATTTTGAATACAGTGTGATGAAAGCATTTTGAATACAGTGCGATGAAAGCATTTTGAATACAGTGCGATGAAAGCATTTTGAATACAGTGCGATGAAAGCATTTTGAATACAGTACAATGAAAGCATTTTGAATACAGTGCGATGAAAGCATTTTGAATGCAGTGCGATGAAAGCATTTTGAATACAGTGTGATGAAAGCATTTTGAATACAGTGTGATGAAAGCATTTTGAATGCAGTGCGATGAAAGCATTTTTAATACAGTGCGATGAAAGCATTTTGAATACAGTGCGATGAAAGCATTTTGAATACAGTGCGATGAAAGCATTTTGAATGCAGTGTGATGAAAGCATTTTGAATGCAGTGTGATGAAAGCATTTTGAATACAGTGTGATGAAAGCATTTTGAATGCAGTGTGATGAAAGCATTTTGAATACAGTGCGATGAAAGCATTTTGAATACAGTTCGATGAAAGCATTTTGAATACAGTGCGATGAAAGCATTTTGAACACAGTGCGATGAAAGCATTTTGAATACAGTGCGATGAAAGCATTTTGAATACAGTGCGATGAAAGCATTTTGAATACAGTGCGATGAAAGCATTTTGAATACAGTGCGATGAAAGCATTTTGAATACAGTGCGATGAAAGCATTTTGAATACAGTGCGATGAAAGCATTTTGAATACAGTGCGATGAAAGCATTTTGAATACAGTGCGATGAAAGCATTTTGAAAACAGTGCGATGAAAGCATTTTGAATACAGTGCGATGAAAGCATTTTGAATACAGTGTGCTGAAAGCATTTTGAATACAGTGCGATGAAAGCATTTTGAATAAAGTGCGATGAAAGCATTTTGAATACAGTGCGATGAAAGCATTTTGAATACAGTGCGATGAAAGCATTTTGAATACAGTGCGATGAAAGCATTTTGAATACAGTGTGCTGAAAGCATTTTGAATACAGTGCGATGAAAGCATTTTGAATACAGTGCGATGAAAGCATTTTGAATACAGTGTGCTGAAAGCATTTTGAATACAGTGTGCTGAAAGCATTTTGAATACAGTGTGATGAAAGCATTTTGAATACAGTGTGATGAAAGCATTTTGAATACAGTGCGATGAAAGCATTTTGAATACAGTGTGCTGAAAGCATTTTGAATACAGTGTGATGAAAGCATTTTGAATACAGTGTGATGAAAGCATTTTGAATACAGTGTGATGAAAGCATTTTGAATACAGTGCGATGAAAGCATTTTGAATACAGTGCGATGAAAGCATTTTGAATACAGTGTGATGAAAGCATTTTGAATACAGTGCAATGAAAGCATTTTGAATACAGTGCAATGAAAGCATTTTGAATACAGTGCGACGAAAGCATTTTGAATACAGTGCGACGAAAGCATTTTGAATACAGTGTGATGAAAGCATTTTGAATACAGTGCGACGAAAGCATTTTGAATACAGTGCGACGAAAGCATTTTGAATGCAGTGTGATGAAAGCATTTTGAATACAGTGCGACGAAAGCATTTTGAATACAGTGTGATGAAAGCATTTTGAATGCAGTGTGATGAAAGCATTTTGAATACAATGTGATGAAAGCATTTTGAATACAGTGTGATGAAAGCATTTTGAATACAGTGTGATGAAAGCATTTTGAATACAGTGTGATGAAAGCATTCTGAATACAGTGTGATGAAAGCATTTTGAATACAGTGTGATGAAAGCATTTTGAATGCAGTGTGATGAAAGCATTCTGAATACAGTGCAATGAAAGCATTTTGAATGCAGTGTGATGAAAGCATTTTGAATACAGTGTGATGAAAGCATTTTGAATGCAGTGTGATGAAAGCATTTTGAACGCAGTGTGATGAAAGCATTTTGAATACAGTGCAATGAAAGCATTTTGAATACAGTGTGATGAAAGCATTTTGAATACAGTGTGATGAAAGCATTTTGAATACAGTGTGATGAAAGCATTTTGAATACAGTGTGATGAAAGCATTTTGAATACAGTGCAATGAAAGCATTTTGAATACAGTGTGCTGAAAGCATTTTGAATACAGTGCGATGAAAGCATTTTGAATACAGTGTAATGAAAGCATTTTGAATACAGTGCAATGAAAGCATTTTGAATACAGTGCAATGAAAGCATTTTGAATACAGTGTGATGAAAGCATTTTGTATACAGTGTGATGAAAGCATTTTGAATACAGTGCAATGAAAGCATTTTGAATACAGTGTGATGAAAGCATTTTGAATGCAGTGTGATGAAAGCATTTTGAATACAGTGTGATGAAAGCATTTTGAATACAGTGTGATGAAAGCATTTTGAATACAGTGTGATGAAAGCATTTTGAATACAGTGTGATGAAAGCATTTTGAATACAGTGTGATGAAAGCATTTTGAATGCAGTGTGATGAAAGCATTTTGAATACAGTGTGATGAAAGCATTTTGAATACAGTGTGATGAAAGCATTTTGAATGCAGTGTGATGAAAGCATTTTGAATACAGTGTGATGAAAGCATTTTGAATACAGTGTGATGAAAGCATTTTGAATACAGTGTGATGAAAGCATTTTGAATACAGTGTGATGAAAGCATTTTGAATACAGTGTGATGAAAGCATTTTGAATACAGTGTGATGAAAGCATTTTGAATACAGTGTGATGAAAGCATTTTGAATACAGTGTGATGAAAGCATTTTGAATACAGTGCGACGAAAGCATTTTGAATACAGTGCGACGAAAGCATTTTGAATACAGTGCGACGAAAGCATTTTGAATACAGTGCGACGAAAGCATTTTGAATACAGTGTGACGAAAGCATTTTGAATACAGTGTGACGAAAGCATTTTGAATACAGTGTGATGAAAGCATTTTGAATGCAGTGTGATGAAAGCATTTTGAATACAGTGTGATGAAAGCATTTTGAATACAGTGTGATGAAAGCATTTTGAATACAGTGTGATGAAAGCATTTTGAATACAGTGTGATGAAAGCATTTTGAATACAGTGTGATGAAAGCATTTTGAATGCAGTGTGATGAAAGCATTTTGAATACAGTGTGATGAAAGCATTTTGAATACAGTGTGATGAAAGCATTTTGAATGCAGTGTGATGAAAGCATTTTGAATACAGTGTGATGAAAGCATTTTGAATGCAGTGTGATGAAAGCATTTTGAATACAGTGTGATGAAAGCATTTTGAATACAGTGTGATGAAAGCATTTTGAATACAGTGTGATGAAAGCATTTTGAATACAGTGTGATGAAAGCATTTTGAATACAGTGTGATGAAAGCATTTTGAATACAGTGTGATGAAAGCATTTTGAATACAGTGTGATGAAAGCATTTTGAATACAGTGTGATGAAAGCATTTTGAATACAGTGCGACGAAAGCATTTTGAATACAGTGCGACGAAAGCATTTTGAATACAGTGCGACGAAAGCATTTTGAATACAGTGTGACGAAAGCATTTTGAATACAGTGTGACGAAAGCATTTTGAATACAGTGTGACGAAAGCATTTTGAATGCAGTGTGACGAAAGCATTTTGAATGCAGTGTGATGAAAGCATTTTGAATACAGTGTGATGAAAGCATTTTGAATACAGTGTGATGAAAGCATTTTGAATACAGTGCGATGAAAGCATTTTGAATACAGTGCGATGAAAGCATTTTGAATACAGTGCGATGAAAGCATTTTGAACACAGTGCGATGAAAGCATTTTGAACACAGTGCGATGAAAGCATTTTGAATACAGTGCGATGAAAGCATTTTGAATACAGTGCGATGAAAGCATTTTGAATACAGTGCGATGAAAGCATTTTGAATACAGTGCGATGAAAGCATTTTGAATACAGTGCGATGAAAGCATTTTGAATACAGTGCGATGAAAGCATTTTGAATACAGTGCGATGAAAGCATTTTGAATACAGTGCGATGAAAGCATTTTGAATACAGTGCGATGAAAGCATTTTGAATACAGTGCGATGAAAGCATTTTGAATACAGTGTGCTGAAAGCATTTTGAATACAGTGCGATGAAAGCATTTTGAATACAGTGCGATGAAAGCATTTTGAATACAGTGCGATGAAAGCATTTTGAATACAGTGCGATGAAAGCATTTTGAATACAGTGCGATGAAAGCATTTTGAATACAGTGTGCTGAAAGCATTTTGAATACAGTGCGATGAAAGCATTTTGAATACAGTGCGATGAAAGCATTTTGAATACAGTGCGATGAAAGCATTTTGAATACAGTGCGATGAAAGCATTTTGAATACAGTGCGCTGAAAGCATTTTGAATACAGTGTGATGAAAGCATTTTGAATACTGTGTGATGAAAGCATTTTGAATACAGTGCGATGAAAGCATTTTGAATACAGTGTGCTGAAAGCATTTTGAATACAGTGTGATGAAAGCATTTTGAATACAGTGTGACGAAAGCATTTTGAATACAGTGCGATGAAAGCATTTTGAATACAGTGCGATGAAAGCATTTTGAATACAGTGTGATGAAAGCATTTTGAATACAGTGTGATGAAAGCATTCTGAATACAGTGTGATGAAAGCATTTTGAATACAGTGTGATGAAAGCATTCTGAATGCAGTGTGATGAAAGCATTTTGAATACAGTGTGATGAAAGCATTCTGAATACAGTGCGATGAAAGCATTTTTAATACAGTGCGATGAAAGCATTTTGAATACAGTGTGCTGAAAGCATTTTGAATACAGTGTGATGAAAGCATTTTGAATACAGTGTGATGAAAGCATTCTGAATACAGTGCGATGAAAGCATTTTGAATACAGTGTGCTGAAAACATTTTGAATACAGTGTGATGAAAGCATTTTGAATACAGTGTGATGAAAGCATTTTGAATACAGTGTGATGAAAGCATTTTGAATACAGTGTGATGAAAGCATTCTGAATACAGTGTGATGAAATAATTTTGAATACAGTGTGATGAAAGCATTTTGAATACAGTGTGATGAAAGCATTCTGAATACAGTGTGATGAAATAATTCTGAATACAGTGCGATGAAAGCATTTTGAATACAGTGCGATGAAAGCATTTTGAATACAGTGCGATGAAAGCATTTTGAATACAGTGCAATGAAAGCATTTTGAATACAGTGTGATGAAAGCATTTTGAATACAGTGTGATGAAAGCATTTTGAATACAGTGCAATGAAAGCATTTTGAATACAGTGCAATGAAAGCATTTTGAATACAGTGCAATGAAAGCATTTTGAATACAGTGCAATGAAAGCATTTTGAATACAGTGTGATGAAAGCATTTTGAATACAGTGTGATGAAAGCATTTTGAATACAGTGCAATGAAAGCATTTTGAATACAGTGTGATGAAAGCATTTTGAATGCAGTGTGATGAAAGCATTCTGAATACAGTGCAATGAAAGCATTTTGAATGCAGTGTGATGAAAGCATTTTGAATACAGTGTGATGAAAGCATTTTGAATGCAGTGTGATGAAAGCATTTTGAACGCAGTGTGATGAAAGCATTTTGAATACAGTGCAATGAAAGCATTTTGAATACAGTGTGATGAAAGCATTTTGAATACAGTGTGATGAAAGCATTTTGAATACAGTGTGATGAAAGCATTTTGAATACAGTGTGATGAAAGCATTTTGAATACAGTGCAATGAAAGCATTTTGAATACAGTGTGCTGAAAGCATTTTGAATACAGTGCGATGAAAGCATTTTGAATACAGTGTAATGAAAGCATTTTGAATACAGTGCAATGAAAGCATTTTGAATACAGTGCAATGAAAGCATTTTGAATACAGTGTGATGAAAGCATTTTGTATACAGTGTGATGAAAGCATTTTGAATACAGTGCAATGAAAGCATTTTGAATACAGTGTGATGAAAGCATTTTGAATGCAGTGTGATGAAAGCATTTTGAATACAGTGTGATGAAAGCATTTTGAATACAGTGTGATGAAAGCATTTTGAATACAGTGTGATGAAAGCATTTTGAATACAGTGTGATGAAAGCATTTTGAATACAGTGTGATGAAAGCATTTTGAATGCAGTGTGATGAAAGCATTTTGAATACAGTGTGATGAAAGCATTTTGAATACAGTGTGATGAAAGCATTTTGAATGCAGTGTGATGAAAGCATTTTGAATACAGTGTGATGAAAGCATTTTGAATACAGTGTGATGAAAGCATTTTGAATACAGTGTGATGAAAGCATTTTGAATACAGTGTGATGAAAGCATTTTGAATACAGTGTGATGAAAGCATTTTGAATACAGTGTGATGAAAGCATTTTGAATACAGTGTGATGAAAGCATTTTGAATACAGTGTGATGAAAGCATTTTGAATACAGTGCGACGAAAGCATTTTGAATACAGTGCGACGAAAGCATTTTGAATACAGTGCGACGAAAGCATTTTGAATACAGTGCGACGAAAGCATTTTGAATACAGTGTGACGAAAGCATTTTGAATACAGTGTGACGAAAGCATTTTGAATACAGTGTGATGAAAGCATTTTGAATGCAGTGTGATGAAAGCATTTTGAATACAGTGTGATGAAAGCATTTTGAATACAGTGTGATGAAAGCATTTTGAATACAGTGTGATGAAAGCATTTTGAATACAGTGTGATGAAAGCATTTTGAATACAGTGTGATGAAAGCATTTTGAATGCAGTGTGATGAAAGCATTTTGAATACAGTGTGATGAAAGCATTTTGAATACAGTGTGATGAAAGCATTTTGAATGCAGTGTGATGAAAGCATTTTGAATACAGTGTGATGAAAGCATTTTGAATGCAGTGTGATGAAAGCATTTTGAATACAGTGTGATGAAAGCATTTTGAATACAGTGTGATGAAAGCATTTTGAATACAGTGTGATGAAAGCATTTTGAATACAGTGTGATGAAAGCATTTTGAATACAGTGTGATGAAAGCATTTTGAATACAGTGTGATGAAAGCATTTTGAATACAGTGTGATGAAAGCATTTTGAATACAGTGTGATGAAAGCATTTTGAATACAGTGCGACGAAAGCATTTTGAATACAGTGCGACGAAAGCATTTTGAATACAGTGTGACGAAAGCATTTTGAATACAGTGTGACGAAAGCATTTTGAATACAGTGTGACGAAAGCATTTTGAATACAGTGTGACGAAAGCATTTTGAATGCAGTGTGACGAAAGCATTTTGAATGCAGTGTGATGAAAGCATTTTGAATACAGTGTGATGAAAGCATTTTGAATACAGTGTGATGAAAGCATTTTGAATACAGTGCGATGAAAGCATTTTGAATACAGTGCGATGAAAGCATTTTGAATACAGTGCGATGAAAGCATTTTGAACACAGTGCGATGAAAGCATTTTGAACACAGTGCGATGAAAGCATTTTGAATACAGTGCGATGAAAGCATTTTGAATACAGTGCGATGAAAGCATTTTGAATACAGTGCGATGAAAGCATTTTGAATACAGTGCGATGAAAGCATTTTGAATACAGTGCGATGAAAGCATTTTGAATACAGTGCGATGAAAGCATTTTGAATACAGTGCGATGAAAGCATTTTGAATACAGTGCGATGAAAGCATTTTGAATACAGTGCGATGAAAGCATTTTGAATACAGTGCGATGAAAGCATTTTGAATACAGTGTGCTGAAAGCATTTTGAATACAGTGCGATGAAAGCATTTTGAATACAGTGCGATGAAAGCATTTTGAATACAGTGCGATGAAAGCATTTTGAATACAGTGCGATGAAAGCATTTTGAATACAGTGCGATGAAAGCATTTTGAATACAGTGTGCTGAAAGCATTTTGAATACAGTGCGATGAAAGCATTTTGAATACAGTGCGATGAAAGCATTTTGAATACAGTGCGATGAAAGCATTTTGAATACAGTGCGATGAAAGCATTTTGAATACAGTGCGCTGAAAGCATTTTGAATACAGTGTGATGAAAGCATTTTGAATACTGTGTGATGAAAGCATTTTGAATACAGTGCGATGAAAGCATTTTGAATACAGTGTGCTGAAAGCATTTTGAATACAGTGTGATGAAAGCATTTTGAATACAGTGTGACGAAAGCATTTTGAATACAGTGCGATGAAAGCATTTTGAATACAGTGCGATGAAAGCATTTTGAATACAGTGTGATGAAAGCATTTTGAATACAGTGTGATGAAAGCATTCTGAATACAGTGTGATGAAAGCATTTTGAATACAGTGTGATGAAAGCATTCTGAATGCAGTGTGATGAAAGCATTTTGAATACAGTGTGATGAAAGCATTCTGAATACAGTGCGATGAAAGCATTTTTAATACAGTGCGATGAAAGCATTTTGAATACAGTGTGCTGAAAGCATTTTGAATACAGTGTGATGAAAGCATTTTGAATACAGTGTGATGAAAGCATTCTGAATACAGTGCGATGAAAGCATTTTGAATACAGTGTGCTGAAAACATTTTGAATACAGTGTGATGAAAGCATTTTGAATACAGTGTGATGAAAGCATTTTGAATACAGTGTGATGAAAGCATTTTGAATACAGTGTGATGAAAGCATTCTGAATACAGTGTGATGAAATAATTTTGAATACAGTGTGATGAAAGCATTTTGAATACAGTGTGATGAAAGCATTCTGAATACAGTGTGATGAAATAATTCTGAATACAGTGCGATGAAAGCATTTTGAATACAGTGCGATGAAAGCATTTTGAATACAGTGCGATGAAAGCATTTTGAATACAGTGCAATGAAAGCATTTTGAATACAGTGTGATGAAAGCATTTTGAATACAGTGTGATGAAAGCATTTTGAATACAGTGCAATGAAAGCATTTTGAATACAGTGCAATGAAAGCATTTTGAATACAGTGCAATGAAAGCATTTTGAATACAGTGCAATGAAAGCATTTTGAATACAGTGTGATGAAAGCATTTTGAATACAGTGTGATGAAAGCATTTTGAATACAGTGCGATGAAAGCATTTTGAATACAGTGTGATGAAAGCATTTTGAATGCAGTGTGATGAAAGCATTTTGAATACAGTGTGATGAAAGCATTTTGAATACAGTGTGACGAAAGCATTTTGAATACAGTGTGACGAAAGCATTTTGAATACAGTGTGATGAAAGCATTTTGAATACAGTGTGATGAAAGCATTTTGAATACAGTGCAATGAAAGCATTTTGAATACAGTGCAATGAAAGCATTTTGAATACAGTGCAATGAAAGCATTTTGAATACAGTGCAATGAAAGCATTTTGAATACAGTGTGATGAAAGCATTTTGAATACAGTGTGATGAAAGCATTTTGAATACAGTGCGATGAAAGCATTTTGAATACAGTGTGATGAAAGCATTTTGAATGCAGTGTGATGAAAGCATTTTGAATACAGTGTGATGAAAGCATTTTGAATACAGTGTGACGAAAGCATTTTGAATACAGTGTGACGAAAGCATTTTGAATGCAGTGTGATGAAAGCATTTTGAATACAGTGTGATGAAAGCATTTTGAATACAGTGTGATGAAAGCATTTTGAATACAGTGCGATGAAAGCATTTTGAATACAGTGCGATGAAAGCATTTTGAATACAGTGTGATGAAAGCATTTTGAATACAGTGCAATGAAAGCATTTTGAATACAGTGCGATGAAAGCATTTTGAATGCAGTGTGATGAAAGCATTTTGAATACAGTGTGATGAAAGCATTTTGAATACAGTGTGATGAAAGCATTTTGAATGCAGTGCGATGAAAGCATTTTGAATACAGTGCGATGAAAGCATTTTGAATACAGTGCGATGAAAGCATTTTGAATACAGTGCGATGAAAGCATTTTGAATGCAGTGTGATGAAAGCATTTTGAATGCAGTGTGATGAAAGCATTTTGAATACAGTGTGATGAAAGCATTTTGAATGCAGTGTGATGAAAGCATTTTGAATACAGTGCGATGAAAGCATTTTGAATACAGTGCGATGAAAGCATTTTGAATACAGTGCGATGAAAGCATTTTGAATACAGTGCGATGAAAGCATTTTGAACACAGTGCGATGAAAGCATTTTGAATACAGTGCGATGAAAGCATTTTGAATACAGTGCGATGAAAGCATTTTGAATACAGTGCGATGAAAGCATTTTGAATACAGTGCGATGAAAGCATTTTGAATACAGTGCGCTGAAAGCATTTTGAATACAGTGCGATGAAAGCATTTTGAATACAGTGCTATGAAAGCATTTTGAATACAGTGCGATGAAAGCATTTTGAATACAGTGCGATGAAAGCATTTTGAATACAGTGCGATGAAAGCATTTTGAATACAGTGTGCTGAAAGCATTTTGAATACAGTGCGATGAAAGCATTTTGAATACAGTGCGATGAAAGCATTTTGAATACAGTGCGATGAAAGCATTTTGAATACAGTGCGATGAAAGCATTTTGAATACAGTGCGATGAAAGCATTTTGAATACAGTGTGCTGAAAGCATTTTGAATACAGTGCGATGAAAGCATTTTGAATACAGTGCGATGAAAGCATTTTGAATACAGTGCGATGAAAGCATTTTGAATACAGTGCGATGAAAGCATTTTGAATACAGTGTGCTGAAAGCATTTTGAATACAGTGTGATGAAAGCATTTTGAATACAGTGTGATGAAAGCATTTTGAATACAGTGCGATGAAAGCATTTTGAATACAGTGCGATGAAAGCATTTTGAATACAGTGTGCTGAAAGCATTTTGAATACAGTGTGATGAAACCATTTTGAATACAGTGTGATGAAAGCATTTTGAATACAGTGTGATGAAAGCATTTTGAATACAGTGCAATGAAAGCATTTTGAATACAGTGTGATGAAAGCATTTTGAATACAGTGTGATGAAAGCATTCTGAATACAGTGTGATGAAATAATTTTGAATACAGTGTGATGAAAGCATTTTGAATACAGTGTGATGAAAGCATTCTGAATACAGTGTGATGATATAATTTTGAATACAGTGCAATGAAAGCATTTTGAATACAGTGCAATGAAAGCATTTTGAATACAGTGTGATGAAAGCATTTTGAATACAGTGTGATGAAAGCATTTTGAATACAGTGCGCCAAAAGCATTTTGAATACAGTGTGATGAAAGCATTCTGAATACAGTGTGATGAAAGCATTCTGAATACAGTGTGATGAAAGCATTCTGAATGCAGTGTGATGAAAGCATTTTGAATGCAGTGTGATGAAAGCATTTTGAATACAGTCTGATGAAAGCATTCTGAATACAGTGTGATGAAAGCATTTTGAATACAGTGTGATGAAAGCATTTTGAATACAGTGCGATGAAAGCATTTTGAATACAGTGTGATGAAAGCATTCTGAATACAGTGCGATGAAAGCATTTTTAATACAGTGCGATGAAAGCATTTTGAATACAGTGTGCTGAAAGCATTTTGAATACAGTGTGCTGAAAGCATTTTGAATACAGTGTGATGAAAGCATTTTGAATACAGTGTGATGAAAGCATTTTGAATACAGTGTGATGAAAGCATTTTGAATACAGTGTGATGAAAGCATTTTGAATACAGTGTGATGAAAGCATTCTGAATACAGTGTGATGAAATAATTTTGAATACAGTGTGATGAAAGCATTTTGAATACAGTGTGATGAAATAATTTTGAATACAGTGCAATGAAAGCATTTTGAATACAGTGCGATGAAAGCATTTTGAATACAGTGTGATGAAAGCATTTTGAATACAGTGTGATGAAAGCATTCTGAATACAGTGTGATGAAAGCATTTTGAATACAGTGTGATGAAATAATTTTGTCATCGCTCCTCCTTACGACAATATGTTAAATATCGTTGAAGTGGACGTGAAATATCCTTCTGTGTCCGTTGTGAAGTGTCGTGGAGCTATATATAGTTACTGGTACTGGCACCATTACCAAATCCCAAATTTCTGCCCTGATTTCCTTTGCCGAGTGGCAACCCATCCAGGTTTGTAACCCTCGTCATATAAACTGATTTGGCAGCACCGACTCTCTGTGCGCACATCCTCTCATCTATTCTTCTTTTTACCACCTGGGGAACCAACTTCCACATTCTCTTAAATCTAATTCTTCCCTCTCGATCAACCCTGCTGTTTGTGTCTCCCCCTACATTCTACTGTCCTTTCCTTTTGTTGCATTCTGATCCGTTCAGTGTTATAGATCTTCCACAATCCTTGCCTATGTATGCAACAAAGTTATATAAAAATGGTGGGCTGTGTGCAAGGATGCACAATCTGATAAGGACAATAACAACAATGTTGTGATTATAACATGCCTGTGAGTAGGGTGACTGCCCAGCCCAGCAGTTGATGGCAAATAATGTTGTTGTCAAGTTGATGTCGAAGAAATTTGCACTGGAGGGAGGAAGGCGAGAGGGCCAAATGTAAGAAAAAGTAAAACATGGAGGAGAACATGACGTTGTGAGTATTTAAAAAAATCATAACTATGCTGCTTTCTATGTTTTAGATCATTATTATGTTAATGAGTAAATCTGTGGCCTGATAATTAACTCAATATATGTCGATCTAAACACCTCCTAATTTCTTCTTCTTCTTCTTTCATCTGCAACACAAGGCTGTGGGATGGCATCATTGCCTGAGGTTGTGGCTGTGCTGCTGATGCAATGCCCTCTGTATGTTAGGGCAGGAATTTGGAATTTGTTCATGGTGTTGGCGATCGCTCGCCCACTCTTTGCGCGCGGACACCGGGAGATCTTTACGTCCACCAACTAATGCAAGCAGAGATACAAAGTTTGACGAATCACCCTACTAGTCAGGTTCACTATGTTTTTTCGTTCAAAATCATGGTAGATTAGCAAACCTATACATTTTTGGAAACGTTATTACATGGAAAATCTGAAAATCAATGTTTACATTTGCCAATTCAGACCAATTCGATTCGACCAATTCGACCAATTCGACCAATTGACCAATTCCATTCGACCTATTCGACCATTCGACCATTCGACCAATCGCTTCGATCGACCATTCGACCATTCGACCAATTCGATCGATTCGATTCGATTCGATTCATCGAATTCGATTCGATCGACCATTCGACCAATTCGATTTGCCAATCAATTTGACCGACCTTTGCTTGTGTGGAACGGACTGTGAAAACGATGCGGACTATATTGTCGGATACGACACACAGGACAGTGATGACGAACTCTAAATGGCATATTCTGTAATCGTGTATGTTTGATGCCATTGACTGCCTGTGTATATTTTGTCATTGACTGCCTGTGTAGATGTGAAGTTATACTGACTGCATGTGTATATATGATTTTGCTGACTGCCTGTGTATGTTTGGTGATATGAATTATTGTGACACATTTTTATGTTATTAACTGCCTGTACAAAATGATAACATGTATTTGATTATGCAACTTATCGCGAATATAAAGACAATATTTTGCAATTCAAAACCTTTGATTCGTGTCTTACCATTCCCCATAGCACTAATTTGATACTTTCATTGGATTCCTTGTCCCTGAAAATATAGGTTTAGTATATTTTAAAAAGTTTTTAGGGTAATTAGAGGCAGAAATAGAACAAAATATGTATTTTACAGTGGCCATTTTCAAAATCCAAAATGGCCGCCACACAGGTATCACTCCAAATGTAAACATTGATTTTTAGTTTCCTTATGCTATAACCTTTCCAAAAATGTATAGGTTTGCTAATCTACAATGATTTTGAACGAAATATAATTTATTGACATAGTGAACCGGACTATACCTGCGGAACAGCGGTATGACAGTTTTTAGTTGTGCTGGGGTTCAAATCAAGGGTTCAAATCAAGGGTTCACTCATTGGGACTGACACAATCTGTCAATTTCCCGACTCAGATCTCAGTCAATGGAGTATCTTCTCTTCTAGACTTGGTTGTGACAAACTTCCCTCCAAATGTCTGCTGCTCTTCTTCTGCTCCAATCGGTTCTTCTGACCATGTGCTTGTTAAAGTGGACATCTCTCTGGCCATTCTCAGAGAGCCTCCTCAGTGCCGGCGAGTCTGACATTTCACTCAGGCCGACTGGCACGGTCTTCAAGCAGCCATCAATCATCTGGACTGGTCTCCCATCTCCACTGCCTCTGACATCAATTCTTCCTGGGATTCTTCCAAAGCAAACTGCACTCTCTCTCATGCACAGATTTATCCCATCTCGTCTTCAGTTGTCTTACCCTTCCTCCCGTCCATGGTACACTGAATCTTGTGGTGAGGCAGTTGCCCTGAAACAACTTGCCTTTGCCTCTTGGAAGGCAAATCCAACTGAAGGCAATCTAAGTTCCTTCCACCAAGCTCGGAACAAGTGTGTGTCCACTCTCAGAAGTGCCAGGAAGCACTATCTATCCACACTCAAGAATGAACTCTCAAACCTGTCTCCTTCCTCCAAATCCTGGTGGCATCTGGTCAAATCCGTTTCTGGTGTTTGTTCCCCCTCCATCCCCTCCCTTACCTCAAATGGCTACACAGTTGACACCGCACGTGACAAAGCCGAATGCCTCAACTCTGTGTTTGCCTCAAAATATTGTGTGCCAAACCCATCTCTCTCTGTTACCACCTTACCCAGTCGAAAACAACTGCTCCTGAACTCTATGTCCTTCTCTCCTGACAAGGTGGAGAAGTGTTTGTCAAACCTCGCCTCTGATTCTGCAACTGGACCAGACGGCATCAGCCCACGGGGCCTAAAATCCTGCTCTTCCGCTCTATCTCACACTCTCTCTGTTCTTTTCACCCTCTATTTTGCTCAACGTCATCTGCCAGCATCTTGGAAATCAGCAAACATTCCCGCTTTACACAAAAAAGGTGCAAAAACAGATCCTTGCAACTACAGACCAATCAGCCTGCTCCCAATTATCAGCAAAGTCATGGAATCCATCATTGCTTTGGATATCAAATCCTTCCTTTCTCCAATGGCTTGATCTCTGATCATCAATTTGGATTCAGACCAGGTCATTCTACTCTGGACATGTTGCTTCTGCTGTCTCAACAATGGATGGAGGTCCTCAATGCCAAACAGGAAATCAGAGCTGTCTCCCTTGACATATCACGTGCCTTCGATAAGGTCTGGCACCCAGCTCTGCTCACCAAACTCTCCTCCGATGGTATCCATGGAAATCTCCACACATGGCTTGCGGACTTCCTCTCTGGTCCTAGTCAACGTATGACCCTGAATGGATTTCTCTCATCTCCCCTTCCTGTTCTGGCTGGAGTTCCCCAAGGTCGTGTTCTGGGCCCTGTGCTTTTTCTGGTCTTCATCAATGATCTCTCCGACTCTCTGGAAAATCCTCTCTATCTCTTTGCTGATGACTCCACTATCTGCCGCTCCATTCCTCATCCCTCAGATCGGCAGTCTGCTGCCTCCTTACTCTCTGCAGACCTGGACAAATCACAGACTGGTCAAACAAGTGGAACATGTCTTTCAATCCTGACAAAGCCCACACTCTTACGATGTCTCTCTGAAATGACCGACTGGAAAACCCTCCCATCTACTTTCTCAACAATCCTCTCCAAGAAGTTCTGTCGCTCAAGCCTTTGGGTCTCACTATCTGCCATGATCTTTCTTTGGAAAACCACATTTCCAAGCTGGCCTCCAAAGCCAGTCGCCGACTGGGCATCCTCCGTCGTGCGAAGTCCTTCCTTGGCACACCTGAGCTCCTCACCACATACAAGTACAAGGCTTTCATCCGCAGCTCAATGGAATACTGTTCCCCCCTCTGGGCCGGTGCTCCTGCCTCACACCTAGCTCGTCTTCATGCTGTTGAGACCAAAGCTTTCAGAATCATTGGAATCTCCTGCGATGAAGCTAACTCCGAGGGCCTTTCACTCACTTACCGCAGGCAGGTTTGGTGGTCTTTCTGTCTTCTACCGACTCCTCTCCAGCCTTGCTCCCCCAGCTCTCTCTGTGCTCTGTCCCCCAAATATTCCTACAGGTCGCACACGATCTGCCAGCAACCCTCTTATGGTTAAACTGCCAAAATCTAGGCCCTCTGCTCACCTTCACTCTTTCATTCCCCTTTTCTCCCACCTCTGGAACAAACTCCCCCACTCCCTTCAATCCCACTCCTCCCTCCAGGTCTTTAAAACAGCTGTTCACCACCATCTCTTATCTTCCCCCATCCAAAACTTTGATCTTTTCTACCCCCGCTAATTCACCCCAGATACACTTTTTCGAAATTCCAACTTCTATCCTAGAAGTCCTTGCAGTGTCCATATGTTTTATACGTCTCCCACCTCCCCCCAAGCCTTATCCCTCCCACATTTCTCTCGATGTCCCTGCTCTCAAATGTTGTGTTTGTATCCTTCCCCCTCTCTCCCCATCTTGTCTACCGCTCCCCTTATTTTGTGTTTTATGTGTCGGTTTGACTCTTTGTGTGATCAATGTTAGCTCTTTCACTAGCCTCGATCTTGTATTAAAAAAAAAAAAAAAAAAAAGGTTTCACGGGTGTCACGCACAGGGGAAATTAATCTTAATCCCTACTACTAATTAACACCTCATCATCCCTCACATGATGAACATTTAAACAACCATAAGTTACATTTTCCATACTTAGTACATTGAAATGCTCCGACACATCACACCGTCCATATTATTTCTATACAATTCTACCTTTCCTACGGTATTCTCTTACCTATCCCCATAAACGTAAAATTATTGAACCAGTGATATTCACTTGTGGTAATGGCTTTGCTCTGTGTGAGTTTTGCAACTACTGTGGAGGTTGTTGGAGCTTTCAACTTCGCTTAAGCAGCACCTGAACCTCAATATCGTTTTCATCAAACCAGTTCTGTTTCCATGTTAGAGTGCTGAGAGTTTTGTGAGACACTGAGTATACTGCAGACATTAATCTCAACCATTCATCTTCAACTTTGAGTTTGCTGTCGGGATATTTTATGAGAGAAAAAGCCTTTTCTCCCCCTTTTTGGTATATATGATCGAGGCTCATGGAAGAGCTGGTACAGAATAGAAGGGAACAAAATGGAATGAACCAACAGTAGAGTAGAAGTGAGTGAGAAACACAGCAAGAAGGGTACATATGGAGAAAGTGGGAATGAAACAGAAAATGAACAAACAAAAGGAGATGAGGGAGGTTGGAGGGATCACAATAACCTGGAAAAAGAGAGTGTTGGATGGGGTTGACCTGAGGTTGTAGTGAGCAGCTGTCTTGAAACCCTGGGGGGAATAATAGGACTGAACAGACTCGGGAAGCCTTAACGGTATTGCTATTTGAGTTCTTCGTTGACACGTGTTGACTTAATTTGGACCATATTGAGCTATCTTACCACCTGTTTATGAGTAGTTGGCTTTCTGCTGAGTTTATGTTGCCAATGAGCCATTAGTTGATCAGTCCAGCACTTGCGACTCACTCAAGTAATGTGGACATCTTGAATATGGATTAGACAGTACAAATACTCCAAGATGTCAATGCTTTGACGATGGATGTATCCAGGTTGCCTTATGCTTGCCTGCAAGTCAGAATAAAGTATTTGTTATCCTGAAGTCACGTTCAGCACGTTTCCAGTGGAATAAGCTTATTGATGCGTAATTTCCTGACGCTATGTCTTCCCAGAATTCTTTTCACGACTCATTACTTTTCCTACATGGGTGTTACGTCTCCAAGAATGACTAATCTATCACTTTTTCTTTTCACAGCTCATACTCAACCACATCTTTCTCTTCCTCTGATCAACTACTTTGGACAGAAGAACATATAGCCACAAAGTTTCTCGAATATTTGACCTTTATCAGGTAGTCTTGTCTCACTGATGGCTTCTATGTTGTTGTTGGTGGTGTTTTTGTTGTTGTATCGCCCCAGACAGTTCTCTGAACAAGCCCACGGCACAGAGAGAGACGATCGATCTCGCAGGATTGATCCTGTGATCCCTGACATTCAGGATGGTGTACCCCCGCCTGCCTTCATGAAGTCAAGGCCATGACAAAGTTGGAGAGAGAGAGAGAGAGAGAGAGAGAGAGAGAGAGAGAGAGAGAGAGAGAGAGAGAGAGAGAGAGAGAGAGAGAGAGAGAGAGAGAGAGAGACAGACAGACAGACAGACACGAAGGAAAGGGCTAGTCCATGGGGACCGATCAGCACTCTGACCTAGACCGCGCTGCCCTGACGAATCTTGGCAGCAGGGAAGAATCGGGAAGATTTGGCCTCCAACCTGCATGGGGGGAGGGTGGGGTACAACCACCATGAAGAGGCATCCCTGATAGTTGTAGCTTCTATAAGTGAATGTCATATCGAGCAAGCTCACGTGCAGAAAGACGATTCACGTGCAGGTCGATCAGCACCATCTATATCTTGAAGTGCTTGAACGTTTCATTGAGCACTTGTGAGTTGACATTTCCTTTGTTGTGCCATTTCAACCACATAATGGATGAAATTGTATTAGATTACGTCATGAGAACTGCCATTGGTGAAGATGTTGATGATTTCAGTTTCACAACTGTGAAACACAGGAGTCGATGTCACAAAGTACAAAGTATTAGTGACTTAGATTTTGCAGTTGATATTGCCCTAATTTCCAACTCTCTTAATGCTGCCGAAGAACTTCGAAGCAGAATCGAATCCCCTTCAAAACTGTTGGCCTGCGCATAGATGCAGATAAGACAAAGTGCATGATGTTCAATGTTAATGAAGAAGTTAAAACTGCCAGAAACAATATTCTTGAAAATGTTAACGATTTCACATATCTTGGATCCCATATGAAGAGTAGTAAAGAGAGAGTGTGAGAGACCCGAGCATGGGAAGTTTCAATAAAAATGGATGAAATATGGAAATCAGAATTGCCACAAAATCTCAAAATACAATTCTTCAAAGCAACAGTCGAGAGTGTTCCTTTGTGGAGCTGAGTCTTGGACACTCACTAAAGTTATTGAAAGCAGTAACTAGATGGATGTTACACTTGACTCCGCAGAGCAGCACTAAATATTAGTTGGAAACAACATGTCTTTGAAAAAGATCTCATGGTAATCTACCACCAGCGTCTGGGTGTGTAAGGGGCACAGACTTAGATTTGTTGGACACTGTTATAAAAGTAGACATGAAATTGTGTCGCACTCGTACTCTGGACGCCAAGTCATGGGACGAGACCTAGCGGGAGACGAGTTCTTACCTACATTGATCAATTGGAAAGGGGCACAGGGCTGAAGAAGAAGAGTTACCAAGGAACATGGAAGGCTGATGTGTGTGGAGAAACATCATACAATCCGGACTTCGGTCGACCGATCTTCGATCGACCAATGATGATGATGGATGAAATAAAAGCAAACTCTGATATACTGGGCATATTGAAAGGAACAAGCTTGGTCTAGTCCAACTTTTCTAAGCTATTTTCTGGAGTGGAGAGCATAGTGAGCCCCTTAAAAGGGCTTCCCAGTGAGTTCCCATGTCTCACACATGCAACCATCTTCCAGGAGTGTTCTGCATATGGATTTGTAACTGGGACGAGAAGATTCATCACATCTGTCAAGTTTACTGCTTCATGCCAATTATCACAAACTTTTATAACAGACATGGTAAAGGTGTTCGAAACATAGATGAGAGCATACGCATGATGTTTGAAAAGGAGGAGTCGGGGTTTTGCAGTCCGTGCCATACCCTCTTAATATTCTCCATTATATCCAATCATCCAGTCATTTCGTATGCAGCCTATAGCTGCTGGTTGCATCATTGCTGGGAGCACGGCTGTGCACAACAGGGGCTCAAACTCAGGACCCTAAGATCTTAAGCGGCCACCTCAACCATTAAACCAACACCAGGCGTATTATATCCACTGACAAAGGATTGTGATGGCTGGAATTTTTTTGGGCTGGAGTGGACGGTCATTCCCATGATGGATCATGAGGAAGTCCGTAAAGACTCTAAACAGAATGAAGACTAATCTACTATCAATGCCTTTGACACAAACTAAAGAGGAAGTTCATTTGTTAGTTTTTCCAGAGTTGCTTGGATGAAATTTAAGGCCACACTCAGAATGAAAAATGTCTGCGGCTTGACATAGATGAATAGAAATGGTGTCATTTCCCATTCGAAAGCTGAAAATTGCATTGAAGCATTATTTAGAAACTAATAAAGTGAGTAGGATGAGCTATGCAATGAATATATATATATATATATATATATATATATATATATATATATATATATATAATATATATATATATATATATATAAATATATATATATATATATATATATATATATATATATATCTTAGCTATCTTAGTTATCTATAGCTATCTTAGAGAGTTGGCAGATTAGTTCAATGGAGTAATAGGTCAGGATTATTGGGTAATGGATTCTTGCCATAATCGGTTTCTTGTTGATGAACTATTGACGTACAAGCAACATTAAAGCGTTTTACGTCTCCTTTACATGTACTAAAGTACAGTGGACTCTTGTATTCATGAATGTTCTTTGAGACAAATTTTGACAAAATAATAACAGAAAAAAACTTGAACGGAACTTGGTATAGATAGCACACCTCTGCCAGACTGAACAATTTATGGTTTGTATCCCACTGATATGCCAGATCTGGATTCGAACCTGAACCAAAATCTAATCGGCTTGTTCTTGTCGCCTAACCAACTCATTCACAAAGTTTTATCTTGAAACTTAACGTTTTGTCCACAAAGAATCACTTGAAAATTACATTTTTTGAATCTGATCCGGATTCGAATCTTCACCAAAATGGAATCGATTCTTCTTGGTCACACACCCAACCTGTCCAGCAAGTCTCATCCGGATCCGTCCACAACTTTTTGAGATATCATGCTATATATAATTTTTCCCCAATCTCCCAATGGTGAAGAATCATATAAAAAATTCTCTGATCCAAATCCGGATCCGGATATTCACCTAAATCTAATCATTTTGTCCTTGTCACATACCCAACCTCTCCACCAAATTTCATTCTACTCCGTCCACAACTTTTTGAGATATCCTGATCACAAACACACAAAAAAACCAGACACACACGAGGTGAAAACATCAATCCAAATCTGTCCACAACCTTTTTAGATATTTTTTTAGCCCTATCACTCAATGGTGAAGAATCACTTAAACTTATAGGATCTGGATCCAGATCTTCACCAACATCGAACCAATTTGTCCTTGTTAAACGCACAACCAATCCACCAAGTTTCATCTGAATCCGTCAATAACTCTTTGAGATATACTGCTCACAGACAAACAGACAAACAGACAGACAAACAGGAGAGAAAAAATAACCTTCGGTGGGGTGGTTAAGATTTATAAAACATCACTTTTTGAACATTCTTCTTACAATTCATTCTCAAAATCCATTTCACAGACTAATTGTTTCATCAATGGCAGAGTATTTGGTTTGAAAGAAACCTGATTAGTGCATACATAAATCAATGATGTTGTACTTCATTGAAGGTGCTGTAATATTGTTTTGAAAAGTTTGTGATCAATCGGGTTTTGTGAAAGTTTGTGAAAAGTTTGCACAGTTCTTGTTTGTGAGTGCTGGTGCTGAGTACCGGGCGGATGCCTCTGCAGACCGACAGGAGGTTGCGACACACTGGGAGCAGCAGGAGGAAGAGGTTGAAGTTCAAGCTAGCAGCCGGAGCTCGAGCGCCCATGCCAGAGCAGACTGTGAAAGACGGAGAGAGGATTATGAATGAGGTGATAAATTAATATTTGACTTTTGTGACCTTTGAAAATTGTTGAGGTACACCACTGTAAAGTACAGATTTTAGGTTATGAAAGGTAGCTCGAGTTTGAGTGACTAGTCGTGAAATGTTTTTTTGTTTCTGGCTGTTCATTACTGAGACCTATCATGTGACGTCCTTGATTGTACCATATTGAATGTACTCGACATGCAAATAACTTATATTTGATGATGTAGTATAGAGGTTGTAACTTTTATATTTCAATACGATGCAATCCTTTAAACTCATCATTCTGAACCAATCATGGAACACAAATCATTTCCAAAAAGAAGGTGGGTCATTTAGGACATGCCTGAAGATATTACACCTGGTACATCTAACTGTATGACTCATTGCAGGAGAATCATGCGGAAGATGTGCAGGTTCATGAAGACAATAACATGAACATGTCATAAATATGTCATAAATATTTCTGTTCGGCTCACTTGGCTGTGTCTGGATGGGTTTGAGAGTTGCGGAGCGTCGGCTGAATCCCTTAAGGATAAGGATTTCCTTGAAGTTAAGGAAATCCTTAGGAGCCGTTGCTATGCCAGGCAACCAATCAGGTTAGAGAAAGGAAGAATGCTATTCAAACAAATAAATGAAATAAAAAACAGTGTTGCATCTCTTCCACCATTGTTAGCAATCTCTTCAACCAAATGTGCACATCTATTATAAATGGATGAAATGTGTGTGTGTGTGTGTGTGTGTGTGTGTGTGTGTGTGTGTGTGTGTGTGTATGTGTGTGTGTGTGTGTGTGTGTGTGTGTGTGTGTGTGTGTGTGTGTGTGTCGTTCATTGCTATCTCCAAATGTGGGTTTCAGAACGTGTAACGGAGTCCTCCGAGGTCTCGAAGTATCCACCTCCATTTCAGTAAGGGATCATTATTCATGGACCAGTTTGTGAAGTTTTCTTATTCTCAAAGTTTTGTTCTGAGGCCTCTTTTGAGGATCGTCACCGAGCCTCAGACAGCTTCCAACTGCAGTTTGTCGTAATATTCCCAGGAATGGTTTCTAAGATCTCTGTACGGTTCTTTTTATCATTCCAGTTGCTCCAATAATTTCAGCGCTCTTCAGCTTCCAGGATCTTTTCATTTCATTTTTGAGATCTTGGTATTTGGTCGTTTTCTTGATTTTTGCGTTGGTTCGGCCAAAATTGTGAGGGACTAACACCTCAATTAGCAATTCCTTCTTTTCTTTTTTGGAGCTCAGTACTATATCTGCTCACAATGCTTTGTTTTCTATGTTCACGCTTAATGGAATCATTAGGTCGTACGTGAGCATTACTTCCTCATTTTCAGTGATTGCTTTGGGTTCATGTTTCCACGAGGTTTCTGGAACTGGGATGTTGAGATTTTTGCAGATGTTTCAGTGGATTACTCAACATATTTTGTTGTGCTTTTTGGTGTACAGCTGCTCTGACATGAGGTTTTTTTTTTTTTAATCCTGATAGGAGGAGGGTCGTGCTTTCTGATTCTACCTTGCAGAGCCTACATTTATCTATCCAAATGACTCAGTCCTGCCATTTTCTTAAAGCCATTGGTGTAATATACTTGGTCTTGGGAATTTACAATGATTCATTCTCCATCCCAGTTGAGCTGACCTCTTCTTAGCCATTCCAAAGAGCCTTATTTGTCTACTCTCAATCTGTCCAACTCTTTTTCATACCTTCCTGCTCTTTTCCTGTTTTTCCAGTTTTCGGTGTATAAAAAAAAAAAAAAAAAACACCTTTAGAGGCCATTTTTCCCCGCAAAGCGGGGGTTGGCCTTTTTCGGGGACCGTGGTTGTTGTTGTTTTTTGGTCCCTTTCTTTGAAGCAATGTTTTATGGCCGGATGCCCTTCCTGCTGCCAACCCTTTTTGTCACCTTTTTACAACAAACAGGGAATTACCAGTGAACTGGTACTCAATTAGCCGACCTCAGAAGGATGACGGGCTGAGTCAACCCCCCTGGCGTTAATTCAGCGATCGACTGGGATTCGAACCCAGGATCCTGGGATCCTAAGCCGGCACCCTAACCGCTAAGCCAACACCAGGCTGTTTTATGTTTCCGTTTTTATGGTGGTGCGTGGTCTCTGTCTGTATGGGATGATTTACGTTTCTTGCAGTATTGTGTGTGTGTGTGTGTGTGTGTGTGTGTGTGTGTGTGTGTGTGTGTGTGTGTGAAACATGTTTTTTATGGAGTTCTGCTGGAGCTTTCTGATGTGGAATGTGAAACATGAAAAGAAAATGATCACCATGATCTCCTTTATTGATTAGGCTAATTAGCTACAAAGAATCTCGAAGAATCCCCATGTTTTAAACACGTCATGTTAAGGTGTATAGAGCAGCTTAATAAGTCCTTCCACGGCATGACATTCTCAATTACAAAACAAATAACAAAAATAATAACATTGTAACAAAACATATATTAATTAATACTAATAATATTAACAATAATGTGAGCATAATTTGGCAATCTTTATTATAACATAGCAAACGTATATGGTTCGGTATGTATGTATGTATGTATGTATGTATGTGTGTATGTTTATATGCGACGAAAACGTCTTCTTCTTCAAATAAAATTACCACCCTCTTAATTAACCCTCTTAATTGCGTTAAGACTGCTGAGACCCCTCAGACCTTTGACGACCCTTTAATTCCCCCAAGACCCTTCGGACCACCAAGACCCCCAAAGACCCAACATACCCTGAAGACCCCCAAAGACCCCAAAGATCCAAAATACCCTTCAAGGCCCTGAGGCTCAAAAAGACCCTGAATACCCCAAAACCCAAAACACCCCGAAGACCCAAAACACCCCAAAGACCCAAAACACCCCGAAGACCCAAAACACCCCGATGACCCAAAACGCCCCAAAGACCCAAAACGTCCCGAATACCCAAAACACCCCGAATACCCAAAACACTCCGAAGACCCAAAACACCCCGAAGACCCAAAACACCCCGAAGACCCAAAACACCCCGAAGACCCAAAGCACCCCAAACCACAACAACATGCATTTTAAGGCCATTTTCCCTGCTAGAGCGGGGGTTAGCCTTGCAGTCCCCATGGCAATCTTCTCCATTTTGCCCTATTTTCTGCATCTCTCCTTGTTAACTCCCTTGCCAGCATTTCTTCTTCCACCATCTTTAGCCAAGTCTTTCTCGGTCTTCCCCGTCCTCTACTTCCTTCTACATTAACTTCAATCACTCTTCTCAACCAGTCACTTTCATCCTTCCTCAACACATGACCAAACCATCTCAACCTGTTCCTCTTCACAGCATCAATCACAGGCAATACTCCCATCATCTTTCGCAATTCATCATTTGTCTTCCTCTCTCTCAACGATACTCCGCACATCCATCGAACCATTCGCATTTCCACCCTTTCCAGCCTTCGTTGCTGCTCTACGTTCATTACCCATGTCTCGCTCCCATAAATCATAACACTTCTCACACATGCAGCATACAGCTTTCCCTTCAGCTTCAGCGACACTCTCCTCCTCATCAGCACGCCACTCAGTTCCCGAAACTTCTTCCATGCACATCTCACTCGAGCAACCGTTGCCGAGTCTGATCCACCTTCTCCATTCAGCATGTCTCCGAGGTAGCAAAATGTTTTCACACCTTCCAGCTTCACGCAGTCTCCAAGATCCAACTCAACATTTCCTCCATCTGCAGCTCCCTCTGTGCACACCTTACATTTGAATGTAGCTGCCACATTGGTAAATGACCCGCTCAGACCACTACATTTTTGATGAACCCATTCAGCGCACATTGTACATTGAATGGAGTTCACTCCGACACCCTTCCTGCACACAGCACACGGCCACTTCCCAGTTCTTTCCACCTCACCACATGCTTTACCACTTGCCATCACCTTCGTCTTTCCGATATTCACCTTCAGACCTTTTGTCTCCATACATTCCTTCCACTTGTTCATCTTTTCCTTCAGTCCATCCATACTTTCCGCAATCAACACCAGATCATCTGCATACAACAACTCCCACGGTAAACCCTCCTTTACGTTCTGAGCCAGCACCTCCATCACAGCTACAAATAGCAGTGGACTTAGTACCGACCCCTGATGCACTCCCACCTTCACCTCAAACTCACCACTGTTCCTGTCCTTTGTGCTTACAGCTGTGCGCGCTCTTTTGTACATTGCCATCACTACTCTGATCAACCATTCCTCCACTCCTAACTTCCTCAATGCCCATGTCAATACTTTGCGTGGAACCCTATCGAATGCTTTCTCCAGATCAACAAACCCAAGAAACAACTTCTTCCTCTTCTCCATGTACTTCTCCTGCAACTGCCTCACAATGAAAAGCGCATCTGTCGTTCCTCTTCCTGGCATAAATCCAAACTGCATTTCGTCGATCTTCACTTTCTTCCTTATCCTCCTCTCCAACGCCCTTTCCAATACCTTCATTCCATGCTCCAATAACTTTATCGCTCGGTACGAGCCACACTCCAGAGGGTCACCCTTGTATAGAGGGACGAGGGTACTCAGTTCCCAATCCACTGGAATGCGGCCTTCTTTCACCACCAGATTACAGAACTCTGTTATTCTGTTCACACCCCAACTTCCTGCTGCCTTCAACATATCTCCCACAACTCCCGTCGGCCCTCCCGCTTTTCCACTCTTCATTGCTTTTATCGCTTCCTCAACTTCCTTCTCAGTTATCTTCTCTGCCGGTCCTAAAACTGGGTTACTCTCTATGTTGCCACCCCATTCATTCTCTGTATTCAACAGCATTTCCATATATCTTTTCCATCTTCCTTTAATTCCATCTGGGTCGACAACGATTTGTCCCACTTCATCCTTCAAGCAACTCACCCCCATCACATCACACCTCTCTTTCGCTATGTGCTTTGCAATCCTGAATATTGCTTTCTGACCCTCTTTCGAATCCAAGCGTTCTCCGAACATTTTCCTACATGCCTCCTGCGCCTTTGCTACCTCTTTCTTTGCAGCCTTCTTGGCTGCCTTATAACTTTAATCCTCTGCTGTTTCTGCTCCCGTACCCTTCGCCTTCTGCCACTCCTTGAACTTCTTCCTCTTCTCGTCAATCCTCTTTCCAACTTCATCATCCCACCACCATGTTTCCGAGTGCCTCGGTGGTCCTTTTGTCCATCCACATACCTCACCAATGGCTCCCAACAGACTAGCTTTCATTGACATCCAACCACTTTCAAGCTCAACCACATCAGCCTCTACCCTACTCAGCCTCTCTTTTAATGCCTCCCTTACTGTCACCTCTTTCAACCTCCACACCTTCATTCTCGGTTTCACCCGCCGACTCTCCTCGCACCTTTCACCCTTATGTCGCAGACAACCAAGTGGTGCTGTGAAACAGCCTCCTCCCCCGGGATCACCTTTGTGTCCTGGAGGTGCCCCCTATCTCGCCTACGCACCATCAGGTAGTCAACGGTTGTCGTCGACCCACCTGACGTGTATGTAACAAGCTTATTATCCTCTTTCTGGAACTGAGTATTACAAATCAACAAATCAGCTCCATCAGCAAACTCCAAAATCCTTTCACCTTCTCCATTTCTCACACCATATCCGTAACCCCCATGAACTCCCTCAAAACCATCCATACTCCTTCCCACATGTCCATTCAGGTCTCCTCCCACCACAACTTCCTCCTCATCTTTCACGTTTTCCATCAGCTTCTCTATCGCACACCAGAACTTGTCCTTCTCTTCATCGCTTCGACCAACCTGCGGAGCATATCCTGAGATGACGTTCACCAAGAGCTTTCCAATCATCATTTTCACCATCATCAACCTATCACTCACTCTAGTCACACTCACCACACTGTCTACAAACTCCTCAGAAAACAGGACACCAACACCATTCACGCCCTCCGGGCACCCTTGCCACACAAACTTGTATTTCTGTCCCTGCCTACCCTTCACCATTCTCACACCACTTCCCTTCCATCTCGTCTCTTGCACACAACATATGTCCACTCTTCTTCTGACCAATACTTCCACCACTTCTCCTGATCTCCCTGTCATTGTCCCTACATTCCATGTCCCAAACCTCAGAAACCGATCTCCACTTCGGGCTGCACCCGGAAGGGGGGGGAGGGGGGGGAGGGGGGGGGATTCAGCATCACGGCTGCGGTTTAAACATATTCCAACAATATTCAAACAGAACCATGAAAACCATGAAAAACAATCCGGGAAAAGTCTCCAAGCGAGAACGTGGATTTGAGAAAGAAGGAGCAGAGGCAGAAGAAAAACGAGATACAGGGGGCGGGGCACAAGCCAAGGCGAGGAGGAGAGCGAACAAGCACGTGTCCGGGGGGAGAGAAAGAATCAATATAGAATTCTTTGTCTTGTGAGGTGAGGTGAGGGGGAGAAAACAAAATAAAAGAAACAAGCAATACAGCGAAGGAAATAACCCAAACCGAAAAAACCCCGACGGGGGGAGGGAAGCCCCAATAGCGGGGTGGCTTGGGGTCAATTTTCAAGATTACCGTTACCGGGCGGACAAAAGCGCCATTTTTGGTGTGAGGCTTCCTTAGGGTATATCAGTTGATTTTAGCCGAGGAGCCCTCTCGAAATATGTACGTAACCATGGTAACACAAACAAATCCAAGATGGCTGCCGTTCATGATAAAATACCAATTTTCTTGGGTTGTAGTTGTTAGAGGAAAGCCAAATTGTATCAAAATATTACTTAAATATCAGAACCATGTCCTCAACATGTTCGGTCACCCTCCTGAAATATTAAAGTAAAACATAAAAATCCAAAATGGCCGCCATTTATGCTGAAATAGCAATTTCCTTGGTTTTTAGCGGTCATACGATGGCTAAATTGTACCAAAGTATGATTATATTATACCAGAATATTTTTATTGAAGCCCTATTTTTAAAAAAGATACACAAATAACCTACCACATATGGACAACATGGTTGTTTATTTCCCGTAGGTCTAAAGTTCAAAGAAATCAAACTACATAATATTGACTGCAACATCCAAACTAATTGAATTTAAAAGTGATCTAAACTATTTTTTCTCAAGATAGTGCGTTCTTGAGACAAGGGTTTGAACATGGAAATAATGTGAATGTTTTAATTATGCTTTTATCCTAACCTTAATGTGACCCTTGTGGGTATCCGTAGTTATATACCTAATTTAGAGGGCGACATTGTGACTACAGGCTGTCTTTACTATACTGCTAAGCACATGTATTGGTGGAAAGTTTTCTGGCCTCCTTTGTTAACAATCTACATATTTTATGGTAAGTAAGCAACTTTTCAAGTTATTATCTTTAATTACAGAACTTCAGTGATCAAGTCAGGTTTTTTTTAGCTAAACAGAAGTATGTGTTTATGTACATTTGGTAACAATCAGCATAATTAGACAAGCTTAAACACTCCTATAAATAATGGCCTATGCAAAATAATCAACACAATGTGCACTATATCAGGAATTTAGAAAATTCTGGCTAATTAGATATTTTTATACTGCATTATATAGCACTTATTAACTTTACCCATGATAATGATTAATACGTATAAATCAAATATAATAAAAAGCAACTGTTAAACAATGCTGTTGCCCAGGCCATTTTTAAAACTACGGAAGACATTATAGGACATCATTAGTGAAAACAAAAAATCAGATGTCCTATCTTGACTTGAAAATAAATGTGATTGATTATGTGTTTTTTTTCTCTTTGTTATCACAATAAATTTTCCATATGGAAAGTATTATAGGACATCCATTGTGAATGCTAAATTAAAGCTGGATTAATATTACTTGTGAGTAAAATTTATATTTTTGCCAAACTCAACTTGTTATTTATATTGATATTATTTTAATGTGAATAATATATACTTTTTGCTCAATTTCAGAGCACCGATTGAAAGCCAAGGAAACTGCAGGTACGGATTGGTTCAGACATCGTGCCAAGAGAGACGAGCCCGTATACAAGATGGATCTAGATTGGAATTGTTGTATCATTTGTCAGCAACACACATCTGAACCTTTGAAATGCCCTTTGCAGAATCCTATAGCAAGTCGTGACATGACAGATGCTTATACATCATTTTTGACAAATGTAGAACAGTTCAGAGACATTGATGCACTTCCAACTAACATCTACTTTGGCAGTGATGTTACTGCTGCAGATTTTGTAACCCACCATGCATCTTGGCATAAATCTTGCCATTTGAAATATAACAATTCCAAGTTGACAAGGACGCAAGCAAAGAAAAGGGGTGTCCCCAACACTGTCGAGTCTCAAAGGAGATCAAGTAAGCGCCAAACGATAAACACAGCAAAGTGCATCTTCTGTGACAAAGGACATGAGGACGGTGAGCTCTCCCAAGTTTTAACATATGATGCTGATACCAATATACGATGTATGATCACAGAGCTACATGACACACAGCTTCTTGCTCGAATTGTTGGAGGAGATTTGATTGCGATGGAAGCAAAGTATCATTTAAAATGCCTGACCCATCTGCGAAATCGTTACCGCAGTCTCGTCAGAAAGTTGAGTCGGGAATCACCAAATGTAAATGAAAAAGTGAATGAGTCTAGAGTGTTTGTAGAGCTGACAAGCTACATTGAGATAGCTGTAGACTCTGGGACTTTCCTCTTTAAGCTTTCAGAGATTCATTCACTCTATGTGAATCGTCTTCAGGACATGGGTATCCACAAAGAAGTCAACAAGACTAGGCTGAAGCGTCAACTGCTGGAACACTTCCCAGAGGCACAGGAACAGAACGATGGTAGAAACACGGTTATTGTTTTCAAAGAAGGAATGCGAAATATGTTGAAGGAAGCTTTGAAAAAACGGGATTTCTCAGAAGACGCTGACATTCTAGCAAAAGCTGCAACGATAATCCGCAAAGACATTTTCAACCATCAATGCTTCAAATTCACTGGCTGTTTCCCAACACAATGTCAAGAAAATTCAATGCCCCAAGCCTCAAATCACTTGTCTCCTTTATACTTAATGGCCTTAACTTGAAAGATCAAGACAGATGTGAATCACAGGCTTGCCTCACTATATGACAGACCATTCTCTACAACACAAAGAAGAAAACTCCATCTGAATCAGCTGTTGAAACAAGACATACTCTGGAGCGTGAGCCACCTCTCCCCATTTACATTGGTCTCAATATTCATGGACTGACAAGAAGCAAGAAACTCATCCAGCAATTGTATCAGATGGGTATCAGCATTTCATATGACAGTGTTATGGACCTTGAGGACTGTATTGCCACATCTGTATGTGAGCGATTTGAAGAAGACGGCGTTGTATGCCCTGCTTTTCTCTGGAAAGGGTTGTTTACTGTTGGTGCCCTAGACAACCTAGCCCTAGACCATAACCCTAGCTCAACCACTTCACATGACTCCTTTCATGGGACTGGAATTAGTCTCTTTCAGTTTCCAACACAAACTGATCCTGGTGAGAGCAGACCACCTACTATGATACCCCCTTCTGGTGCAACACAGCAGTCTCTCCCGGTCAGTTATGCTTTTGTCCCTGCTGTAGCTTTAACAACCGCTGCAATTGAAGTACCTGAGAGTAACACAGAGCCAACCAAGACCTGCTTAAATGAGGCACTTATCCAGGAAACTAGTTGGGTCGAACATGCACGAGCACTGTTAGAGGAGGATGTCACCAATGAAGATGCCATCGTCTGGGCTGCCTATCATGCTTCGCAGCAACCTCCCATAGAAGACCCTCCAGCTGTGTGTTCACTACTGCCTATGTTCTACGAAAAGTCTTCCACCGCCGCAATGATAAAGCACGGCATGGATGTCCAGAGACAAGCGATTGAGTATCTCAACCCAGGACAAATTCCAGTCACTACCTTTGATCAGCCTCTATTTGCCCTGGCAAAGTTTGTACAGTGGAAATGGCCTGATACTCATGGGGGAAAAGTGCATGTTGTTATGTTAGGTGGTTTACACCAAGAAATGGCACTGTGGAACACACTTGGAGATATTCTGGAAAGTTCTGGCTGGACTACCGCCCTTACAGAGGCAGATGTGGCTTTCACTGGCATAGCCGACTCATTTCTGAAGGTGTCACATCTCACACGAACCAGGCATGCCCATCAAATCACCCTCCTTACTCTCCATAACCTTCAAAGAAAGGCTTTCCTGCTCTCCGAGAGACCTAAAGACAATCAATCTGCAGAAGCTTGGAGGAATGACATGCTGAAGAAGAGTCCCACCTTTATGTACTGGGACCTTATCCTGAGATACGAAACCCTTATTCTCATCTTCATCAGGGCTCACAGAGAAAAGAACTTTCCTTTGTATGTAGATGTCTTGGAGCAGCTGACACCTTTGTTTTTTGCCCTGGACCATGTGAACTATTCAAGATGGATGCCTGTTCACATAAGAGATATGAAGTCTCTGCCTGACCCTATCAAGGAAGAGTTTGAGAAACAATGCCACTGGGTCCTTTCTAAAACCAGCAAAATATTCTCTACTATCCCATTTGACCAAGCTTATGAACAGGAGAACGCGAAAGTCAAAGGCTCTGGTGGTTGTATTGGACTCACAGGAAACCCTGTCGCATTTAGACGCTGGATGTTAACAGGTCCCGAGTTGGCCAGATTGCAAACACAGTTTGAGGAAGAATACTTTCCCAATGATGACCCAGATTTTCGGAACCATGAACAGGGCCTTGCATCACAAAAAACATTTCAGAAGGAAGTAAACAATCTTTCTGAAACCTTCAACAGAATGGGAAACCCCTTCCTTGATGATTTTGAAGAGCTAGTGACACTCGACAGTCGCAATTGCATGGATGAGTCTGTAGTATCCGCACTACGCACATTGGAAGACACAGGCATAAAGCAGTATCAGGAGTATGTCAAGAGTGTACTTGAAGATCGCAGCTGCTCTATACATGACCCAATCAAGAAGAACTCACTGGCTCTCTTCAAGAGACCTAAACCCAAGGCCCCGACAAAGCAGGGGAAGAAGATCAAAGTGCTCCAGAACAATGTGGCACTTTTTGGCCAGTTGTACATTGCCATGCAAAGTCGCGAGGGTGACCTGAAGGAATTCTTTGCCCATGAGATACAACCCTTTCCACCTTCTCTCTCAGACTTTGGTAAGCTGCATCTTCTATCTATAATTCCAGTAATCTCTGTGTGTATGTTTGTATGTATGTATGTATGTATGTTTGTCTGTGACCGCTGTTTCTCGACAACTACCGGTCCGATATACTTGAAACTTGCCAGGTATATTGCTGGGGACCCGAGGATGTGCCTTTTCAAGGTTTCATATTAATCGGAGAAGTAGTTACCGAGCTATGTCCAAAAAACGATTCAACCAATCAGAGAGCAGCGAGCTATCACGTGTGCCGAACGTGGCGAACAGACTCTGCCTCGGACGGCACATTTGAGAGCGTATTCATTTATTTCACGTTGGCAAACTATGTTGGCGTTCAACTATGTTTTAAAACTAATTAAAACTAATTTGCGATTCATCGTAACTGCGATATGCGACCTTCCGGGCAGTGAAGACTGCACTTCCGGCAGCCAATCACAGAACGCGTTGTTGCGTAGGCGTGGCCGATGTGAGAGCGAGCCGAGCCGAGCGCGTGCGCCATTACGGTTCGTAATTCGATTTCTTCCGGAGAAAATAATAATTTCTCGATTTCTTATGCGCATTATTTCTCCCAATTCAGTCAGAGCGAAGGGCGGAAGCGAAGAGCGTTGTTTTTTTTGTTTACGGGCGTACGGGCGTACGGGCGGGGTAGAGCGTACGGGTAGCGTTTTTTTTTTTTTTTTGGCAAGGAACGGGCACCCACGTACGGGCATGCCCTAGTTTACCAAACACAAAGTCCGATCTACTGAAATGTATTGAGCAGCCCGAGCAGCCTGAGCCACCTTCAACCTATGACTGCATTGTACTGGATGGTGCTGTCATTGTGCACTGTCTGCCGACTACTGCAGTCAGCACGTTCATTGAGTATGCAGACAAGGTGTTCATCCCCTACCTGGTGAAGCAGCTACAGAATGCCACAAGGTTGGATGTTGTGTGGGACACATACATTCCAGACAGTTTGAAGGAATCAACCCGGGAAAAGAGAGGAAAGGGTGTGCGCAGAAAAGTGTCCGGCCAAACCAAGCTTCCAGGCAATTGGATGGACTTCCTCCGTGATCCAAAAAACAAACAGGAGCTATTTGCCTTTCTGACGTCCAAGGTTGCCGAGTTTACCTTTCCATCAGGCAAATCCGTGTACATCACATCAGGTGAATCTGTAGTATCCACAGGCACCATCAACGCCATGCTGAACTGCAACCATGAGGAAGCAGATACGAGGGTCATAGTGCACATCGTGCATGCACTAGAGCAAGATATGAAGACTATTAAAGTGCGCACTGTTGACACAGACGTTGTAGTCATACTTATTGGTACATTTTATGATCTCATGGTCACTCAGCCATTGGTAGACATCTGGGTTGCCTTTGGAATGGGTAAGAATTACAGATTTTACAGTATCAATGCCATATGTGACAGACTTGGGGAAACAAGATCACAAGCTCTACCAGTATTTCATGCCCTTTCTGGATGTGATACCACATCAGCCTTCCAAGGTAAGGACAAGAAGTCAGCCTGGCAGGCTTGGCAAGCCTATGAAGACATCACAGAAACATTTGTGTATCTGGCTCGTCACCCCTTTGAGCTTCTTTATACAGACGCTGATCACTTCCAGAAGATCGAGAGACTAATCATCATCTTGTATGATAGAACAAGTCCCTTGAGCTCCGTCAATGAAGCAAGACAGGAACTCTTCTGCCAGAAGAATCGATCAATGGACAGAATACCACCCACACAGGATGCTCTTCTTCAACATGCCCGGCGGGCATTGTATCAAGCCGGAATCTGGACAACCAGCACACAGACACAGCAAGTGGTTCCTTCTCCACAGACATTTGCATGGACCAAGGTGTCAGATGTATGGGTACGAGTTTGGATATCAATGCCAGAGGTTTCCAGAGCATGCAGAGAACTAATCAAATGTGGTTGCAAAGGAGACTGTACCACATGCAAATGTGGCAATGCCAATCTTGTCTGCTCAAAACGTTGTGTTTGCCCATGTATTAAATAGACAAGTAAATAAGAACATTGCAGATGTCTAGATTATGAGAAAGTAAGGATTTGCACATTGCACACTGAACATTATAATATACTTTTGTTCAACAGAAATCCCCCATGCTCACTACTGAATGACCAAAGTACTTGTACACTCAATTTTTTAAAATTATTTTCTTTAAAAGTTGATGACTGAGGTCAATTATATCATGTAGTGGTTATAAGTTTCATGATTGTGTGGCTACAAATTCCCCTCATCCCAAGTGGGACTGGGAGGTTTTTTTTAGACCAGGAGTATTGTAATATATAAAGCTATATCAATATGCAGTACCAGAGACTTTTGGGGGCATCCTCATTTTTTCAAAAACAAATGACATACTTTGCTTACATGTACCTCCAAGTCGGCTTTTTTTTGTTTCAGTGTTTTGTTTTGATTAATGTGCAGCCTATATCAGGTGTACATATGTACTTAATAGTCTAGTCCAAGCTGGATCCGACCAGAAAGGATAACCATTAGGAGTGCAAAATATCGAGCCCAAGAATTGGGCGTGTCGCTTATTGGATGTCACGCCTACCATTACAATCAGTATCCACTATAAACCAATGAGAGGTTTAGATTAAGTCTTAATCTAAACCTCTCATTGGTTTATAGTGGATACTGATTGTAATGGTAGGCGTGACATCCAATAAGCGACACGCCCAATTCTTGGGCTCGATATTTTACACTCCTAATGATAATGTTGTATTTCCAGGGTACAATGTTTACAGCTTATCATTCGCAATAATTAATGACCTGGAGTTATAAGCAATGTATTCAAGCCAAAAGCTTCCCCCCCCCCCCCCCCTAACATTGAGGGCGCCCTTCACATGAAATCACTGAATGTCCCTTTAAATTTACTGGTGATATTGTAATATCAAAATACACATTCAGTGTCCTAAAAATTTATATTTTGATACCAATTTTTGCTATCCATGACTTATATAACCCGGGAAATGTGTTTTTAATTACTGGATGGCGGCCATTTTGGATTTTTTGGTTTTACACGAATACGCGTAAAAATTCGCGAGGGCTCCTCGGCTAATATTGATTAATAGGTCATTAGGAGTGTTCATGCCAAATTTGGTGATTTTGTCCACCGTGTAACGGTAATTTTGCTAAGCCACCCTACTACAAGTCACCAGGCCGCGCACGAGGTACGACCCAGAAAATGATTAATTACACACAAGTTTGCACGAACCACAAACCAACACCAACCAGAAACACACAATAACACGTACACAGCAAAATAACCAGTGGAAATTTGACAAAGACAAGAACGGGAAAACACTCAAACTTCGATGCCGTGGAGAGCTCGAAGCACGCCTCACTCGCCCGAGGAATCGGAAGTCTCACCCAAAGCACCCCGAAGACCCAAAACACCACGAAGACCCAAAACACCCCGAAGCCCCAAAACACCCCGAAGCCCCAAAACACCCCGAAGACCCAAAACACCCCGAAGACCCAAAACACCCCGAAGACCCAAAACACCCCGAAGACCCAAAACACCCCGAAGACCCAGAGCCCCCCGAAGACCCAAAACGCCCCGAAAACCCAAAACGCCCGAAGAACCAAAACGCCCCGAAGACCCAAAACGCCCCGAAGACCCAAAACGCCCCGAAGACCCAAAACGCCCCGAAGACCCAAGACGCCCCGAAGACCCAAAACGCCCCGAAGACCCAAAACGCCCCGAAGACCCAAAACGCCCCGAAAACCCAAAAACGCCCCGAAGACCCAAAACACCCCGAAAACCCAAAACACCCCGAAGACCCAAAACACCACGAAGACCCAAAACACCACGAAGACCCAAAACACCCCGAAGACCCAAAACACCCCGAAGACCCAAAACACCCAGAAGACCCAAAACACCCAGAAGACCCAAAATATGCTTAAAGGCCCAGATGATCCCAAAGACCCTGAAGACCCAAATGGCCCTGAAGACCCAAAACACCATGAAACCCAAAAGACACCGAAATGGTCAAAGATGCCTACCCCTCTGAAACGACGTGTGGTGAGGCATGCGTAGCGCGCCGAGTCACGCTAGTAATAATAATGAACTATAATCCCTGCTCTGGGCCAAGCACATCTGTGTTTGGTGAAAGGCAAGCTAATGCTCAATCTGTACGACAGGTAGATAGGTATATTACAAGGCCGTGAAGACCAATGAAAATTTGGTCCAATGGACCAAAGGGTCCTCTCGTCAGGTCAAACAAATGACAAACTGACACGTTTTTCACTTTAAAAAAAAGTAACCCAAAGTTTCCATCTACATTATTCCATGACAGTAACTGCATTCTACCATTGTAATAGGATAGTAATTGCTATTGTCACTTCCATTTATAGTTGTTGTGAATTTCAACATAAATTGTCACTTTGTAGCGGTTACCGCTGGATGCACACAATCGCCTTGCACCGGCCAGAACACGGCCAGACGCGCCTCTCCCGGGCATGCCCGGACTCACTGTTCCCGGGCACGCCCGAACCTCCCGGGCACGCCCGGTCTCGTCTTTCCCGGGCATGCCGGCTCTCGCCTTTCCAGGGCTCGCCCAGAGCGTCCGGGCATGCCCGCTATCGCCTTTCCAGGGCTCGCCCAGAGCGTCCGGGCATGCCCGCTATCGCCTTTCCAGGGCTCGCCCAGAGCGTCCGGGCATGCCCGCTCTCGCCTTTCCAGTGCTCGTCCAGAGCGCCCGGGCACGCCCAGCCTCGACTTGCCAGGCCGCAGCCAAACATGCCCGGGCAGGTCCAGACTCGCCTTTCCAAGGCTCGCCCTTGATACCCGGGCATGCCCGGTATAGCTTTTGCCGGGAAAACTTCCCGACATAAATGTGTATATATATTGCTGCCCGATAAACGGGCTTTTCAGAGTACCCGAGTGTGATACATTTATTAAACCTACTCGGACGAATTTCCATCTTTGGTCGCGTCAATTCTTTCAACTCGCGTTGGAGCCCAGCTCCTTCATTGGTGACCTACCGACATGGACATGGCAGTGAGTCTTAAACTGCCTACCTTCTGGGAGGCTCATGCGGCTGTTTGGTTCGCCCAGGCGGACTCCCAGTTCGCCCTGCGAGGCATCACTGCGGACGACACCCGCTTCCACCATGTTGTGGCGGCGCTCGGTTCCGCCACCGCGGCCCGCGCCTTGAGCCTCCTCCAGCACCCGCCGGCTGCTGACAAATACGACGCGCTGAAGACGCTCCTCCTCGACGCTTTCGCCCTCTCACCGGCAGCACGCGCACGGCGCCTGCTTGACCTGCCCGAGCTCGGCGACACGCGCCCGTCCAAGCGCATGGACTATATGTTCTCGTTGCTCGGTGAGCACTCTCCGGATTTTCTGTTCCGCGAGCTGTTCCTTCGCCAGCTGCCTCACCCGGTACGCCTCGCCCTAGCTGGCACGTTGATCACGGATTCCCGCGCCCTCGCCAGGGAAGCCGATAAGATCTCCTCGGCGGGCCAGCACATCGGCGCGGTTACCTGGAGCCCGCCGCCGTCCGAGGCGACGCCCATGGCGCCCGAGTGCCCTGCGCGGTTGGAGGCCAAACTGCCGGTGCAACTGGCGGCCGCCACGCCGCACCGCCCGCTTCCGACACGACGGCCGGGGCCTCCACCTGACCGGGCGTGGTGTTATTACCACGCCAGGTTCGGACACAAGGCTCGGACGTGCCGGCCCCCGTGCACTTTCGGCAGGTCGGGAAACGGCCGGGCCGGCGTTCATTCCCAGCCATGAGCGCCGGCCACTCGGGCAACTTGCTGTTTATTCGGGACAAAGCGTCTGGGCGGCGTTTCCTGTGCGACACCGGCGCCCAACCTTGCGTCATACCCACCTCCGAGCAGGACAGGCGGGACGCAGTTTGCGGCCCCTCTTTGGTCGCTGCTAATGGCTCGGCCATACGCACTTTCGGCCCACACGTCGTCACCCTCTGCTTCGGCAGCCAGCGCTTTCAATGGACTTTTGTTACCGCCAGCGTCCCCGTGGCTTTGCTGGGCGCCGACTTCCTCTGCGCGCACGGGCTGCTGGTCGACGTCAAACGACGTCGCCTTGTCCACGCCGAGACCTTCAGCTCCCTGGCGTGCACAATGAGCAGCTCCGCGCCGACCGAACTGGCGTGCGCCCTCCCGGCAACGAACGAGTTCGCTCACCTGCTCGTGGAATTCCCGGCCCTCACGCGGCCGACGTTTTCGGCCATCGCGGTGCGGCACGGGATCGAGCACCACATACCCACTACGGGCCCGCCGGTCTACGCCAGGGCCCGCCGCCTCGACCCAGCCAAGCTCGCCGTGGCGAAGGCCGAATTCGACGTGTTGGAGCACCTCGGCATCGTGCGGCGCTCCGATAGCGCGTGGGCCTCGCCACTGCACATCGTGCCAAAGCCGGGGGGTGGATGGCGCCCGTGTGGCAACTACCGCCGTCTCAATGACGCTACCACCCCCGACAGGTACCCAATCCCGCATATTCAGGACTTTTCCGCCCGTTTGGCGGGACGGGTCATCTTTTCGAAAATTGACATGATACGGGGCTACCACCAGGTACCTGTCCGGGCGGCCGATGTCCCGAAGACGGCCGTCATCACGCCGTTCGGCCTGTTCGAATTTTTGCGGATGCCGTTTGGCCTCAAGAATGCGGCCCAGGCGTTCCAGCGCTTGATGGACGGCGTGCTGCGCAACCTGCCATTTCTTTTCGTCTATCTGGACGACATCCTCGTCGCCAGCATGTCCCACGCCGATCACCTCCTCCACCTCCGAACACTGTTCGGTCGCCTCAGCGAGCACGGCTTAATTGTCAACCCGGTCAAATGCCACTTCGGCGCAACGACCGTTGACTTTTTGGGCCACCGCATCACCAAGACCGGGGCCGTGCCGCTGCCGACCAAGGTCGAGGCCATCACCACGTTCCCGCGTCCCCGTTCCATCAAGGCCCTCCAAGAGTTCCTCGGCATGGTGAATTTTTATCACCGATTCATGCCCCGCGCTGCTCAGCTCATGCGGCCCCTTTACGAGGCCCTCCGGGGCAAGCCGGCCAAGCATGACATTGTTTGGTCCGCGGCCATGGACGCGGCCTTCGCCAGCGCCAAACGGGCCCTCACCGATGCAACGCTGCTGGCTCACCCGGTGCTCAACGCGCCCATCGCCCTCACTACGGACGCCTCCAACTACGCGGTGGGCGCCGTCCATGAGCAATGGGTGGACGGGGTTTGGCAGCCACTCGCTTTTTTCAGCCGGCAACTCCGGCCGAACGAGTTAAACTACAGCACGTTCGACCGCGAGCTGCTCGGGCTATTCCTGGCCGTTCGCCATTTCCGACACCTCCTGGAGGGCCGCCCGTTCACGGCTATCGTCGACCACAAGCCGTTGGTCTACGCAATGGCTAAGGTCATGGAGCCGTGGTCGGTCCGCCAGCAGCGCCACCTCTCCGCCATGTCGGAGTTCACCACAGACATCCAGCACGTCGCCGGCAAAGACAACGCCGTGGCCGACTGCCTTTCGCGGGCCAGTGCGAACGCGGTCCACCTCGGCGTGGACTTCGCGCTCATGGCGGCCGACCAGACCACCGACGCCTCGGTGCAGGCACTCCGCGCGGCGGACACGGGCCTCCGCCTGGCCGACATCCCCTTCGCGGGCACTGTCCTGCTCTGCGACATCTCCCAGGGCCAGCCTCGCCCCATCGTGCCCGTTTCCTGGCAGCGCCGCATCTTCGCCTCCATCCACGGCCTTTCTCACCCGGGCCGGAAAGCTTCTCAGAAGCTGGTGTCGGCACGTTTCATCTGACACGGCCTTCGACGAAACATCCGCGACTGGGCCAATGCCTGCACGGCCTGCCAGTGGGCCAAGGTCCACTGCCACACCCAGGCCCCGCTGGCACCTTTCGCCGTGCCTGAACGGCGTTTCGACCACATCCACGTGGACCTGGTGGGTCCCCTGCCCCCCTCGCGGGGGTTCACCCACCTGCTCACCATGGTGGACAGGAGCACCAGGTGGCCGGAGGCCGTGCCCCTCACCTCCACCACCACCGCCGACGTGGCGCAGGCGTTCATCGCCACCTGGGTCGCGCACTTCGGCGCACCAGCGGACATCTTGTCCGACCGCGGCCCACAGTTCACGTCTGAGCTTTGGGGCGCGGTCGCCCGTTCGTTGGGGGTCATGCTGCACTGCACCACGGCCTACCACCCCCAAGCCAATGGGTTGTGCGAGCGGTTTCACCGCTCCATGAAGGCCGCACTCATGGCCGGCCTTCAGGACGACGGTTGGGCCGACCGGCTGCCGTGGGTCCTTTTGGGCCTTCGCACGGCCCCCAAGGAAGACCTCCAGGCGTCCGCCGCCGAGCTCGTCTACGGCCAGCCGCTCCGCGTCCCGGGCGAATTCGTGCCCGACGCTACCAGTCCCTGGTCCGCCGCTCGCCAGCGCTCGGACCTCCAGGAGGCCGCCCGACGATTTGCCCCTGTGCCGACGTCCCGCCACGGTGGCCCCCAGTCCTACGTCCCCCCGGCGCTTCGCATAGCGGAGTACGTCTTTGTGCGTCATGACGCGCACCGGGGGCCACTCCGGCCGCCGTATGACGGGCCCTTCCGGGTCCTGCGACGGGGCGACAAGTCTTTCATCGTCGACTTCGGCGGCCGGCCGGACCGGATTTCTGTGGACCGCCTCAAACCGGCGCACATGGACGTCGACCGACCACCACGGTTGGCCCTTCCTCCGCGGCGAGGCCGCCCCCCGTCCACAGTTCCCCCCGCTCGACCACCCACCACCACGTCGGACCCCTCCCCACGACCCTCCAGGGGTCGCTTCAGCCGGGTCATCCGGACCCCCCTTAAATTGACCCTGCCGGTGCAGGTCGATTCTGGAGGGGCGTGTGTAGCGGTTACCGCTGGATGCACACAATCGCCTTGCACCGGCCAGAACACGGCCAAACGCGCCTCTCCCGGGCATGCCCGGACTCACTGTTCCCGGGCACGCCCAAACCTCCCGGGCACGCCCGGTCTCGTCTTTCCCGGGCATGCCCACTCTCGCCTTTCCAGGGCTCGCCCAGAGCATCCGGGCATGCCCGCTATCGCCTTTCCAGGGCTCGCCCAGAGCGTCCGGGCATGCCCGCTATCGCCTTTCCAGGGCTCGCCCAGAGCGTCCGGGCATGCCCGCTATCGCCTTTCCAGGGCTCGCCCAGAGCGTCCGGGCATGCCCGCTATCGCCTTTCCAGGGCTCGCCCAGAGCGTCCGGGCATGCCCGCTCTCGCCTTTCCAGTGCTCGTCCAGAGCGCCCGGGCACGCCCAGCCTCGACTTGCCAGGCCGCAGCCAAACACGCCCGGGCAGGTCCAGACTCGCCTTTCCAAGGCTCGCCCTTGATACCCGGGCATGCCTGGTATAGCTTTTGCCGGCAAACTTCCCGACATAAATGTGTATATATATTGCTGCCCGATAAACGGGCTTTTCAGAGTACCCGAGTGTGATACATTTATTAAACCTACTCGGACGAATTTCCATCTTTGGTCGCGTCAATTCTTTCAACTCGCGTTGGAGCCCAGCTCCTTCAACTTCAAACATGCAGAGATGTTGTTGCTGTTGCTGGTGAGAGAAACAAACCTTCAGGATTTTCCGGGTATAAATGTACTCATCCTTGTGTTCGAATCGAAGGAAGGCCGAAACGAAAAAGTATCCATTTATGGCAAGCCAGGCAATCTGTGTCACAGATATAAGAAAAAAAAATTCACTGTATATTATACATTCATTGTTCACAATTAAATGGATCACAAACAATTGATTGTAGTTGTTATTTACCTACTCAAGGGTTTTTAATAAACCAAAAAATCAACCTGTAAATGCATACCTCCATTGTGCTTCTCATTGTTTTGTGAACTGGCCTTGTATTTAGCCTACATTGATCATCAGTAAGGCTGTCTCATGATTGGCCAGATAATCAGCAGGGTAGGAATTTGTAATTGGCCAATCTATCAGTTAACAAAGACCTATCATATCGCAATATACTTTATAGGATAACTGTATGTAATAACGTGGTGTGCTATCACTGCTTATATCCTCCCAGCTATGCATCCTCCCCAGCTATGCATCCTCCCAGCTATACATCTTCCCAGCTATGCATCCTCCCAGCTATGCATCCTCCCAGCTATGCATCCTCCCAGCTATGCATCCTCCCAGCTATGCATCCTCTCAGCTATACATCCTCCCAGCTATACATCTTCCCAGCTATGCATCCTCCCAGCTATGCATCCTCCCAGCTATGCATCCTCCCAGCTATGCATCCTCCCAGCTATGCATCCTCTCAGCTATACATCCTCCCAGCTATGCATCCTCCCAGCTATGCATCCTCTCAGCTATGCATCCTCCCAGCTATGCATCCTCCCAGCTATGCATCCTCTCAGCTATGCATCCTCCCATCTATACATTGTACCTGCTGTACATCCTCCCAGCTATACATTCTCCCAGCTATACATTCTCCCAGCTATACATTCTCCCAGCTATACATCCTCTCAGCTATACATCCTCCCAGCTATATATCCCCCCATTTATACATCTTACCAGCTATGCATCCTCTCAGCTATACATCCTCCCAGCTATACATACTCCCTGCTATACATCCTCCCAGCTATACATCCTCCCACCTATACATCCTCCCAGCTATGCATCCTCTCAGCTATACATCCTCCCAGCTATACATCCTCCCTGCTATACATCCTCCCAGCTATACATCCTCCCAGCTATGCATCCTCCCAGCTATGCATCCTCCCAGCTATGCATCCTCTCAGCTATACATCCTCCCAGCTATGCATCCTCCCAGCTATGCATCCTCTCAGCTATGCATCCTCCCATCTATACATTGTACCTGCTGTACATCCTCCCAGCTATACATTCTCCCAGCTATACATTCTCCCAGCTATACATTCTCCCAGCTATACATCCTCTCAGCTATACATCCTCCCAGCTATACATCCCCCCATTTATACATCTTACCTGCTGTACATCCTTCCAGCTATACATCCTCCCTGCTATACATCCTCCCTGCTATACATCCTCCCTACTATACATTCTCCCAGGTATACATTCTCCCAGCTATACATCCTCCCAGCTATACATCCTCCCATCTAGAAATCTTACCTGCTGTACATCCTCCCAGCTATACATCCTCCCTGCTATACATCCTCCCTACTATACATCCTCTCAGCTATACATCCTCTCAGCTATACATCCTCCCATTTATACATCTTACCTGCTGTACATCCTTCCAGCTATACATCCTCCCATTTATACATCTTACCTGCTGTACATCCTTTTTTTTTTTTTTCTTTTTTTTTTTTTGTATACAAGATCGAGGCTCGTGAAAGAGCGAACATTAATCACACAGAAAGACAAACAGACACATAAAACAAATAACATCGGGAGCGGTAGACAAGATGGGGAGAGAGGGGGAAGGACACAAACACAACATTTGAGAGCAGGGACCGAGAGACATGGAGACATCGAGAGATCTGTGGGAGGGAGAGGGCTTTGGGGGGAGGCATGTGAAGGGGGGGGGGGGGTGGGAGAGATATAAACATATGGACACTGCCAGGATTTCCAGGAAAGAAGTTGGAATTTCAAACAAGGTGGATCTGGGGTGAATTAGTGGGGGTAGAAAAGATCAAGGTTTTGGATGGGGGAAGATAAGAGATGGTGGTGAACAGCTGTTTTAAAGACCTGGAGGGAGGAGAGGGATTGAAGGGAGTGTGGGAGATTGTTCCAGAGGCGGGAGAAAAGAGGAATGAAAGAGTGAAGGTGAGCAGAGAGCCGAGATTTCGGCAGTTTAACCATCAGAGGGTTGCTGGCAGATCTTGTGCGACCTGTAGGAATATTTGGGGGACAGAGCACAGAGAGAGCTGGGGGAGCAAGGCCGGAGAGGAGTCGGTAGAAGACAGAAAGACCACCTACCTGCCTGCGGTGAGTGAGTGAAAGGCCCTCAGAGATAGCTTCATCGCGGGAGATTCCAATGATTTTGAAAGCTTTGGATTCAACAGCGTGAAGCCGAGCCAGGTGTGAGGCAGGAGCACCAGCCCATAGGGGAGAACAGTATTCCATTGAGCTGCGGATGAAAGCCTTGTATGTGGTGAGGAGCTCAGGTGTGCCGAGGAAGGACTTCGCACGACGGAGGATGCCCAGTCGGCGACTGGCTTTGGAGGCCAGCTTGGAAATGTCCTTCCAGCTATACATCCTCCCAGCTATACATTCTCCCAGCTATACATCCTCCCTGCTATACATCCTCTCTGCTATACATCCTCCCTGCTATACATCCCCCCTGCTATACATCCCCCCAGCTATACATCCTCCCAGCTATACATCCTCCCAGCTATACATCCTCCCTGCTAGACATCCCCCCTGCTATACATCCTCCCAGCTATACATCCTCCCAGCTATACATCCTCCCAGCTATCCATTCTCCCAGCTATATATCCTGCCTGCTATACATCCTCCCTGCTATACATCCTCCCTGCTATATATCCCCCCTGCTATACATCCTCCCAGCTATACATCCTCCCAGCTATACATCCTCCCAGCTATACATCCTCCCAGCTATACATCCTCCCTGCTATACATCCTCCCTGCTATACATCCCCCCTGCTATACATCCTCCCAGCTATACATCCTCCCAGCTATACATCCTCCCAGCTATACATCCTCCCAGCTATACATCCTCCCAGCTATACATCCTACCAGCTATACATCCTCCCATCTATTCATCTTCCTACTCACAGCCACTCTTTGCTTCCTATCACAAAGCTAGTTTCCAATCCAATTAGCTACCTTACCAGCTACTCTACAAGCTCTCACCTTTGCTAACAATCTCCCATGTGGTCCCTTTTCAAATGCCTTCTTAAAGTATAGATATACTACAGAGTGGCCACAAAGTCCCTATGCACACAGTTAGAATTTAGGTAGAATTTATCTGTATGCTCCCCCCCACTCTCCACACAAATTTGAATTTTTCTCCATGTTCTTCTGGACATCTTCGTCCATGTTGAGGGTTGGAGGTCATAAAAGCAGCCCCTGACAGCTGTTTTGAGGTCTTCAACTGTTGTTTGGCGGAGATGAGAAATTTCCTCTTTCACAATGCCCCAAAGCGAGTTGTCACATGTTGTTAAGTCCGGACTTTGAGGAGGCCACACTATCTCAGATCCAATCCATCGTCCACTGAATTTGTCGTCGAGATATTCTCTAACTGCGAGAGTATGATGTGCCGGTGCACCATCTTGTTGCAGGACAGTTGTTGCCTCGAGACCTCTCTCACGCAGTTGTGGAACAAACCACGTCTCAAGCATGTTCAAATAAGCAGTGTGATTGACACCTATATCGAAAAAATATGGCCCTATGAAGTGATCTTCTGAAATTGCTGCCCACATCATGACATGAGGAGGATGCTGTTCAATTTTCTCATAAAAATGAGGATTTTCTTTGCACTAAAAATAAACATTCCTGGATCGATTGCTGAGGTAAATAGCGCACTCATCCGAAAAAAATACGCTTCGTCTTGATTTAGTGGTGGGAAATCACTGCAGAAGAGCCGTGCTCTAAATCAAGTCAAATCAAGGACACTCCCTGTTGAAAAAGCCTTCTTCTCCCATGCCCGCATTGTGTCGTACGTAGGAGCTGGCTTATCGAACCTCTGCGAAAATCTTGTCCTTATGTCCTCAAAACTTGCTCCTTCTCACGTGCGGTCGTGAACCCAAACACAAGTAATCCGTCTCTCTTCTATCGTGTACAGTACTCACCGGTGTTCGTCAAGCTGAAGTCGTACCTGGAAAACAAATAAACAAGTAACAGAGGACACACTATTATGCATAGGGACTTTGTGGCCAGTCTGTATGTCCACTGCAATTCCCTCATCTACCCAATCAGAAACTTCATAGAAATCTAAAATATTTGTTAGACAAGACTTACCTTTGGTAAACCCATGATGAATGAATTTAATTCGTTTTTATTTATTTAAAAGGTTCCTCATCTCATCCCTAATCAATGTCTCCAACACATTCCCCAGAACTGAAGCCAAACTAACAGGTCTATATTTCCCCAATTCTTCTCTGGATCCTTTATTATCTGGATCCTCTGGATCCTTTAGTCTCTGTTGGACTCAGTCCTAAATGGGGGCTTATGGATTAGGTCTCGTCTGTCCGTCCATGTGTGCGTGCACGCATCCGCAACCATAACTCTGGAGATTTATGGACCGATTTCGTTCATTCTTGGCACTAAGACAATGCATGACGGTATACATATGCACTTCATTTTGTTTCGTGATGCGATCAAAGGTGGTCGACTGGCGGCCATTTTAGTTGTTAGATGTTGTATACGTCATCAACCATTTATCGGACATGCATTTAACAATATTGTTCAAACTTGGCAAACAGATGATGAATGATGGCTTACATATGCAAGTCATTTTCTTTCAAGATCAGATCCAATATGACCAACTGGTGGCCATTTTGTTACTTAAACATGTCCCCAACCATTTTTCAGACATGCATGGTCTGATTTTGATCAAACTTGGCAAAATCACACACAGTACTTGGTGACGTACACATGCACCTCACTTTATTTTGTAATCTGATCAAACATGGCCGACTGGCGGCCATTTTAATTGTAAAAACACCCGGTATTGAACACGTCCGCAACCATTTCTCGGACATGCATTTACTGATCTTCTTCGAACTTGGCACACAGATAATATATGACTTACATAAGCACGTCATTCTTTCTCGAGATCATATCCAAGATGGCCGACTGGCAGCCATTTTGTTACTTAAATGTGTTCCCATCGATTTCTTGGACATGCATGGACCGATTTTCTTCAAACTTGGCACAAAGACAATACATAAGAGAATACATATGCAGAAGATTTTGTTTAGTAATCCGACCAAAGATGGCCGACTGACGGCCTTTAACTCTGTACAGCAAAATTACTAAAATCACTGCGGCTATGACATTTTATGTCTTTTTCTCCATGTTAAATAACGGAGTTACATTTGCTACTCTCCCATCCACCGGTACCTGTCTTGACTCTAGTGAGCTATTAAAGATATCTGTTAACCTCTCGCTTAGCTGCTCAGCCACATCCCTCAATACTCTTAGGTGTATATTATCTGGCTCTGGAACTTTATCAACTCTTAGATTTCCTAGCTGTTCCTTTACTTCGTCATCTCCAACCTGTATCTTCTGTAACAGCATTTCCTCACCTCCTTCATAGATACTCTCAACTATTGGCAAATCCCCATAATTACTATTGATGTGTACAACTCCACAAGCCCTTAATGTCACTGCAGTGTTTTATTTTACTTGATTTATGAGTGTTTGACAAAGAAACAGTGCATGTAATTTTCAAAGATGGAATTGAGAAATTAGGTTGAAAATAATCTTATCTGATTGGTCGACAATGTGTGTTGTACTCGAGCTGTGTTATCTGCCAACCAAATAATAATTTCCAGCTGAGGAGATCCTTATGTAATGTCTGAAATACTGTTCAGTAAAAATATCTCTTCAAAATAATTTTATACATCAAGAACTGCAACCTTACAAAATGTCTAACTTTTCAAGACGTACTGTCTATTGAAAGTAGATTTATATCGACTGGTTACATCATTACCTAGATGGAGTTGTGCTGCTGATGCAATGCCTGTGCAGGTTAAAGTGGCACTTAGTGTACAATGGCCTACTCTGTTCAAAACTATGGAATCCTTAAGATCCATGAGCAATTGTTAACAGAAGAGACAGCCGGCTTAATGACCCTTCCAAAGCATATTGTACTAATTAATGCAACACCCTGCCTTAAAAGCACTGTGCTGGAAGCTTATGTAGTAGACATGTCGGGAATCGAACCCAGAGGCGATAGCTCAAAGACAAGTATGCTCTCTCTAAGTTACTATTTATTCCTATTTATTTATCTAATTCCTGATAACTCCATCTTTCCTCTTTGCTTATTCGGGTTCCTTCTGATGACTCCAATGCAGTGTTTGATTTCCTGTTTAATTGTCCTGCAGCCTTGAAGTTATACTGTAAGTTTTATTCCAGGATGTGAGTTTCGTCCTATAAAGTATAACCTTATTACTAAAATATGTAATTTCCACTATGCAATGCGGAAACACATATTGGATTTGAACCTGCTAAAAACTATTCACTAATTGGAAATTTAATGCAAAAGCTGTTAAATTATAAAACTAGAACGGTACTCGGTAGAGCGCATACCTCCGCCAGGTTGAACAGTTTATGTTTTGTATCCCTCTGATAGGCTGGATCTGGATTCGGACCTGAACTAAAATCGAATCGGCTTGTTCTCATCACCTACCCAACTCATCCACCAAGTTTTGTCATAATCCGTCCATAACTTTTTGACATATCTTACTATATATCGTTTTGGCCCTCTCTCTCTCAATGGTGAAGAAGCAGTAAAAAATTATTGTATCTGGATCTGAAATCGGATCTTTACCAAAATCGAATCAGTTCGTCCTTGTCACACAACCAACCTGTCCAACAAATTTCATTCGAATCCGTCCATAACTTTTTGAGATATCCTGCTCACAGAGACCGACAGACAGACCGGGGTGGAAACATAAATCAAGCACCTTGGTGACGTTGTTAACAAACGTTGAAAAAATAATCCCATCAGGAATAACCAGCATTTAATAAATTCTATCATGATTGGCCATTTCATGGTAAACTGTTAAATCAAAAGCTCCCAAAAGTCCTTACCACTAAGAGTGCAGTTGATATCTCCGAAGCAGACATGATGATCGGCGTTGTGTGGGTTTCAGAAAACGCTACATCCTCTTTTTATATTTATGTCATTCATTCCATACCTTTTCGTTCGGAAGGACTGAACGTTCTCTCATTTTAATATCTCCCGGATCAAATAAAGAAAACCAATTTACACACATTTTGTCCAATCCAGCTTGGAAAATGAGTTGTAATCAATGCCTAATGAAAAAAATATCTGTTATTATTAAGTAATCACAAATAAATATGGATAATAACAATAATAATAATAATAATAATAATAATAATAAAAGCTTTGGGAAATACAGAACCTCTGAATTTCATTCATTCAGCAGTGAAGATCATTGTAAATTTTGCCTCTTTAAAAAGATCCATTTCATTCCTTGTGTCTTTACTTATTAACCTTCGTTGTGCTTCAAAACCCTTCACAATAATGGGAAGTGCCACAATTCCAGTAACGCTCCCCAAAAGCAGAAGCTTTTGGAAAAAAATCTTGTTCCCAAGTTAAAAATGGAAGTGAAATTACGCCATGAAATGTTCCTCACATGATAAACGTTTGGAGCAATTTCTGCACTTTTGTTTTGAAAGATAGCAGAAGTTTTGTTCATAACCACAAGATGATGGGCCATCTATATCAATGCAATACTTGCATCAAAACAAAACGTGAAACAACCTTGAATGTTGGCTCAAAACTATTTGTTAAAAAAACATATCATGTGTGTTTGTATTTCCCAATCCTGCTACCTCCATTTCACGTTTCAAGAAACAAGTTACACATTCGTAAAATTGGTTTAAGATATGCCGGAGGTTCCTACCCAAAAAAATAATATATACAGTCACGTGAAAAAGTAAGTACACCCCATGTAAAGTTTTGACTTTTTCAACATATTTCAACATACAGCTATTTGATCTTCATTTCAACAATATTGTTAGATAAAGGTGATATAATATAACAAATATCATGAAACATTTACATTTTGTAGTCCATTGTATAATTTAAATAAACATAAATGCAAATTTCGCATGTGGAAAAAGTAAGTACACCCTTGGCTCTAATAGGTGGTATTGCCCCCTTTGGCAGAAACATCCTCAAGTAGGCGTTTCTTATAGCTGTCTACCAGTCTCTGACATCGACTGGGAGAAATTTTTGCCCACTCCTCCATGCAGAATTCTTTCAGCTGTGCGATGTTTGAGGGGTTTCTTGCATGCACAGCTCGTTTCAAACCCCCCCACAACATCTCGATGGGATTTAGATCCGGGCTTTGACTTGGCCATTTCAGAACCCTCCATTTCTTTCTTTTCAGCCATTCCTTGGTGGATTTACTGGTATGTTTAGGGTCATTGTCATGTTGCAAGGTCCACCTTTGGTTGAGCTTCAACTCTACGACAGATGGCCTCACATTATCCTCAAGCACCCTCTGGTACAATGAAGAATTCATCGTGGATTCTATGATGGTGAGCTACCCAGGCCCTGATGTAGCAAAGCTGCCCCAAACCATAATATTTCCACCACCATGCTTTCCAGTTGGTATCAGGTTCTTGTGGTCAAATGCTGTCTTTGGTTTTCGCCAAACATGTCTTCTGGTACTGTGGACAAATAGCTCTACCTTTGACTCATCTGTCCAGAGCACATTGTTCCAGAAGTGTTTGTCTTTGCCTCGGTGTTCATTGGCAAACTTTAGTCTTGCCCTGATGTTCTTTCTGGAGAGCAAAGGTTTCCTCCTGGCACACCTCCCATGTAGATCAAATTTGTGCAGCCTCTAATGGTAGACTCGTGCACTTTGACATCAACAGTGGCAACAGCTACCTGTAGGTCCCGTGATGACATTCTGGGGTTCTTAGAGACTTCTTTCAGCATCTTGCGGTCTGCTCTCGGGCTGAACTTGCTGGGGCAGCCTGGCCCGAACAAGTTGGCAGTTGTTTGGAATCTTCTCCACTTGTAGATGATCTTCCGGACAGTCGAATGATTGATTTCAAATTGTTTGGAGATCTTTTTAAATCCCTTCCCAGACTCGGAGGCATCTATAACCTTCTTTCCGAAGGCCTCAGAGAGCTCTTTTGATCTCGGCATGGTGACGCCGCATGGCGCACACTTCAACAACAAAGAGCAAACCAAACTAAATGTCTGAGGTTTAAATAAGACAGGTTCCTCCAAGATCCTTTCTAACGATGTTCTAATCATTTGCACCTGAGCTGGTGCACCTGATTCTAATTTTAGGTATTTGAAGTGGTGATCAATGTACGGGTGTACTTACTTTTTCCACATGCGAAATTTGCATTTATGTTTATTTAAAGTAAACAATGGACTACAAAATGTAAATGTTTCATGATATTTGTTATATTATATCACCTTTATCTATCAATATTGTTGAAATGAAGATCAAATAGCTGTATGTTGAAATATGTTGAAAAAGTCAAAACTTTACATGGGGTGTACTTACATTTTCACATGACTGTATATATAATACAGTGCATTCAGAAAGTATTCAGACCCCTTCACTTTTTTCACATTTTGTTATGTTGCAGCCTTATGCTGAAATCGTTTAAATTCATTTTTTCCCTCATCAATCTACACTCAATACCCCATAATGACACAGAGAAAACAGGATTTTAGAACGTTTTGCAAATTTATTAAAAAGAAAAAACTGAAATATCACATTGACATAAGTATTCAGACCCTTTGCTATGACACTTTAAATTTAGCTCAGGTGCCTCCCATTTCTCTTGATCATCTTTGAGATCTTTCTACACCTTGATTGGAGTCCACCTGTGGTAAATTCAATTGATTGGACATGATTTGGAAAGGCACACACCTGTCTATATAAGGTCTCACAGCTGACAATGCATATCAAAGCAAAAACCAAGCCATGAGGTCGAAGGAACTGCCTGCAGAGCTGAGACGGGATTGTGTCGAGGCACAGATCTGGGGAAGCCTACAAAAAGATTTCTGCTGCATTGAAGGTTCTCAAGAGCACAGTGACCTCCTTATTCTTAAATGGAAGAAGTTTGGAACAACCAGAACTCTTCCTAGAGCTGGCCACCCGGCCAAACTGAGCAATCGGGGGGAGAAGGGCCTTGGTAAGAGAGGTGACCAAGAACTCGATGGTCACTCTGGCTGAGCTCCAGAGATCCTGTGTGGAGATGGGAGAAACTTCCAGAAGGACAACCATCACTGCAACACTCCACCGATCTGGGCTTTATGGCAGAGTGGCCAGACGGAAGCCAAACAGTTAAATTTTGGTTTCATCAGACCACAGAATCTTGTTTCTCACAGTCTGAGAGTCCTTTAGGTGCTTTTTTGCAAACTCCAAGCGGGCATTGATGTGTCTTTCACTGAGGAGAGGCTGCACTGAATACTTTCTGAATGCACTGTATATACATCACAGACTGGTCATATATATATATATATATATATATATATACAGTCATGTGAAAAAGTAAGTACACCCCATGTAAGGTTTTGACTTTTTCAACATATCTCAACATACAGCTATTTGATCTTCATTTCAACAATATTGATAGATAAAGGTGATATAATATAACAAATATCATGAAACATTTACATTTTGTAGTCCATTGTATAATTATAAATAAACATAAATGCAAATTTCGCATATGGAAAAAGTAAGTACACCCTTGGCTCTAATAGGTGGTATTGCCCCCTTTGGAAGCAAACAACCTCAAGTATGCGTTTCTTATAACCTTGATCCAAAACCTTGAACTTTTCTACCCCGCTTTTCTACCCCCGCGACGAGGTCAGGGCCCATAGCGCATGGCGCATGGTCAAACAAGTCAAACTGGACTGGTCAAACAAGTGGAACATGTCTTTCAATCCTGACAAATCTCACACTCTTACTATGTCTCTCCGAAAAGATCGACTGGACAACCCTCCCATCTACTTTCTCAACAATCCTCTCCAAGAAGTTCTGTCGCTCAAGCTTTTGGGTCTCACTATCTGCCATGATCTTTCTTGGTAAAACCACATTTCCAAGCTGGCCTCCAAAGCCAGTCGCCGCCTGGGAATCCTCCATCGTGCGAAGTCCTTCATCGGCACACCTGAGGTCCTCACCACATACAAGGCTTTCATCCGCAGTTCAATGGAATACTGTTCTCCCCTATGGGCCGGTGCTCCTGCCTCACACCTAGCTCGTCTTCACGCTGTTGAAACCAAAGCTTTCAGAATCATTGGAATCTCCCACCATGAAGCTATCTCCGAGGGCCTTTCACTCACTCGCCGCAGGCAGGTAGGTGGTCTTTCTGTCTTCCACCGAATCCTCTCCGGCCTTGCTCCCCCAGCTCCCTCTGTGCTTTGTCCCCCAAATATTCCTACAGGTTGCACAAGATCTGCCAGCAACCCTCTGATGGTTAAACTGCCGAAATCTCGGCTCTCTGCTCACCTTCACTCTTTCATTCCTCTTTTCTCCCGCCTCTGGAACAAACTCCCACACTCCCTTCAATCCCACTCCTCCCTCCAGGTCTTTAAAACAGCTGTTCACCACCATCTCTTATCTTCCCCCAACCAAAACCTTGATCTTTTCTACCCCCGCTAATTCACCCCAGATCCACCTTGTTTGAAATTCCAACTTCTTTCCTGGAAGTCCTGGCAGTGTCCATATGTTTTATATCTCTCCCACCCCCCATTCCCATCCCTCCCCCCCAAAGCCCTCTCCCTCCCACAGATCTCTCGATGTCTCTCGGTCGATGCTCTCAAATGTTGTGTTTGTGTCCTTCCCCCTCCTTCCCAATCTTGTCTAACGCTCCCCATGTTATATGTTTTATGTGTCAGTTTGTTTTTCTGTGTGATTAATGTTAGCTCTTTCACGAGCCTCGATCTTGTATACAAAAAAACAAAAAAAAAGTCTCTGACATCGACTGGGAGAAATTTTTGCCCACTCCTCCATGCAGAATTCTTTCAGCTGTGCGATGTTTGAGGGGTTTCTTGCATGCACAGCTCGTTTCAAATCCCCCCACAACATCTCGATGGGATTTAGATCCGGGCTTTGACTTGGCCATTTCAGAACCCTCCATTTCTTTCTTTTCAGCCATTCCTTGGTGGATTTACTGGTATGTTTAGGGTCATTGTCATGTTGCAAGGTCCACCTTCGGTTGAGCTTCAACTTTCCGACAGATGGCCTCACATTATCCTCAAGCACCCTCTGGTACAATGAAGAATTCATAGTGGATTCTATGATGGTGAGCTGCCCAGGCCCTAATGCAGCAAAGCTGCCCCAAACCATAATATTTCCACCACCATGCTTTACAGTTGGTATCAGGTTCTTGTGGTCAAATGCTGTCTTTGGTTTTCGCCAAACATGTCTTCTGGTACTTAAATACGACGAGTTCGCTTTGTTTATCCAGTTGGCAGTTTCTTCCAACTTCAACAATGAACACAGTCTGAAAGACATAAGAATGAACAAAATGATCAGGAATGATTAAGAATCCTCTATCTCCCCCCCAAGTCTTTGGCATAGGAAATATAAGTGTATAACAAGTGTGTGTTGTTGTGAAAATAAACCAAGACCACAACTTTGTCCCATAGGTAGGTTTAATCTCAATCAGATCTTTGATATCATCCTGTAAAATACAATCATGCAATAGATATCAGGATCTCGGCATCATATAGGAATGATCGGTAATATTAGTCAATGCAAGCAAGCCTAGAATATGTGCGGGTACGTACCATACAAGACTACATGTCATAGTAAAATGTCACAGGAGTGGCTCAGCGTCGCGGACGTCCGAGGTCTTATAGACGCCCCTCAGCGGTTTAAGTGGGCATCACTCCTGGGTTCAACTTTAATACATTTTCACTACATTCTCCCCGCCGTTAGAACTACACTGCCGCTAGGCAGGAATCAAGCGTGCATCAGCATTAATTGATTGGGGATGTCATTCCATGTCAGTCGGTCCATCCGTAGCGGTCAGGGTGGCGAATTACCCAGCCGGCACGTGTCCAGAAACTACCGGGTACGGCATCCCCAAGCCCGGAGTCCCCTGCTTCGGAGTAGCCGCTGGAGGTAGGTGTCGGAGGGGGCACCACAGAGCCTTCAGGCAGGGGAGTATTTGACGAAGGAAGAGGCGGCAGATGTTCCATAGAGGAAGCTTCGGGAGAGTCCATAGACTCATAGATCGGTTCGTCGATATCCCTATAAGGGTCGATGACCCCACATGGGGCGAGATGGCGTACAGAGACAGTGGACTCGCGTCCATCTGCCGTCATCACACGAGCATGCTCGGGATTAGCCTGGAGTACCTGCACCTTATCCACTAAGGGGTCGTACTTGCTTGTGCGAATCGCATGTTTGAGATAGGCCGGCCCCGGCTCAGCGAGCCAACTGGGTAAAAATCGGATACTACCCGAGCTTCTAGGGTGGTGGAACAGTCTTTCGTGAGGAATCTGGTTGGTGGCCGTACATAGTAGAGCCCTGATCGAGTTCAGCGCCGCAGGTAGCGACCAAGCCCATTTATCGAGGTCACGGCCGAGGGTCCTGAGGCTTAGCATGACGGACCTCCATATAATCCCATTGAAGCGTTCGACCTGCCCATTCGCCTGGGGTCTGTACGGTGTGGTGTAACTCGAAGCGACATTATTTTGGAGCAGGTAACCTCTCACTTCCTGAGACAGGAACACCGCACCCCGATCGGTATGCACGTAGGCCGGATACCCGAACATAGAAAACAAATTCTGCAGGCACCGTATGACCGTGGCAGCCGTCATATCCACGCACGTGTAAGCAAAAGGGAATCGTGAGTACTCATCAACGATAGTGAGCAGATAACGAGAGTTACTCGACACCGGCAGCGGCCCTTTGAAATCCATTGCCAATCTCTGCCACGGTCTAGTAGCCCTAACCAGCGTCCCCATGGGAGGGTTGTAAAAATGCGGTTTGAGTTCCGCACATATAGCGCAGTCGCGGCAGATCCGGCAAATGTCCTCAATCGAGTACGGCAGATTACCACTACGCACAAAATGAGCGAAACGCGTCACCCCAGGATGACACATAGTGCCGTGCAAAGTGCGCAGACCCTCCAGAGTTATGATACCCGCGCATGTAGCCGGCCTCGATAAGGCGTCGGCGACCAGGTTATCCTTCCCCGGGCGATATTTGATGGTGTAGCAGAAGTCGGCGAGTTTGATACGCCAGCGAGTGATTTTCTCATTCTTAATACGCTGAGCATGTAAGGTGTCATACATGAACGCTACGCTTTGTTGGTCCGTGATGATTTGGAAGCATCGCCCGAGTAAGTACGGTCGCCATCGCTGAATCGACTCGACGATCGCGTACGCTTCCTTTTTGACAGACGAATGCTTCTGCTCAGCGGAGGTGAGAGTCCGCTAAAAGAAAGCCACAGGGCGCCCCCCCTGGGAGAGTGTCGCCGCTATCGCATGATCCGAGGCATCACTTTCTAAGACGAAAGATTCGCTCTCGTCGATCGTCGCTACAGCGGCGCCAGCGATGTCGGCCTTAAGGCCCCCAAAGGCTGCCAAGGCAGCTGGGCTCATGGGGAACGTGTCGCAGGCCACAAGGGGGCAGAGATTCGTGGAGAAATTTTGCACCCACTTGGAATAATGGGCGAACAGCCCGAGAGCACGCTTCAGCGAAGCTCGATCGCTAGGCGGAGCCATATCGAGCAAAGGTCGCAGACGCTCCTTATCTGGAGCGACAGAGCCATGGGTCATGGTGTACCCCAGAAGATCTATCGTGCGTAGAGAGTAACGACACTTAGCCTCATTCATGGTTAGGCGATACCTCTGCGCGACCTCAAGGAAGCGCTTCAGATTAGCATCATGATGCCCCTGGTCATACCCACAAACCGTAAGATTGTCCAGATATACAAAGACATCTGTCAAGTTCTCCTTAGTAACGAGGTCGTCCATAGCCCTCTGAAAACAGGCGACCCCGTTCGTCACCCCAAAAGGTAATCGGGTGAACTGGTATAACCTTTGACCCGATTCAAAGGCGGTATAGATACGATCAGCCCTAGAGATGGGGATCTGATGATACGCACTACGCAGATCGAGAGTGCTGTAGACCGAGTACTGGGCCACCTGTCGTACCAGCGCGTCCATCCCCGGTAGGGGGTAGGCGTCCAGCTGTGTAAAGCGATTAATCGTCTGTGAATAATCGATTACCATGCGTCGGCGATGCGCTTCACTTCGCACCACTAGGACCTGCGCCCGCCACGGCGACCGGCTGGGTTCTATGACACCTTCCTTTAAGAGGTGGGCCGTTTCTTCCGCAATGAATTGCGCGTCTGCTCGTGAGTAGCGCCGTGATTTCACCGCTACGGGAGTGCAGTCAGTGGTCAGGTTGGGAAACAGCGAAAGGGGCTCAATTTCCATTTTCGTGAGTGCACACACAGCAAGCGTGTCAGTCCCACCGAATTCCATTTCCAAACGTCCGTGTCGTTTAAGAAAATCGTGTCCTAACAGAATGTCAGCACATAAAGCAGGTAAGACCATAAGATGTACATCTGGAAACATGCGTCCCTTTATCACAAGCTTCAATCGACATTCCCCTTTTGTGCTGAGCCTAAGCCCTTGGGAGGCCATAAAGATCTGTCGTGTTGTCCCGAGGACCGGCCATCCATGTTTACGCACTAGTCGATGATCGATAAAACTATCCGTAGACCCTGTGTCGACTAAAGCCCGCGCAAAAACACCTTCGACCATGAGTGGAATAATGGCCTGAGCAAGGCCCGAAGATCCGGCAGGTATTGAGTCATCCGAGCGAGAAGATCGCGCCTCGCGCGTGGATCCCACGCCGGCTGCAGTTTTCCGGTCGTTTGAGCAGCCTCCGGAGGGCACTCATGTCAAAGGCATAGTTGGTCGTGCCAAAGCAGGAGCGTCAGGAGCTTGTAGTCCGTACGAGCTGCCGTCAGGGGGCGCTCGTGTCACGCGAGAATGATCGCAGCCAACTGTAGTTTCACGTGCTGAAGCAAGAGCGTGTAGTTCGTACGAGCTGCCGTCAGATGGCGCTCGTGTCACGTGCATTGTTTGCCGTGTCAAAGCAGGAGCTTGTCGATTGTATGAGTAGCCTTCGGAGGGCGTTCGGATTCCAGTCAAGGACGGTCGCTCCACGGTCGGTCGTGTTCGCGCCATTTGTTTTGGCAGCCCGATGTATCTCACCAAGGTCGAGCGTGCAGCCAGGGGCCCACGAGGAGGAGGACCGCTCATCAAAGTCGGGTGAGGCGCCCCGCTCTGTGCTCGGTCCGTTGGCTCAGCGATAAGCCCATTCAAGGTCATGCGAGTTCGTGCGCCCCACGTGGTCTTTCGGCAGACTTTTGCAAAATGTCCTTTAGTCGAACACAAATGGCATATTGCTTCCCAAGCCGGACACGCCGACCTGGGATGCTGTCGATTGCCACAGAAACACGTAGCATTTCGTACAGGCCTTGGCCTGGCCGCCGTAGCGGCAGCCAAGCCGGAATCCGAGTCCACCTCGGGAGCGGCCAAAGGCTCCGCTAGCGTGGTCGAGTCCGCTCCCGTATCCTCGACGGTAGCCCTCTCCGGTCGCGCGAGTTGAGACGTCCCCGCAACGACCCGTGTGTGGTCATAGGCGGTAGATTGTTCCCGGGCCTCAGTGTAGACGTGTGCCACCCGTAGAGCCTCCATGAACGTCAGGTCAGCTGTCTCCAAAAGTCTTAGCCTGAGAGCAGGAGAGCCGATCCCAGAGACAAAAGCATCTCGGACAAGATCGTCCTAGACTTGCTCGTGAGTGCATACCTCTTGAGTACTGTCCGCAAGTAGTTGTCGTAGCTCCTGGGCGAAGCGGTCTATCGACTCGGTGGGCTGTTGTCGCCGCGATGAGAGCAGATACCTGGTGTACACCACACTCCGTTTCTTCATGTAAATTCGCTTTACCTCCGCCACTGCGGCATCGTACGTCGTACATCGTTCAATGCTCCTGTAGACGTGGTGGTCCACTTTAGTCTGCAGCACGTCCAGTTTCGTTTCAGCAGTGGGAACGGTATCCTGGGCTTTGAACTGGTTCTCCAGTGACCTGAGCCAGTGAGTTAACTCCGAGCCCGAATCCGCAGCTTGTGGGTCGGCGCTGAATGTCGGTACATGGATCATCTTGTGTCCCGCCATTTCCGTAGATCTTGATTGAGATTAAATGTTGTGAAAATAAACCAAGTCCTCAACTTTGTCCCATAGGTAGGTTTAATCTCAATCAGATCTTTGATATCATCCTGTAAAATACAATCATGCAATAGATATCAGGATCTCGGCATCATATAGGAATGATCGGTAATATTAGTCAATGCAAGCAAGCCTAGAATATGTGCGGGTACGTACCATACAAGACTACATGTCATAGTAAAATGTCACAGGAGTGGCTCAGCGTCGCGGACGTCCGAGGTCTTATAGACGCCCCTCAGCGGTTTAAGTGGGCATCACTCCTGGGTTCAACTTTAATACATTTTCACTACATGTGTGTCTTTTGGCATGACAAAGACTGAGAATATGAAGAATATATGTAAGTAACTTTGAAGCCAATTGAAAAACTGGTGAACCAGAAACCAAACACAATGTCAGTAATGGTCAATGCCAGAATCACATGTCAGAGTCAGAGTGCCAGGCAGGCTTGCTCGTGCTTCGGCCGGACCGTCTGGGTGCAGCAGCTGGTTTGTCAAGCGCAGGGTGTGTGGTAACCGTATTGGGTGTGGGACCACTGACTTGAGGAGGTGACATTGGAGGTGCTGCGCTGATATGCCGAGTTACCTGCAATGACTTAGCCATAGATGGGGATGTAGCATCATCAAAGATCTGACGGTGGCCAGGAGGGTGGCTGCGGTGGAGTGGTGTCAGAGTTGATGGTGGGATGTTGCGGTGGCATTGGACTAGTAATGGATGGGCCACAAGCCTCCTTGTGACTGGCCGGGGTTGTGGTGTGCACAATGCATGGGTGTGGGATGTTCTGCCGAACCATTGGTCTCTGCACTCCAATATCACCATCTATCGTCAATCTTGGTCGGGGTGTGAGCACAGGAATGTACTTTCGCAGGAATTTCCTATTGCGCAGAGTAACCCTGCCTGAACCGTCAACTCTTACCACATATTGGTCAAACTGGCGAACCTCGATGATGATGCCGGTTTTATCCCATTTGAGGGGGTGTGGCCCGGTCTGATTCTGGATGCGAACACAGTCGCCGACAACAAGGGGCAAGAGTCTCTTGGTATGTTCAGTTCAGTTGTAATATATCTGCCAAACCAACACATGCAGCCAACCAAGAAATGCACCAAACCAACACACCCGCCAAAACAACACATTCGCCAAACCAACAGATCCGCCAAACCAACACATCCGCCAAACCAACACATGCGCCAAAATAACATATCCGCCAAACGTTGGCATTTGCCAAACCAACACATCCTCCAAACCAACACATGCGGCAAACCAAGAAATGCACTAAACCAATACACCCACCAAAACAACACATTCACCAAACCAACAGATCCGCCAAACCAACATGTGCGCCAAGCCAACACCTGCGCCAAACCAACACCTATATAAAACCAATGCATCTGTCTAACCAACGCATGCGCCAAACCAACGCATCCGCCAAACCAACACATCCACCAAACCAATGCATGCGCTAAACCAATGAATCCTCCAAACCAACACATCCTCCAAACCAACACATCCGCCAAACCAACACATCATCCAAACCAATGCATGCGCTAAACCAACACATCCTCCAAACCAGTGCATGCGTCAAACCAAACCATCTGCTAAAACAACACATCCTCCAAACCAACACATCCTCCAAACCAACACATCCTCCAAACCAACACATCCGCCAAACCAACACATCCGCCAAACCAACACACCCGCCAAACCAACACATCCGCCAAACCAATGCATGCGCTAAACCAACACATCCTCCAAACCAGTGCATGCGTCAAACCAAACCATCTGCTAAAACAACACATCCTCCAAACGTTGGCATGCGCCAATCCAACACATCCGCCAAACCAACACATCCCCCAAACCTACACCTGCGCAAAACCAATGCATTCGCCAAACCAACACCTGCGCCGAACCAACACCTGCACAAAACCAACACCTGCGCAAAACCAACGCATCCACCAAACCAACAAATGCACACTAATGATGGGTGATTTCATGTGCAACCACCCAGCTGCTGGTTGCATCATTTCCAATGCCTCTCTATAACCAGTTATCTGGTGCTCATTTTGCCAACCTCAGAAGGATGACAGGCTGAGTCAACCCCACCTGGCATTAATTCAACAGGATTCGAACTCAGGACCTTAGGATCCCAAGCCCACCACCCTAACCTTTAGGCCAACACCAGGTATACATTAATGATAATTAATATCCCTTCTAATAATATCCCTTCTTCCAAAGGTGTTTTTCCTCCTTGAACAAATGTTGAGTTGACATGTATAAACATGTTATCGTGCCTTTTTCATGGGAGCTCCCTTGCCATTAGTAAAAAATATCATAAACCACAAACACATATGATTACCTTTTGAAACAGTCGCTCCTGCTGTTTAACACGAGACTAAAAGGGAGAAAACCCGGGGTGTGTTCAGTTACCAAGCAGCTAGCCAGCGCTTGCTAAGCCAGCTGTTCCTTATCAACGGTTTAGAACGGAGTTGAAGTAGTAACTCTTAAAAATAAGGGCAATACCCCTGCATGCTCACCTGGTAGAATAAAGCATTATACTACACTGAATGAATGATCGTTTTTGGGCCATTTCCCCTGCTAGAGCCAGGGTTAGCCTTGCGGGCCCCATGATAATCATGGTTCCTTGTTTGAGGCAATGTTTTTATGGCCGGATGCCCTTCCTGACGCCAACCCTTCGTCACCTCTTACGATGCACAGGGATACGTGTACCTATTCTAAATCGGGGTACACACCGGGATCATTCATCCCAGCAAGCTGGTACTCAATTTGCCGACCTCGGAAGGATGACAGGCTGAGTCAACCCCCCTGGCGTTAATTCAGCGATCGACCGGGATTCGAACCCAGGATCCTAGGATAAAGAATTGTACTACACTGACTAAAGGTAATGTTGTAAACAACACCAAGGTACTTTAAACCACTTTCAATGGGTGCTGTGAGACAGAGCAGCATGTACAATCATACTAATGTAATCATAACAAAATAAATACCTATTTTGGGGGACATCCCCCCTCCCCCCCCCCCACCACCCACCCGTGCACACCTCCTTAATCCCTGATTTTCTTTAATGCCGTGACAAACTTTGGTACATCATGGGTGATGAAGGTTGTGGTCAAGTTTCATCGAAATTGTATGTGCAGTTTCTGAGAAGATAAAGATAAGTTCAATTCTTGAGATCAATGATACAGCAATTTCCAGGGGCTCCTCAAATCTGCTTCAAGGACCGCTTCATTGTTTTCTTGTGATGTTGCAGTCTTCGGGCGACCAGACTTGAGAAATTAAGATTTTGTACTGTCCCAAGGGACTTAAACTTGTCTGGGGCTAATCTGGTCTCGAACTTCTATTTTTATTATCATTATTTTTTGTATACAAAGTCGAGGCTCATATAAGAGTTAGCACATAAACACATAAACAGAAACACACATGAAACATATAATAAAGGGAGCGGGAGACAAGAGGGGGAGAGAGAGGGAAGCACAACAACAGTAGAGCACAGGGACATCGGGAGATCTGTGGAAGGGAGAGGGCTGGGGTGGGGGGGGGGGGTGTCGAGGTGTGTGGGTACACCGTATAAAACAAGTTGGACACAACAAGGACTTTCAGGAAAGAAAATGGAATTTGAAGAAGATGGATTTGGGGTGGATTAACGGTGGGTAGAAAAGATCAAGGTTTTGGATGGGGGAAGATAAGAGATGGTGGTGAACAGTGAAGGTGAGCAGAGAGTCTTGATTTTGGCAGTTTAACCATAAGAGGGTTGCAGGCAGATCTTGTCCGACCTGTAGGAATATTTGGGGGGACAGAGCCCAGGGAGAGCTGGGGGAGCAAGACCAGGGAGGAGTCGGTAGAAGACAGAAAAACCGCCAACCTGCCTGCGGTGAGTGAGTGAAACGTCCTCAGAATCAGCTTCATTGCGGGAGATTCCAATGATTCTGAAAGCTTTGGTTTCAACAGCGTCAAGACGAGCAAGGTGTGAGCCAGGAGCACCAGCCCAGAGGGGAGAACAGTATTCCATTGAGCTGCGGATGAAAGCCTTGTATGTGGTGAGGAGCTCAGGTGTGCTAAGGAAGGACTTCGCACAACGTAGGATGCCCAGTCGGCGACTGGCTTTGGAGGCCAGCTTAGAAATGTGGTGTTCCAAAGAAAGATCATGGCAGATAGTGAGACCCAAAAGCTTGAGCGACAGAACTTCATGGAGAGGATTATTCAGAAAGTAGATGGGAGGGTTGTCCAGTCGGTCTTTTCGGAGAGACATAGTGAGAGTGTGAGATTTGTCAGGATTGAAAGACATGTTCCACTTGTTTGACCAGTTTGTGATATTATTCAGGCCTGCAGAGAGTGAAGAGGCTGCAGACTGCCGATCTGAGGGATGAGATATGGAGCGGCAGAGAGTGAATCATCAGTAAATTCAAATTTTTGTTAAATTGTCCATGCCATCATCAAAATTGCCAGAATGACTCTCTGATGTTTGCAGTTTTTCCTCCAAACAATGCTTCATAAAAACCTGCAAAAGAAAAAAATATTGTATTCCAAAAAATTCAAACATCACAAAACTTTGTAGATTTCGTTTTTTTTTCATGAAACACCCCGTATAATCACCTCCCCGAAATGATTTCAATCAGTTCTTCCCTACAGTCCTTTAAGATGACCACCTAAGACCATCTTACACTGTCCCGGATCATCACTCAAAACCTGTTCTATTCCCACCAACTTTTTTTCCCCACACATGCACCAGTGACATTGGCAGACGTATAAGCCGTATAATCCTTTATAATCATTGGTCATTGAAATCTCATCCTCCATCACCTACCTCTTCCATGAGTCTCAAACTTGGTCTTGAAAAGCATATATATATTTTAAACATTTGAAAAGAAAAACTTTGTATTTTTTTTATTTTCGGCCTGGCCTTGATGAGGACTACAGAGTTCATGACTGGAACCTTCAACATAAAATATATATATATATTGTTGCGGATCTCAGCGCTGGCCTTTCCCCTTTACCAAGGGGGGATTAGTCCCCTTGTCTTTTACTAGCCGACGGGACCCGGGACCTATGACGTCACTCCTGGACAGCGCGAAGTAGGGTCGTAGGACGAATCACTAATACCTAAGTACTCGCGCCGCCCAGAAACGAGGAAATAAGCCCCGCCCGAATCACGGGTGTTGGTGGAAATGCCGAGCGGTAGCGAACCCGTGACCCGAGCCGTTATCAAGGACTAAACCTGATTCAAGCGGTCCGTAATCGTGCCACGCTTACCCAATGGAGGAAATGACTGAAACGGTCGAATTTGGGAAGAAAGGAATAACAGAATGTATTTACACTTTGTTCAATAATAATAAGAAGAATACACAGTGCAGCCTTAAACAGTCTTAACTTATCCCTGGACAAACCGGCCCGTCACACTCAGACACACTCACACGGGGTTGCAGACGAACAGGTCGATGGTCCAGGGATGGTGTCCAGGCAGCTCGCTCTCCGGTCCCCAACTCGCACCATGTAGTAGTTGAACACAGCGGCCAGGAGCTCTCCACGTGTCGTTTGGCGCGCACGGGATTATTACAGGGCGAACGGTAGGGCTGGCTTTGGCGGTTACACTCGCGGGGCTGCTTACGTAATAAACGGACAGTTCAATACGCGCTTCTCAATCAATGCCTCAAAACTGTCATGTGCACGCCTGTCCTCCCAATGCAGTTCTCACAGGAATGCTCTGGATCAGTTCTCTCAATACCAGTTCGCTCGGTCATCATACAGTTCTTCGTAAGCGCCTCTTCCTTCTCATCTCAACTCAGACCTGCGCATCCCTTCTCATCTCTCAACTCTCGTGCCGACAAGTCCTCTCAATACAGCCAGTCCTTTCGCACGAGTCCTCTTTCAACCAGTCCTGTTCAAGGGCTTTGTGCAAAGGCTTATATAGCCCTGCCCAGCAAACCCTCTTGAACTTACTAGACGCTCTGTACCACGCCCTATCAAGCCATGCCCTCTCAGCCCTGGTTGGCTGTTGCTCTTACCGTCACCGCCTCTGACGCGCTGCTTGACGCGGCCACACCTCGACCTCACGCTCCTCCCTCTTTTCAGGCCTACATCGTGTCACGGGGCTAGTTCGAGCAAGCAAAAGGCAGCTAATGCTGCTGGCAACCAAAGCATAACAAACTGCTGCGGGTAGCCCAAAGCGTAACGAACTGCTGCGGGTAGCCCAAAGAGTAACAAATTGAGGGATGCCAAATGGGGCGCGGGATCGAGTTTGCCCATGATGAAAATGAAGGGTGGCCGCAAAATGAAAAGGACCTAAGCTTAATTCTTTACACAACACAGATGTCACTTGGGAAATGGCCTACTCTTACACATACTATGACATAACTAATTGTAATGGGCCTACGTGTTGCTTGTGGACTAACTATGGGGGGCAAACCTTTAACCTTTAATGATGTTATATGTACAATCTCAAAACCTCAACAATATATATGTATTTACAATCCTCTTACAATGTACGTTTATATTCCCGTTTAAACATCCTGGATTTATTTAATCCTCAAATCTTCATTGAGATTGTAACTCCATGTGTGACTGCAATTAACTCAAATAGAAACATTTCTAGATGAAATTAATTGCTTTAAACATCTCTATTAGCTCACCATTGATCTATTTTCAATGCATCTGGAGATCTCTAGAATCTAACAATATAGTCTGGAGTGTCTTGTATTCAGAAACAATACATTTTTTTGTACAATACTCGAGTATTTCATTGCAAAAGCCAAAAGTCATTGAAGCAAATATGCAATGTGACAAAAATGACAGTTCTGGTTGTGCTGGTTTTACAGTCACACCCACATTCCGATACATGTTCCCTGTAGTTCAGTTCGTCAGCTGTTATAGAGAGCAATACAGACAGTAGAATGGAGTCGAAGTTGGAGAGAGACCGCAGTAGAGAGCAAGTTGCTGTGCAGATGCAGGGTGAAAGGGTCAAAAGAAACACTGCGGAACAAGGGGTAAAAAGGGAAGATGACCGGAGAGTGCTCTTCATGTACTACGAAGGGGAGAGCGGGCAGCAAGTGGACAATCACTTCATTCGTGCTCTCCGAGGAGAAAAAGGTGAAGTCAGTGCTAAGGGTTATCTGGAGGTTTACAGGGTCGATTATGGTTTGGCCTAATTTGTGTTCCAGCCTGAAAACTTTAGTTCATGCAACTCGGATCCTAGGTTTGAATCCTGTATTTTGTGTTTATTTGTCCATTGTCTGTTAATGTTCTAGTAATTCATGTAAAGGTACATTGAAGTTCCCTAAAGTTTTTATCCTTCATTAATATCTCGACAATAGCCTGGTGTTGGCTTAGTGGTTAGGGTGCAGCTTGGGATCCTAGGATCCTGGGTTCAAATCCCGGTCGATCGCTGAATTAATGCCAGGGGGGTTGACTCAGCCTGTCATCCTTCCGAGGTCGGCAAATTGAGTACCAGCTTCACTGGTAATTCCCTGTGTGGCGCAAGAGGCGACTAACAGGGTTGGCGGGCGACTAACAGGGTTGGCAGGCGACTAACAGGGTTGGCGGGCGACTAACAGGGTTGGTGGCAGGAAGGGCATCCATAAAACATTGCTTCAAAAAAGGGGACCACAGTGCCCGAAAAAGGCCAACCCCTGCTCTGTGGGGAAAAATGGCCTCTATAGGTGTTTTTTATAATTTATTTATTTATATCTCTACAAGCTCTTCCATGATGTCTTGACATTGTAAAAAAAAACAAAAAAAACAGTAGACAGGTAAAACAGAACATATAAGAGTAATCAAGAAGGTAAAGTGCACTAAAATATGATCTAAGAAGATAGATAGAAAGGGAAGAAAACAACAAAAAATAAATTGAGAAAAAGTATTCTTTTGGGAAAGATAGTGATATTAGAATGTAAGAATGATTGAGGAGCTTGAAAGAGTGATTTGAAGGTGAATGATGGGAGGAGAATGTCATGAAGAAATTGTTTTTATCTTAGATAAAAATCAAACCAGTTTAGCCAGCACAGTATCATTGCAGGAGAGAAACGAGCACTCACTGTATTTCACTTTAAAATTTAGAATGTACCTCCTTAAAACATAATAAATGAGTTTAAAAAAGAGGTTCTACTGTAGAATAAAAATTTATTTTTGGTGCAAGTTAATCAAAATTGTTTACCACATCTTTTCAACAAGAAAATCAAAGTTCTTGAATATTTATTCCATCAAAGCTTTGATGATTCCATTTTCATATGGTCTTGTGCCTATAATTACATGAACTAGAATTGCACAATATGTACACAAATAATGTAACAGATGCCGTTGTTGCCAAGTTAATGATACCTTTGCTAAGACCAGGAAGTGTGTGTGTGTGTGTGTGTGTGTGTGTGTGTGTGTGTGTGTGTGTGTGTGTGTGTGTGTGTGTGTGTGTGTGTGTGTGTGTGTGTGTCGTTGATTGTTAACTCCAAATGCAGGTTTCATAAGGTGGAACGGAGCCCTCCCAGGTCTCTAAGTATCCACCTTTGTTTGTGTGTATGTGTGTGTATTTATAAGTGTGTGCACGTATGTGTGTGTATGTATAGGTGTGTGTGTGTGTGTGTGTGTGTGTGTGGGGGGGGGGGGGGGGTTATCTCTATGTGCGGGTTTCAGAAGGTGGAATGGAGTCCAATAAGGGATCATGATTCATGGACCAGTTTGTGAAGTTTTCTTGTTCTCAAAGTTTTGTTCTGAGGGCTCTTTTGAACATCGTCACCGAGCCACGGGCCACTTCCAACTGTACTTTGTTTGTGGTAATATTCCCAGGAATGTTTTTTAAGATCTCCGTGAGGTTCTTTTTATCATTCCCGTTGCTCCATCACTGGTACAATTTCGGCGCTCTTCCAGGATTTTTTGACTTCCTTTTTGAGATCCTGGTATTTGGTCATTTTTTTCATTTCTATGTTGTTTAGGCCAAAATTGTTGGGTACTGACAGGTCAATTCGCCATACTGTCTTTTCTTTTTTGTACTGAAGTACTATATCAGGTTACAATGCTTTGTTTTCTATGTTCATGCTCGATGGGATCATCAGGTCGTACTTGATCATTACTTCCTTGTTTTCAGTGATCATTTTGATGTTTCTGAAACTGGGATATTAATTTTTTGCAGAAGTGCTAGTGGATTACTCTACATATGTTGTTGTGCCTTTGTGCATAAAGCTACTTTGACATCGGTTTCTACATCCCAATAGGAGTTGACGCATGCTTTCTGTTTCTACCTTTCAGAATCTACACTTGTCCGATTGACCCAGTCCCACCATTTTCTTAAATCCATTGGTCTTGGGCATTTATTATGATTTGTTCTCCAGTCCAGTTGAGCTGACCTCTTCTTAGGCATTCCAATGAGCCTTTTTCTCTATGCCCAATCTGTCCAACTCTTTTTTTTTTTCCTGCTCTTTTATCGTTCTCCCAGTTGTCGGTGTATATCTGTTGGTATTTCGTTTTATAGTTGTCTTTCATCTTTTTTGCAATCGTTGGAGCTGTATTCATTACTGTTTCGGTTTTGTATGTCATCTTATATTCACATTTGTCTTTGGCTGATAATATCTGATCAAGATGTGAAGTAGTCAGGTTCACTGTTTTTTCGTTCAAATTTTTTGGAGATTAGCAAAACTATACATTTTTGGAATATTCAGAGCATGAGGAATCCAAAAATTAATGTTGGCATTTGCATAGACACCTTTGCGAAAATGACCCTCAGGACAGTGATGAAGATCTGTAAAAGCATATTCCTGAACGGTATAGACCGAGTAGATCATGTGTATAGGACTTGTAGTTCAATATGATACTAACAAGGCTGCTTTCTTGCTTTATAAACCCATACCTATAACTTCAAAGGACTTGCAATATCATGTATTATGTAATACAGTTATATCACAAATATAAAGACAATGGTTTTCAATTACCTTTGTTTGTTGCTTTTCTATAATCCTGAGCACTATTTTGAGGCCTTTATTGGATTCCTTGACCCAGAAAACATAGGATTAGCATATTTAATTAAGTTTCTAGGTTGACTATAAGCCGAGATAGCGCAAAATATGTATTTATGGCGGCCATTTTGAAAATGAAAATATCGGCCATTCAGGTGTCTGTACAAATGCCAACATTGATTTTCGGATTCTCCATGCTCTGATGATTCCAAAAATGTACAGGTTTGCTAATCTCCCAAAATTTTGAACGAAATTATATTTGTTAACATAGTGAACCTGACTAAAGTGGTCATTTTCATATTGCGCTGGTTACCAAAAACATTGTTCCATGTAATAAATTATTTGCACAACACGTCTTTAAATATCTAAATACCGAGACTCTACTTTCTGAACTGCATATTATTGACAGATATTCTTGTGTGGACCCAAAAGTATTCCTTCACTCTTTTTACTGTATAGGTGGGAACCAACCTGGCTGAAGCTATAACGCTGCATGGATGACCGGTACAAGGCCAATTTATCTGATGTGACACCCAAGCAGTTGCATGACGTGTTGTTAATCCCATACTTGTCTAAACTCGCAAAGTTAATCAAATCAGGTGAATAACAATAATTTAGTCCCGCGAGGGTTATCAGACAATGATGAATCGTCAGCACGTTGAAGATGGTCGGAACTCAAACACAAATGCAGGCTTCAATAATTAAATAAATAATATATTTTTGACACACATGACACGGAACAAAATCCTGGACATGAAGACTGAAGCACAAGGTCTAATAATGAACATCAATTATCAAGTTTATTAATTATCAAGTTAAGGTAGTTCTTAATGCCGGTGTGTGCCCCGGTTTAGAATAGGTACACCGTATCCCTGCGTGTCGTAAGAGGCGACTAAAGGGTTGGCGTCAGGAAGGGCATCCGGCCATAAAACATTGCCTCAAAAAGAGAACCATGATGATTATCATGGGGCCCGCAAGGCTAACTCCCACTATAGCAGGGAAAATAGCCTTATAGTGGGGCGGCTTAGCCCAAATATTCAAAAGAATTGTGCATTTTGTGATACAAGCACCAAATTTGGCACACTAGTAGACTATCATATTATGAAAAGATCTGGATATTGGGCCATCTCAGATTCAGAGATTTGATTTTTGCAAGATTTGCAGATTTTGCAAGCTGAGATTGCAACGCCAGGGACGGCCGACTCCTTCCTACGAGCTGCCCACGTCACCCGCACAAGAAGAGCTCATCAAATCACTGCAGCGGCACTGCACATCCTGCAACACCGTGCGTATGAACGCCACTGTATGACATATGCTGATGATGCAGAAGACCTGCCTGAGTTCGAAGACTGGTGTCACCAGAGAGGAGAAGACATTCCCAACTTTCAGTACTGGGCAACTGTGCTGGAACTAGAGATGTTGGTACTGGTCTACGTGCGTTCTCTGCGGCAGGCTTCATTCACGACGTACCTTGATGCCCTGACGGAACTGGTCCCATGGTTCCATGCCTTAGACCACACACACTATGCCAGGTGGGTCCCTGTTCACCTGAGGGACACGGTTGCACTCCCAATGAAGCACCCAGATGTAGCCAGATAATTCAGGGCTGGCAACTTCACTGTACAGGAGACGAATAAGGTGTTCTCTTCGATCCCAATCGAATCGAAATCTTGCAAAAATCAAATCTCTGAATCTGAGATGGCCCAATATCCAGATCTTTTCATAATATGATAGTCTACTAGTGTACCAAATTTGGTGCTTGTATCACAAAATGCACAACAGGTTTGCTATGCTGCTACACTATTAATAAGGGAATTTTATTTTATTTTAGGGTAGTGTGAGTTAATTTTCTGAAAATTGTAGAAATTGTTTATCACCTGGAAGTTGTGGGTTACGATGTGTAAATAAAGGTGGAAAAAGTCTGATTTAATGCAATTTAATTGCAGCCTACAAGTCAACAAAAGGTGAAAATTTTGAAAGGGGGTGTAGACTTTCTATAGGCACTGTAGATATTCCACATATACATGTATAATATTTTTTTTAATGCAGGGAGGATGTAAAAATGTTGAAAGGAAACAACTATTATTCAACAAAGATCAATAAAAAGATCTTGATGCATGTAGGTAAATATTGATCTCGTGATGTAATTGCTAGCTCTCTAGACGTTGAATATAGTGATCTCTTTTCAAACTTTTTTATAATGCGGTTTTTATTTATTTTAATGCGGTTTTTAACAGCTAAAACAACCAATATTTGAAATCATATATATATTTGCTTTATATATATATATATATACATATAGCTCTGATATTATTGTTCGGTACCTTCTGGGAGTCGTAGAAAGCTGAAATTTGACATGCCGATAGACGACGAAGCCAGTGCACAGGGAAAAATCCCAGAACCGTCAAAAAGCATCCGTAAATGAAAACTAAGTTTAAAAAACCGTAAACGCATATGTAACTAGAACAATGCGACTGTGTCACCAATATGCCTCTGCACAATCCCACAACGGGTAGATGCCCTCGTTCACTGTCCTAAAAATGAACAAGTTTGATTTAAATCCCTTCAGCTGTTTTCAGGTGTCACATTTTCATCAGCCATGACAGGTTTCACATCGATCGGTAAAGCAGTTTCGGAGAAGGGAGTTTTTAAAATATCAGCTTTCAAGCTAATAGGGCTGCCACACCATATAACATATGACCTTAAAAATGTACATTCTGCATATGTATGGGTAGGGGATCATGTTTGTGAAGTTTCGTGTTGATCGGATGTTCGTTTTTATATCCAAGATAACTGCCGAACCACATGACCTACGACATCATCATTTTCAAACTATATGCAGCAATGGTGGTAGATGATATTTGTAAAAAATTCGCATCGATAGGGTAAGGGGCTTTAGAGATATAATTATTTAATATTTCCCTTCAATCCAATATGGCTGCCACACCATGTGACCAATGATGTTTTCTTGATAATCTTTTAATCGCCATGCCTCGTCAATGACACATAAAGTAACGAGTCAATCCGTTTTGTGGTTTGGGAGAAGATGCTTTTTTAAGGCTTTAGGTTAAATCCAATATGGCTGCCAAACCATGTGACCGATCATGTCATAAATTTAATATTTCAATGCAAATGGGTCATAGATCATGTGCATGCAATTTCTGATTTTTAGGATAAGGAATTCGATTAAAACATTTTTGACTGGTATACCACTTCACCTATGATGCCATCATTATCATGCTTTTGTTCCCTATTGGAAGTAATGGACAATGCACCAAGTTTCAAATTTTTGCATTCAGCGCTTTCCGAGAAATAATTTTTTTAATTATTTGTTCTAATCCAATATGGCTGCCATACCACGTGACATATGACGTCACAATTATCATAAAAACATTCTGCATGGTTGTCCCTCCTACCCTGAAAGTTTCATCTCAATTGGACATCTAGTTGCTGAGAAAAACGAGGTTCAGCCAGCCACCTTCGGGGGTGGAGGCATAAAAAAAACTCAATCAATATTTGGCATTTGAAAATTGTAATTTATATAACTGTAAACTGCGACATAAAAATCTCAATTAAAATTTACGTAAAAGCAGTAAATGCATCTGTAAAATAAAAATAAAAATAAAATAAACCTAAATTAATATCTAGCAGCAGGTCAGTGGTGCTTGCCTATAATCATCAAGCTTCTATTTATTATGTACAAAGCACGGTTTGTTATTGCTTACATAATGTGGAAGCATACCCCACTAGTATAGCATACAAGTCATAAAGTGTAAAAACGATGCAAACAAAGAACATACTTTGACAGTAATATCCAAAATCGACAAAATATATGACAATAAAGCTGCTCATTAGGCAAGGCTCAGAACAGACATTTTGACCAGTGGTCTTAATCTTAGAACGGGCCCAAGCCAAGGAAAAACTACCACCTATTCCTGTCAAAGTTATCTCAGCGGTTCCATCCGCCCAATACAATATTCTTTCAATTTAGCAGAAGGATCACTCTACATTTTTTCTCAAATCCAATATGGTGGCCAAAATCCAAAATGGCTGTGTTACGGGGTCCTCTACAATCTCCTGGTCTCGGTAACCTCCGAACCCCGAGAGGAACCCCGGCAGAAAAATATGTTACCCTGTGTTGAAAATTGATAGTGAAACCACACCAATGATTATAAATGAACAAACTTGTCACACAGGTATAATGGTAAAACAAATGGCCATTAAGAGTGCACTCTATATATCTCTTATATAAAGTCAGGTCACTCACGGCGCGGCCAGCGAGTGCAACGACACTCCTCAATGTCTCTATGACTTTTCCCAAGGTGAATGGGATTCGCTCCAGCGGTCAATGGAACGAAATCCGGTCGAAGCCCGAATCTCGCTCTCCAGTCGATATCCAAAGCGTGTACAGTGGGCAAGGGTGCTCTTCCCGCCAAACTGTACAACGGCACCCTCCAGAGGCGCACCTTCACCGCTCCCTCAGCAAACCGCAACGTAATTGGAGACGAAGCGGTCGCACACACACATCCCCGACAGACGGTAGGATGTTGGGGTGAAGATGACACGAAGCAAACCTTCACAGGTGTCCGAAGCATGAGATTCAAGATGGCCGATGGCTCTGGCTCGAGCCGATGCGACGAGGCGAGGATTCGTCGGAATCTAAGCGCCCCAAATCTGTCTACGCAGATTTCTCCACTCCAGCGAATATTCTTATCGCCGGATGTCCCTTCCAGGAACTCAAAATCCCCAAGCGGCTGTCGGTAAACCTTGCTCGTTACGGAGCGCTGACGGCATGCGTCCTCTCCGACTTTACTCGCGCTGCTTCTTCCTCTGCACCTTTTCGTCTTTCCGGTTCGGTGTCCTGTATCATTTAAAGTTAGCCTTTTAAACCTTAAACTAGGGAATGCCCGTACTATATATATATCTAAAATTATATCCCCCCCCTCTATTTACATGAAATGGTTTGGTCCAAAGCGAACGGCTTGCGAGTACGGTGACAATCCCCCCCCTCTATTTACATGAAATGGTTTGGTCCAAAGCGAACGGCTTGCGAGTACGGTGACAATCCCCCCCCCCCCTCTATTTACATGAAATGGTTTGGTCCAAAGCGAACGGCTTGCGGAGTTTGGTAAAGAAATCGCCATAGCGTGCACAAACGCGCAGGAAAGCGAAAGAATCGCAAATTAGTTTTAATTAGTTTTAAAACATAGTTTAACGCCAACATAGTTTGCCAACGTGAAATAAATGAATACGCTCTCAAATGTGCCGTCCGAGGCAGAGTCTGTTCGGCACGTTCGGCACACGTGATAGCTCGCTGCTCTCTGATTGGTTGAATCGTTTTTTGGACATAGCTCGGTAACTACTTGTCCGATTAATATGAAACCTTGAAAAGGCACATCCTCGGGTCCCCAGCAATATACCTGGCAAGTTTAAAGTATATCGGGCCCGTGGTTGTCGAGAAACAGCGGTCACAGACAAACAAACATACACACAGAGATTACTGGAATTATAGATAGACTAGGGCATGCCCGTACTATATCTATATCTAAAATTATATCCCCCCCCTCTATTTACATGAAATGGTTTGGTCCAAAGCGAACGGCTTGCGAGTACGGTGACAATCCCCCCCCTCTATTTACATGAAATGGTTTGGTCCATTCGCAAAGCCAAAGCGAACGGCAGTTACGAATCGCAGTTACGATGAATCGCAAATTAGTTTTAATTAGTTTTAAAACATAGTTTAACGGCAACATAGTTTGCCGACGGGAAATAAATGAATACGCTCTCAAATGTGCCATCCGAGGCAGAGTCTGTTCGCCACGTTCGGCACACGTGATAGCTCGCTGCTCTCTGATTGGTTGAATCGTTTTTTGGACATAGCTCGGTAACTACTTCTGCGATTAATTTAAAACCTTGAAAAGGCACATCCTCGGGTCCCCAGCAATATACCTGGCAAGTTTCAAGTATATCGGACCGGTAGTTGTCGAGAAACAGCGGTCACAGACAAACATACAAACAAACATACACACAGAGATTAGTGGAATTATAGATAGATAACCGTTCCTGAATAATAAGCCTTTTGAAGATAATAATAGTACATAATATCAGAACTACGTCAAGTGGGTGAAAACCACAATAACGGAAGTTACGAATCCGTAACAGGCTGCCAAATGCCATTAAATTAGACTTTTAAAGTACTGTATTTGGTCGGCTTGGATATATATTCTGTGAGCCTGGAATCAGTTTTTTGCCAACCATACATGCTGGAACTATGCACAAGTAGCTCATTTTGGAGTAAATTTGCACTCAATCACAAATCCAATATGGCCGCCATGATCTTGAATGGTCACAAAAAGTCGAAAAATTGAATATCTGCCGTTTTTAATCACCCAGAACCGGATTGTATGCCACAAAATGGAGATTGAGAGTCGCTAATTATATCAGAACTAGGGATAGTGAATTTGATATTAGAGTTATTCTTCCTGATAACTAATCTAATATTATCTCCAAATAACATCAAAACCTATTGTGATTCTGCAGTTAAGTGTCTTTCAATGTTCTGCAGTTAAGTGTCTTTTAATGCACTTTTCTTGGACTGCCTTTATCAGCGCCAGCATTGCAGAAATGTCCCTGAGATATTCCACAGCCAGCTTGGCCTGTGTTCCTTCCACTAATGTTAATGAAGAACAGGTTTTGCTGAAGCCTGGTAAGTCATGAGGTATTTCGCATTTCCTGGGATAACATGGCGTCTGAGGTTAGCAATCATGACTTTTGTGTTCTGGTGAAGGTTGATATTGCAGGTCTTCAAACGGTACCTCAATAGGACCTCAAACAACTGCTTATGTAAACAGACGCTTCCATAGTAATGCTATAGCTAAGTTATAGTTATAGCTCCAGCATCAACCCATCAATCAACTCCATCAATAGCAAAAGCTCCATCATCAACCCACCAATTACTGAATCCTAGACAACCATATTTCTTGTACAGCATCTTGAGATCTACCCCAGGATTGTGCGAAACCCACCGATGAGAGGAATGATTTTGTCATACTTTCCCTGATGGATCCAGGAAACGATCAACATCTTACAATTGATGGCTTCATCATCGTGTGCATATACCACCTCACGAGGGTGTCATCTGGAGGAACAACGGAAAGATACTCAAGCTTGCATTTCGTTGTTATGCAACTGGTAACACCCTTCATGAAAGTTGCCCTAGAATCTACCGGACCCAACTGATCTTTATATACGCCTAGTAGACATTCATCGCCAATGTCACCCACTAAAAACCAGGCGATGTTCTGTTTCAACTTTTCATCTAGAAACAGCGATTCTTTGTATTCATCATTAAAATTTTGGAATGGTGGAGGGAGTATCCGTTTCTTGGAAATTTTGAAGGATCCATTGTCTGTCTTCTCTCGTTCAGTGATATCAGGCATTTCTTCTTGAGGTTTAGGGTTGGTGGTGACATCACTGGGATATATGGCTTGGAAAATAGTTCCAGTGTTGTGGTGAGTCGCGTGGGCCCCAGTCAGCACCTGCTGTCTTCCATTTGAATTATCAAACGTCACATGTACACTGCAGCCCTTCATGAAACCGGGAGGAAGCTTTTTTTTGTGCTGCATGGTTATCGATTTTGCCCAGTTGTTGTTCAAGTTGCGGACATCTGTGTAAGGTATTCCCCCTCCACATGTTAAAGCAGAGTAGTTGCTTCTTTGCTACCAGTGAGGCGATTTATGGTGACACTCAAGGCAGTTCACAATGGTGAACACTCACCAGAGATCTCTTCCCAACTCTAGCTTATTGCTGATTTATTTTCTGCTTGAGAATTACTTGCAACAGTGATGTAGTCAAGGCTATTTTTAGATCTCTTTGGATATACTGTATTGACCAGCAAATAGCATTGTAGATACAGCACAGGGGTAGGTAGGGAGCAAGTGTTCAGGGAGATCTTCTGTATCGACAGGCCATTTTGCAAGTTCCCTCTGTGAAAGCTTCTGCTGAACTAACCTTGAAAATGCTTTCGTTAATCATCTTCACAGAGTCATTGGCCAAGGAGAGTTGCTTTTGACTAAATCATGGGATTGATTCCATTGGGGTATACAACAAGCTGCCTCCAAGGCCAAAGGAAAACCGATGGAATCACCAAATTTATGTATCAGCCGCTGCTTTAGTGTTGATGTGTTACTGATTGGTGGATCATCAAGGTCATGATCTCAGCTCATCTCCTTTATATCCTAAAGCAAAGCTGTCATCAGACAGGCCTCCTTATCCTTGATAACTTTGCGGGCAAACAACCTCGGAAACTTTTCTATAACTTGCGATATTTTCTTTTCATTCTCAATGTCATCCATGGTGGGTGTCCTGGGATCATAAACACAGTTTAAGCTACTTCAACATGTTTTGTAATAGTAAAGGTCGATGGCGAAGACATCATAGGATGCTCCACTGAGCAAAATGACCAATTGCTTGGCTGCAGCATGGTACTTGGCCTCCTTGTCGTTCAGTTTCAAATTCATCTGGCTCTTGAGCTTCCTAAAAGTATTGTCGGGTCCCCAGGGTTAAGACCTCAAGAGGACAAATGGCCGAAACGAGCTTCAAATCCGAGGCATACTACGAACCTTGATGGGATTCTCTTTGGCGACCGCAGGAAGGCCCGAGCCTTACCTAATCAGGAACACACACAGGGGTTATACGAACCCACAAACACAAATATGGGACAGCAAAATCCACAATACAAGAAAAGTAAGATTTGACAAATAATGATAAAATTGAAAATAAATGCAAATAACAATGAAAGGTGAGGTTAAAAAGTAAAATTCCTAATTGAGACGCCGCCACTCAGACTCGTATACAAACAAGGGGAAAAGATAATGAAAGAAAATAAATAATGTTTTGGTAATCAGCCTGCACACAGCTTTGTGTCCCCAAATGGCTGGTAAGGCTTGCTGGTCGTCACCTCGAACCACTGCGACGGAAACGCACAAGATGGCACGGAATCACGTCCGCAGCCAGTCTCTGGAGTGAGGCAAGTAGGCAGGATCTTTCTTTGCTAATTCGGCTCCTATGGTCTCCCTGGCGCACACAGATGAGCATCCGTCATCCTCCCACCCAAAACAACCAAGCAACCGCCACGATTAAGACCAGGACCAGAAGAGAAGACTGCGACCGCCCACAACCAAACCCGGGACAAGAGAGACCAATATGGTGAGAGCGCATTCTCTTTCTCCAGCTCTCGAATGTTCCATGCTGATGTCACATTCTGTCCAATCATCGAGCGCTACTCAATCATGAAGGATGGGGCATGGCCTCCCCATTACGAGTCGCCGGGGGGCGGAGTCCAGTCATTGTTTGGGAATGTTCAGACGATGCCGTTGGCCGTGAGGCGCGATTTACGTGCCGATCGGCAAATGCTGTTTGGTGTTGGTTAACCCTGGCAGCATGGTGAGCGAATGAGTCCATTGCCTGGCCGGCTGAGTTTTATTAGAACATTAGGAAAAATTACAAAAGGCATTTACACACATGGGATTTAATCATACAGACCCTACCTAGACAGCACAACTCCACTCCTCAGTGTGGAGACACCTAAACACTTAACCGGACATTCGACACTACTTAGATACACTGAGATGGCTTTGCAACATACGGAGCATGCTAATCTACACGATTCAATCTTGACTTAGGCATTTCTGCATTTACCCCCCACAAACGTAGCAGTATTTTCTTCCGAGCACTGTCCAAGTTCACCAGTGTTGTATTGTTCCCCGTCAGCAGTCATCACCATATCTATAATAATGAAAGGCAGTGTCCGTCTGTCCGTCTGTCTCCTCCATAACTCCAAAACCATGAAACCTAGTGGCCCCAAACATTGCATGCATACACCTGGGCCTCAAACAGATTGCAATGATGAAAACTGGGTGTTTGGGTGTGTTATAACACCCTTTTTGAAGATGATTCATGAGGTGCTCATAAGGAAAAAAAAACGAAAAAGGCTTACCAATATGGCGGCCTGCCATAATGGTCAGCCCACTGCACCTCACTGGGTTATTAAGCCGCCATTTTGTTTCGGCCTACTCGAGCATGCCTTGCCTTAGAATTCGGATATGAGGATTGGATGCTGTAGACGAAATAAATGTCCAAATCTGGTGTGAAACCTGACAAAATTTACCGTTTCTAGCGATTTTTATAACCAAGTGTATACAGTCACGTGAAAAAGTAAGTACACCCCATGTAAAGTTTTGACTTTTTCAACATATTTCAACATACAGCTATTTGATATTCATTTCAACAATATTGAAAGATAAAGGTGATAGAATATAACAAATATCATGAAACATTTACATTTTGTAGCCCATTGTATAATTTAAATAAACATAAATGCAAATTTCGCATGTGGAAAAAGTAAGTACACCCTTGGCTCTAATCGGTGGTATTGCCCCCTTTGGCAGAAACAACCTCAAGTAGGCGTTTCTTATAACTGTCTACCGGTCAAGTTTGCCAATGAGCACTTGGGCAAAGACCAGCACTTCTGGAACAATTTTCTCTGGACAGATGAGTCAAAGGTAGAGCTATTTGGCCACAGTACCAGAAGACATGTTTGGCGAAAACCAAAGACAGCATTTGACCACAAGAACCTGATACCAACTGTAAAGCATGGTGGTGGAAATACTATGGTTTGGGGCACCTTTGCTGCATCAGGGCCTGGGGAGCTCACCGTCATATAATCCACTATGAATTCTTCATTGTACCAGAGGATGCTTGAGGATAATGTGAGGCCATCTGTCGGAAAGTTGAAGCTCAACCAAACGTGGACCTTGCAACATGACAATGACCCTAAACATACCAGTAAATCCACCAAGGAATGGCTGAAAAGAAAGAAATGGAGGGTTCTGGAATGGCCAGGTCAAAGCCCGGATCTAAATCCCATCGAGATGTTGTGGGGGGATTTGAAACGAGCAAGTGCATGCAAGACACCCATCAAACATCGCACAGCTGAAAGAATTCTGCATGGAGGAGTGGGAAATAATTTCTCCCAGTCGATGTCAGAGACTGGTCGACAGTTATAAGAAACGCCTACTTGAGGTTATTTCTGCCAAAGGGGGCAATACCACCTATTAGAGCCAAGGGTGCACTTACTTTTTCCACATGCGAAATTTGCATTCACGTTTATTTAAATTATACAATGGACTACAAAATGTAAATGTTTCATGATATTTGTTATATTATATCACCTTTATCTTTCAATATTGTTGAAATGAAGATCAAATAGCTGTATGTTGAAATATGTTGAAAAGGTCAAAACTTTACATGAGGGGTACTTACTTTTTCATGTGACTGTATATGCATTTATTTAAGTGAAGCTGTCATTCTCATTCTGGGGTTAGTTTTTTTAAATTTAACTTTTTTTTTTTTTTTTTTTTTTTTTTTTTTTTTTTTTTTTTTTTTTTTTTTTTTTTTTTTTTTTTTTTTTTTTTTTTTTTTTTTGTATACAATATCGAGGCTCGTGAAAGAGCGAACATTAATCACACAGAAAGACAAACCGACACATAAAACATATAACATAGGGAGCGGTAGACAAGATTGGGAGAGAGGGGGAAGGACACAAACACAACATTTGAGAGCAGGGACCGAGAGACATGGAGACATCGAGAGATCTGAGAGAGGGCGAGGGCTTTGGGGGGGGGGGCGTGGGAAGGGGGCAGTGGGAGAGGTATAAAACATATGGACACTGCCAGGACTTCCAGGAAAGAAGTTGGAATTTCAAACAAGGTGGATCTGGGGTGAATTAGCGGGGGTAGAAAAGATCAAGGTTTTGGATGGGGGAAGATAAGAGATGGTGGTGAACAGCTGTTTTAAAGACCTGGAGGGAGGAGTGGGATTGAAGGGAGTGAGGGAGTTTGTTCCAGAGGCGGGAGAAAAGAGGAATGAAAGAGTGAAGGTGAGCGGAGAGCCGAGATTTCGGCAGTTTAACCATCAGAGGGTTGCTGGCAGATCTTGTGCGACCTGTAGGAATATTTGGGGGACAGAGCACAGAGAGAGCTGGGGGTGCAAGGCCGGAGAGGAGTCGGTAGAAGACAGAAAGACCACCTACCTGCCTGCGGTGAGTGAGTGAAAGGCCCTCAGAGATAGCTTCATCGCGGGAGATTCCAATAATTCTGAAAGCTTTGGTTTCAACAGCGTGAAGCCGAGCTAGGTGTGAGGCAGGAGCACCGGCCCATAGGGGAGAACAGTATTCCATTGAGCTGCGGATGAAAGCCTTGTATGTGGTGAGGAGCTCAGGTGTGCCGAGGAAGGACTTCGCACGACGGAGGATGCCCAGTCGGCGACTGGCTTTGGAGGCCAGCTTGGAAATGTGGTTTTCCCAAGAAAGATCATGGCAGATAGTGAGACCCAAAATCTTGAGCGACAGAACTTCTTGGAGAGGATTGTTGAGAAAGTAGATGGGAGGGTTGTCCAGTCGATCTTTTCGGAGAGACATAGTAAGAGTGTGAGATTTGTCAGGATTGAAAGACATGTTCCACTTGTTTGACCAGTCTGTGATTTTGTCCAGGTCTTCAGAGAGTGAGGAGGCAGCAGACTGCCGATCTGAGGGAAGAGGAATGGAGCGGCAGAGAGTGAAGTCATCAGCAAAGAGATAGAGAGGATTTTCGAGAGAGTCAGAGAGATCATTGATGAAGACCAGAAAAAGCACGGGGCCCAGAACACTGCCTTGGGGAACTCCAGCCTGAACAGGAAGAGGAGATGAGAGAAACCCATTCAGGGCCACACGTTGACGACGACTAGAGAGGAAGTCCGCCAGCCATGCGTGGAGATTTCCATGGATACCAAAGGAGGAGAATTTGGTGAGCAGAGCGGGGTGCCAGACCGTGTCGAAGGCACGTGATATGTCGAGGGAGACAGCTCTAATTTCCTGTTTGGCATTGAGGACCTCCATCCATTGTTGAGACAGCAGAAGCAGCATGTCCAGAGTAGAGTGACCTGGTCTGAAACCAAATTGATGATCAGAGATCAAGCCATTGGAGAAGAGGAAAGATTTCATATCAGAAGCAATGATGGATTCCATGACTTTGCTGATAATTGGGAGAAGGCTGATTGGTCTGTAGTTGCTAGGATCTGTTTTTGCACCTTTTTTGTGCAAAGCGGTGATGTTGGCTGATTTCCAAGCAGATGGCAGTTGACCTTGAGCAAAAGAGAGGGTGAAGAGAACAGAGAGAGGGTGAGATAGAGCAGCAGAGCAGGATTTTAGGACCCGTGGGCTGATGCCGTCGGGTCCAGTTGCAGAATCAGAGTCGAGGGTTGACAGAAACTTTTCCACCTTGTCAGGAGGAAAGGACACGGAGTCCAGGAGCAGCAGGGTACGACTGGGTATGGTGGGTACAGAGAGGGATGGGTTTGGGACACAAGATTTAGAGGCAAACACAGAGTTGAGGCATTCAGCTTTTTCACGTGCGGAGTCAGCTGTGTAGCCGTTTGAGGTAAGGGAGGGGATGGAGGGGGAACAAACACCAGAAACGGATTTGACCAGACGCCACCAGGATTTGGAAGAGGGAGACAGATAAGAGAGTTCGGTCTTGAGAACGGAGAGATATTGTTTCCTGGCTCTCCTGAGGGTGGACACACACTTGTTTCGGGCTTTGTGAAAGGAAATGAGATTTCCTTCCGTTGGATTTGCTTTCCAGGAGACGAAGGCAAGTTGTTTCTGGGCAACAGCCTCACCACAAGATTCCGTGTACCATGGACGGGAGGAAGGGTATGACAACTGAAGACGAGATGGGATAAATCTGTGCATGAGAGAGAGCAAAAGAGACTTGATAATAATTTTAACTTAATTCATGCTTCCATGGGATAGGGTGTCACTCAATTGTACCTGCGCTCTGTTTTTAAAATTCCTCAGCCATTTCAATCAGAAGCAATCAGCTTGCTATCGCTTGCCAAGCCAGCCGTTCCTTATCACAATGTCGTTGGAGTGCTTGTTGGAGTGCTTAAGCCACTTCGTGAGGGCTCTTAATTAATCAGTTACAAGGCCAGGGAAGTTTATGAAGATAACCAAATTTATTATGAAGATAAAAAACAATGAAAAAAAAAACATCAGAATAATGGTATTATTAAATATAAAGTGCATTCCCCCTCGCACGCACACAGCGCTGTGCATTTAAGTCCAGCCTTTCTGCATTTGCAGCGCTTAATAAAACCCTTCTTGCACTTGCAGAAACGAGTTCACAGCAGGTCGGCAATGCCTCAGGTAGTGTCATCCATTGTTGTCGTTACAAACCTTCTTCTGTTTTGGTCCAACCCCAGCCGATCGGTGGAGGTAGCTCTAATGATGATAACAGTGTTTGGCCCCACACATGATCTCCCTGACAGGCAAAGTTATTCCTCACTGGTGATCTTCTTCTTTGCTCTTGGTCAAGTGAGTTAGCAGATGGCACCACGAATGCGTGACATTCTCGTATTCTGCAGGTTAATGAGGCCATTAAAACAATAAACATCACAATAAATCTGTTTTAAGCAAGTTTATGTTTTTCAATATGTAAATCAGCCTTTAATTTCACCTTCTGGTGCTCAGATATCAGCATACTAGTGAACTAGTGAACTTATTGAAACTGCTGGCGGCAATTTTGTAAAATGGCTGCCACGGCCGTCAGGGGGCAAATCTGCGATTCGCCAATATCCAGATTTGTTCATAATGTATTTGTCTAACTGTGTGCCAAACTTGGTGTTTTTATAATAAATAAAAATTGCACAATTGTTGTCAATATTGTTGCTATGCCACTCCACTATAAACAAAAGGAATAACACCTCTCGTTTTATTTGCTCCAGTGTCTGAAGCAAGCCGCCATTTTCCAGCATCATTTTGGACAGCTCCAGCACCATACCATCACCCATCAGCCGGACGTCCTTCAAACTACGCCCCACCTTGGGCAATGGGAGTTCCAATGAGTTCTCGGATTGACTTGGATTCAGGACTCCCTCAGCAGGAGGAAAGAGTTAGGTGTGCAACTGTGACCTGCGATCGAAGCAGACGAGAACTCACCCAGGCTTGGGCGGGACCATTTGATCCACCAAATATTTCTGGTTTGTCTGCACTAATCTTTGCATCTCATGTCACATATCACATCACATGTCACACTAATCATCATCTCACATACCTTTCATTTTCATTGTCTTGTTACCTATTCCATACTTTGTAAATATATGCACTCCACAACAATATCCTTGCCTCTCATTAGTAGATGGCTCACTTGAAGTACAGAAGTACTTCCATTTCGTTCATGTAGTGAAAGCAAACTGTGATTCAAGGCCTGCCAGTTTGGCGTTAATCAGAAGTTGGCTGAAATGGGTTGAAAGGCCTTTTCTTTAAGTAATAGCGTGCTGGAGATGACAAGAGATCATATAAAAGAGGGTGACATTGTCCTGTAGAACATCTACTCAGGTGACGTTTACTTTTCCGTACAATTGTGTTGTGACAACAGGTTGGAAAAGTGATGACAAGCAGATGTCTGCCAAGCATGACCACACATGTTCAACTTGCTTCAAGATGTTCAATTTTTTTTTTGTTTTTTTTTACGGGATCTCAGGCTCGTCGTGGAGCTGCTACACACATTTCACACACATGGACATACAGATGAATACACGAGACAACACAGGACTGCCATACAAGAACTAGTACGACACTCTTCTACGTCACGACATTGACCGATATGCCCCCGCCCACATTATTATATCAATATAATACTTGTACAAAGTTGGATTGAAATCCATTCAGCTCTTCTCAAGTTATCACATTTTTACCTGACATGACCTCTGACCTTTGACCTATTGACCCCAAAATTTAATCAGTTCATGTTTACATCATTATACATACCTGTACTAAGTTTGAATTAGAACACTTCCACAGTTCTCAAGTTGTAGACCTATTACAGACTTTTACCTTTGCCTCCAAATTCTAATCAGTTAACCTTTACATCATCATACATACCCTTACAAAGTTTGAATTATATCACTTCAGCCATTCTCAAGTTACATACCTATTACAGACTTTGACTTTGACCTGTGACCTGTGACCTTTGACCCCAATCTTTACATCATTATAACTATCACGGATACCTGTGCCAAGTTTGAATTAGATCACTTCAGCCATTCTCAAGTTATAGACCTATAACAGACTTTCACCTTTGACTTTTGACCTCTAGGCCCCAAATTCTAATCAGTTAATTTTTACATCATTATACATACCTGTGCCAAGTTTGAATTAGATCACTTCAGCCCTTCTCAAGTTATAGACATATTACGGACTTTGACCTTTGACCTTTGCCCCCAAAAGTTATTCCGTTAATCTTTACAGCATTATGCACACCTGCGCCAAGTTTGAATTATATCACTTCAGCTGTTCTCAAGTATATAGACCTATTTCAGACTTTGTCCTCTGACCTCTTGACCCCAAAATCTAATCAGTTCATCTTTATATTATTCTACATAAGTGTACCAAATTTGGTCAGAATCCCATCACTGGTTCACAAGTTACTTAACAAGTAACTTGGTGGACAGGTTGTGTGTGTGTGACAAGGAAGAATCTATTTGATTTTGGTGAAGATCTGAATTTGGATTCGGATACGATAATTATTTAATTTTAAGTGATTCTTCACCATTGAGAGATCGGGCGAAAAGCGATATATAACATGATATTTTAAAAAGTTAAAAGTTGGTAACAGGATTTTTACCTAACATGACCTCTGACCTTTGGCCTTAGACCTCGTGACCCCAAAATCGAATCAGTTCATCTTTACCTCATTGTACATATAATACCTGCACCAAGTTTGACGAAGATCCCTTCAGCCGTTCTCAAGTTATCGCGGTAATGAAAACCTATCACAGACGGACGGATGGATGGACAGCCGGACAACCTGAAAACATAATGCCTTTGGCGACTTAGTTGACGGAGGCATAAAAACAAACCTAGCCACCGAGGTTTGAGGAAGTGACGTCACTTCCCGGGGCACTCTGGGTACCAGCGACTCTTTAACAATGATGCCGCCTTTCTCACCGCACTCCACAGAGAATTACCTCAGGAGGAATTTCCTCCCCAAGGATACCAACCTAAGGGAATTGTCGGTGCACTTATCCCTTTAAATGCTGAGTGCCAAGCAAGGAAGCAGCACGTACCATTTTAAAGTCTTTGGTAGGACTCGGCCGGCGTTTGGAACCGCCAACCTCCCAGACTTGGAGCAGACGCTGTAACTATTTCACCACCGAGCCAGTTTAGCTTGTAATTTGCTGCTGTAAAACAACAAGAGGTCAAATAGATGCATAATGGAAATTGTCATAGTGGCACAGGGTGTTGGTTCAGTACAGTGTTGTCTGACACAGTCATGGTATACGAGTCTGACATTGGTAATCTAGCTAATTGAGATGCTGGATATATGTAGCCAGTCATCATTTTGACAAAAGCATCACTGGGATTGATCAATAAACCTCACAAAACACAATTTATGTCATTAAGTTGACTTTGTGGTGTACCACCCCCAATATTTTGGCCATATGCGCCATTTGTATAGTGGCAATTGGCCATTGCACCAATAACCTGTATCCCATTCTAGCTTGTCTGGTTTATAAATACTTTATAATGGAAAGTAGAAAGAACAAGATATTTCGCTCACAAGGTTCAGACATATATATGGTGGCGGCCATCTTGGATTTTGACGTGGCGACCCAATTTTCAAGAGCGTTCTTCCTTATGCCGAGATACAACCACCCACCAAATTAGAAGTTGGTACTTCGCTTATTTTTCAAGATATTCCGCTCACAAGGTTCAGACATACATGGCGTCAGACATACATGGCGGCGGCCATCTTGGATTTTGACGTGGGTTGCACCCACACACCAAATTATAATTCGGTCCTTCGCTTACGCACGCATGTACGCACGCATACATGCACGCACACACGCACGGATGGACGCACACACGGACGGAGGGGAAAACCATAGTCCCCCTTTCGCTCCGCGGTGTGACAGGGGACAACAAGCGTTATGCCAAGGTCCCCCGTTGGTGAAGTGATGTGAGTTGACAAAGTGGAAGACGCAAGGCGGCCATCTTGGATTTTGACGTGGCGACCCAATTTTCAATAGCGTTCTCCCTTATGTGTAGATACACCCACACACCAGATTAGAAGTTAGTAGTTCGTTTATTTTTCAAGATATTTTGCTCACAAGGTTCAGACATATATATGGTGGTGGCCATCTTGGATTTTGACGTGGCGACCCCATTTTCGATAGCGTTCTTCCTTATGCCGAGATACACCCACACACCAGATTAGAAGTTGGTACTTCGCTTATTTAAGATATTCCGCTCACAAGGTTCAGTCATACATGGCGGCGGCCATCTTGGATTTTGACGTGGCGACCCAATTTTCAATAGCGTTCTTCCTTCTGCCTCGATACACCCACACACGAGATCAGAAGTTGGTACTTCGCTTATTTTTCAAGATATTCTGCTCACAAGTTTCAGACATACATGGCGGTGGCCATCTTGGATTTTGACGTGGGTTGCACCCACACACCAAATTAGAATTCGGTCTTTCGCTTATGCACGCATGCACGTACGCACGGACGGACGCACGGACGGACGCACGCACGCACGCACAGACGGACGCACGGACGGACGGGAAAACCATAGTTCTCCTTTCGCTCCGTGGTGCGACGGGGGACAATAATCCTACTAGACCTCCACTGTAAGAAGCAGGCATCCTATTCCTTATTATTTGGGTCTATCCTGAAAATATAAACAGGTTCAGCTTTTAGCATACTGGTATCAAAAGCATGTACAAGGATAATTCACAGGCTTAAATCCTGAGTTACCCTCGCCCAAGGAGAGGGTATTGCATTTGAGTCCGTTTGTCTGTCTGTCTGTTTGTTTGTCTGTCTGTTTATTTGTCCACACAGAATAAATATGTCTTTCTCTGCAACCGTTGGTCCAATTGACAGGAAATGTTCACCATAGGTGCAACTCCACCTGTATAATTTTTTAATGATAATTATGACGTCATAGGTCATGTATGGGCGCCATCTTGGAAAAAGCGAAAACATTTGTACCTCGATATCTCCGCAAACGCTGCATAGAAAAAATTGAGACATGGCTCATTGTAAAGAACTCTCCATGGGGAATAAAATATGTTAATGATGATGTCATAGGTGCCTCCATTATGACGTCATAATTTGACAAGTACAAAACTTCACCCGATCAAGATGAAATTTATTGAGCATAATCTAGGAATCAATTAGTGTAGAAAAAAAAAACAATGATGATGTCATCGTTCACGTGGTTCGGCCGCCACATTTGTTTTAACACAAAAGCCTTAAAAACAACTCAATATACATCCTGGCAAGGGTTTGCAATCTCTGATTGCTCTTTCTTGTTTCAAAACTATTTTGGCCACACTTGTTTAAGTACTGCAACGCAAGTTAGAAAAGTCTTCTCCATGTAACTTTGAGTGCACATACAATCCCCTGGTGCCAACACAACCACACAAACGACATTCTCCACTTGTCAAAGCATTATAGGTCATTTGTGGTTACATAAGATCAGATAAGGGTACATTTATATTTACCTCGTACACAAACATCCGAGTAATTTTGACACCTCGCCCCCTCCACACCTGTGCACTCCATACATACCTTTTCGCGCCCCTGTCCTTCTCTCACCCTCAAAATTCCTTTACCCTCTCCCCATACCTTCTATCACCACCAATTCATTCCCCTCCCCCAATTTAGTCACCCCACTCAAGCAAGTGCGTGAAATATGTGCACACCCTGTGCCCATGAGTAATTTATCTTACGGAGCATTCCACTTACAGCTGTAGACATCACATCAAAACACGTAAAATATGTCCGTGTCCACAAATTGTTCATCTAAAATGTATACAACGTTGGATTTGTCACACCTGTGTCCTGAAGCACCTGAAAGTTCCCGCATTGAAAAAGCAGTGGGTGCAGAATCAGTCGGTTTTTAGTTTTTGTGCTACAGAAACCATCAAACCAAAGCAGAATCATAGACTCGGTGTATCAAATGTTGTACAAGCGACAAAAGGTGGTAATGGTAAAACAAACACCAAGTGGTGGTAAACACCAAGTTCACCTAAACACCAAATGCTTGTTAAAACTGGACATAAAGAAAGTTAATATTAGTGTCATGAAAATGTAACTTTTAATAAAAATTTAACCATGGATTTAAAATATGGAGGAACGGTGGAAGTTTAGATAAAAGTCCGAGGTGTTTATAAACAGCTTGTCCGACTGATGCGAAACTTTAAACATCGGAGGGACTCCCCATGGGGACTATTTTATTGATAACTGTTATCGTGGGTCACGTGGTATGGCAGCCATATTGAATTAAAGGAAAAACATTGGACATCATTCTCTCCGAAACCACTCAACGAAAAAAATTTAACTTGGCATATGTCAACTCCCCATTGGGTATATACGATGATAATGATGACGTCATCAGTGAAGTGCTATTCCAACCAAAATAGGTTGAATTGAAATCCTTATCCGAAAAATCTGAAACATAATATATCTGATATATGATCTGATGTGAGTGAAGAATTAAATTTATGACATTCATAAACCATGCCAATAAACTATGTGACATAATCGGGTGTGTGGATTATATGGGTATATGGGCCATAATAGCGTTAGGTTAACAATGGTATTTTTGTTCAGAATGAATGCACTCTACGAGTGACGTTCTCGTTGCTTTATGTTTTAATGGGAAAGGTCAGAGGAATCAAGCCCAGGCAAAATACCCTTGAACATAATGTACCAAAATACTCCCAATGATCTATAAATTCTAATAATGTTCCTGTGATTTATACACCTAATCCTCCCCAGGAGTCATGCAACAAGAGCGATCAGAATACTACTGGTATTAGAGTGTGAACTCATTTACTCAGTGATCTAAGGTCCATATCAACTTAAGCTCTGTTTCTCCAGCAACAAGCTCGGGCCGAATCACAACTCCAAGTGGGGTTCATGAAGCCCTCGGGTGAATCGAGGGTGGAAGGTTCATGAAGCCCTCGGGTGGAACATACAAGAGAAAGAACAACGAGACCGACTTGAAGGTCAAACTTGCAATCTATAGAATGACTCCGGGATAAGTATATGTAAAGACTTTTAATTATTCTTTGAAAGAAAATGTAAATTATCTTGCCTAATTTGACAAAAATGCAAACAGATGATCACATAATTATATATTCGAATGTTTTTTTTAAACATCCATATAATAGAGGAATTGAATGTTGTATTAAAGCAGCTGGTGATGTTGTGCAATGTATTACACTTGACTTTAAGATTCCAACACATTAAATAACAATAAACAACTGCCTAAGGCTTTTTTTGTCTTTTTTTAAATCCCAAAATACCTCCACATAGTGTATATCTCCACAAGGCCAAACAGTTTACGTTTTCTCTCCACTGATAGTCCAGATCTGCATCCGAACCTGAACCAAAATCTAATCAGCTTATTCTTGTCACCTACCCAACTCACACACCAAGTTTTGTCATAATCTGTCCACTACTTTTTGAAATATCGTGCCATATATCGTTTTTGGCCCATCTCTCAACGGTGAAGAATCACTTTAAAATTATCGGATTCACATCAAGATCCGGATCTTCACCAAAATCTAACCAATTCACTTTTGTCATCCACTGAACCCGCAAACCATAGTTTGACTGTTACATATTTATGTGAATGTATGTGAAGTACCATGCAGGTCTTTGCTTCCGTGTGTAGTATATTAAGTTGTTGTGTAGTTGTTGTGGTTGGAGGGTCAGGAGCCCTTCTGAAAGAGTGGCAGGAAACGGAAGTGGCCGGAAGCGGAAGTGACGGGAAAGGGAGGAAAAAGACACGAGGGAAAGGAAGGTTCCTTCTTCCTCGCCCCGCGACGACGAGAAGGTGGAATCGACCTTACGCTGCGCGGAAAACGCGCCGTTGCGAAACGTCTGGCGAGAGGAGTTACCTGGGCGGTAAATACCTTTTGACACGTCCAGTCACCGTGAGTTCGTGCACGAAACCAAGCGTCCGGGACAGTTTGCCCCGTCTACAAAGACGCGTACGGGTCCGCACGTTGGGCCTCGCTCGCGTCGGAAGCCGCGCTGGGTTTTGCCCCGTCTACAAAGACGCGTACGGGTCCGCACGTTGGGCCTCGCTCGCGTCGGAAGCCGCGCTGGGTTTTTGCCCATCTACAAGGACGCGTAAGGGTCGCACTTGGGGCCTCGCGCACGTTGGACGCCGCGCTGGGTTTGCCCCGTGGCTTGGCAAGGAGGTGCGCTGCAGCCGCGGCCCCAGTCCGAGACGGCACGTTTAGAGCACGTCCGCCCGGGGCTCGTTCAACCGCCCGTGTGCGGAGAGGAGAGACATTGACCACGGAGGGAGTCAGGAGTGGGGCTCACGTGAGGAATGTATAAGATTAAGATGGCCATCTTAGAGTTTGTGTAGATGAGTTCACATGGTTGTAATATTGATTGTGCATTGTTGATGGTTGTTGATTGCTCAGTGAATATATTATTGATTATTCCGGATCCTTGGTGTGGGGTTTCTTCTTGACCGGAATTCATATTGATTGCGTTACGAAAGCGTATAAACCATATATCTTTCTGGCGGGGTCCCTCCCACGGTCCGGGGGTCACCAAGACCAGGTAGTTACCGGGAGGACCCCGTAACAGAATTGGGGGCTCGTCCAAATTACGATTTGCGGTTTCGCAATTGGGTCTACGTCCGGGATCTAAAAGTGTATAAAATAATAAAATAATAATATTTTTGGTAATTAAAATTTATTAATTAATTATTAATTGGTAATATTTTTTTTTGAGAAATTGGGGAAAGTCTTGGGGTGAAGGTTAACAGGTGTTAACGATAGGCACCATGGCGTTTGTGGCACAGAACTTTGGGGTAACCCCGAGTGAGGCACAGTTCCGAGCGTTGCTAAAGTCGGATCTCTTGAAATTGGCCAAACATTTTAACTTGGAGGTCCGAACTAATTTGAGGAAGGCAGAGTTGCAGGCCACGGTGATACAATCTATGGTGGGATTAGGAACATGGGACGAGTTAGCCTGGGAGTGGCTACCCGAAGAACCAGAAGACGTGGAGCTCCGGAAACTGGAGTTGCAATTACGGAGCCAGGAACGGATCAAAGAAGAAGAAAGGAAAGCAGAAAAGGAAAGAGCAGAAGAAGAAAGGAAAGCAGAAAAGGAAAGAGCAGAAGAAGAAAGGAAAGCAGAAAAGGAAAGAGCAGAAGAAGAAAGGAAAGCAGAAAAGGAAAGAGCAGAAGAAGAAAGGAAAGCAGAGGAGAGGAGAGAAGAGAAACAAGCAGAGGAAAGGAGAGTGGAAAGAGAACTCCAGGAAAGAAGAGAAAAGGAACAAGCAGAGGAAAGGAGAGCTGCAAGGGACCTCGAAGCAGAGGAGAGAAAAGCGGAAAGGGAATTAAAGGAACGTGACATGCAGCTTCAGCAAGAAATCAAATTCAAGGAGCTGGAGTTAATGAGAGAACGGGGAGAGGCACCACCCTTGCTGACGGGGTCGACACCTAACCAGAAAACCTGGGATGTGGGCAGACATGTGAGGCTGGTTCCACCGTTCAGTGAAAAAGAAGTCGCGAAATTTTTTCCACACTTTGAGAAAGTGGCTCGACAATTAAACTGGCCGGAGGAGGCATGGACCATACTCGTGCAAAGTGTGCTGGTGGGGAAAGCTCAGGAAATTTATTCGGCGCTACCAATGGACCAATGTGCAGATTATGAGGTACTGAAGAAGCACATCCTCAAAGCCTATGAGTTGGTTCCGGAAGCTTACAGGCAAAAATTCAGGAATGCCAGGAAGAGGGAGAGTGAGACCCATGTGGAGTTTGCCAGAGTGAAAGAAAACATGTTTGATCGGTGGTGTGAGTCAAAAGGAGTCGGGAAAGACTTCGAAACATTGCGGGACTTGATCCTGGTGGAGGAATTCCAGCAGTGTGTCCACGAGGACATCAAAGTGTACCTGCAGGAAAAGAAAGTACCGAAGTTGTGGGACGCAGCCACCATGGCAGATGATTATGCCTTAACCCACCGAATAGGGGTCCACGAACCTAACTCCTCGCCTAGATCTCCGCAGGGGAGGTGGGGAACAGCAGGTGCGGAGAACGACCATACATGGCGGCGGCCTCGAGATGATTATGGGGACAACTATGATACCCCACCGGTTCGAAATCAGAGGGATGCGGGCCCAAGACAAACTTATAGTTCGGGGGGCCCGAGGCAGACCCCGAGTTTTTCCTCCGGGCCTACTTGCGCGTTTTGCAAAAAACCTGGACACTTGATGTCCAGTTGTTACCTCATGAAAAGGGACAACCCAGAGCGGAGTCCGACTATTACAACTCCGAATGCGATGGCTAGCGTAAGAAATCGCCATCAAGAGGGTTACCAACCATTTATTTCCGAGGGGTTTGTGTCACTGGATGGAGCCTCGACTAACCAGAGACCGGTTAGGATATTGAGAGACACAGGGGCCCATCAATCTTTAATGCTTGAAGGCATTTTGCCATGGTCCGAGGAGACGGCAACGGGGGATAGGGTTCGTTTACAGGGGATCGGGGGCGGTGTTAGGGCTCCCCTTCAGGTCATCCAGTTGGAGTCCGATTTGGTGTCAGGACCGGTCACCGTCGGTTTACAAGCCACGTTTCCTGTAGAGGGTGTATCTGTGGTTCTCGGGAATGATTTGGCCGGGGGTCAAGTTTATGGTAACCTGAGGGTTGATAAAGAGCCCAGCAGGGAAAATAACACCACACCAGCTCGGGATGGTGACAAAAGTGCCAAGTTATTTGTAGGGGGACTGAACTTCAAAACAGAGGAAGAAGTTCTGACCTCTGTCTTCAACAGATATGGGCCGCTGGTGGAAGTGCGGTTGGTAAGAGACTGGGAAACGCAACAGTCAAGAGGGTTCGGCTTTGTCACGTTTGCCAGCACAAAAGACGCCAGAGAGGCAGAGAAGAATTGGAATGGCAAGGATTTGGAGGGTCGGACCATAACAGTAGGGAAGGCATTTCGTAGGCGTCGAGAGGTCTACAGGAGAGGACAACTGGGCGGTAGTTTTGGTGGTGGCCGCAGTCAATATTATTATGGAGGCTCCCTGAGTTACGGCCGCTCCCGAAGGAAGAATGGGCAAAGTAGTGGCCGAGAAGAAGACCGGTATTCAGGGGACTACAGGGACCAGTGGTCCCACCCTAATTATTAGGGACGTTCTGAGAAGTTGAAGCACTGAAGGCGGCGGAGCCGCCGAGCCAAGATTCCTACACGAATTAACCGTGAACGCCGTTCCTAAAGGCGTCCATGTAGTGAACTTTCCTGCACGGACTAACCGTGAACTCCACGTTCCTCAAGGCGCCCATGTAGAGAACTTTCCTGCACGGACTAACCGTGAACTCCACGTTCCTCAAGGCGCCCATGTAGAGAACTTTCCTGCACGGACTAACCGTGAACTCCGCGTTCCTAAAGGCATCCATGTAGTGAATACTCGGCTTGGCCTCCCGGAAAAGTGCTATCGAGTGGCTTAACTGGCTTTATTTTTAAGTGATAACTGTGCCCGGGGGGAACTGATAATGTGGGGGGGTTGAGTTATCTGGTTTGTTTCTCCAAATTGGCCGGCAAAGAAAGTTTTCGCTGGGTTCAAACTTTCTTTCTTGAAGGGGGGGAGTGTTACATATTTATGTGAATGTATGTGAAGTACCATGCAGGTCTTTGCTTCCGTGTGTAGTATATTAAGTTGTTGTGTAGTTGTTGTGGTTGGAGGGTCAGGAGCCCTTCTGAAAGAGTGGCAGGAAACGGAAGTGGCCGGAAGCGGAAGTGACGGGAAAGGGAGGAAAAAGACACGAGGGAAAGGAAGGTTCCTTCTTCCTCGCCCCGCGACGACGAGAAGGTGGAATCGACCTTACGCTGCGCGGAAAACGCGCCGTTGCGAAACGTCTGGCGAGAGGAGTTACCTGGGCGGTAAATACCTTTTGACACGTCCAGTCACCATGAGTTCGTGCACGAAACCAAGCGTCCGGGACAGTTTGCCCCGTCTACAAAGACGCGTACGGGTCCGCACGTTGGGCCTCGCTCGCGTCGGAAGCCGCGCTGGGTTTTGCCCCGTCTACAAAGACGCGTACGGGTCCGCACGTTGGGCCTCGCTCGCGTCGGAAGCCGCGCTGGGTTTTTGCCCATCTACAAGGACGCGTAAGGGTCGCACTTGGGGCCTCGCGCACGTTGGACGCCGCGCTGGGTTTGCCCCGTGGCTTGGCAAGGAGGTGCGCTGCAGCCGCGGCCCCAGTCCGAGACGGCACGTTTAGAGCACGTCCGCCCGGGGCTCGTTCAACCGCCCGTGTGCGGAGAGGAGAGACATTGACCACGGAGGGAGTCAGGAGTGGGGCTCACGTGAGGAATGTATAAGATTAAGATGGCCATCTTAGAGTTTGTGTAGATGAGTTCACATGGTTGTAATATTGATTGTGCATTGTTGATGGTTGTTGATTGCTCAGTGAATATATTATTGATTATTCCGGATCCTTGGTGTGGGGTTTCTTCTTGACCGGAATTCATATTGATTGCGTTACGAAAGCGTATAAACCATATATCTTTCTGGCGGGGTCCCTCCCACGGTCCGGGGGTCACCAAGACCAGGTAGTTACCGGGAGGACCCCGTAACATTGACCAATCCCGTACGTAATTTTTAAAGATATCTTGCTTTCAGACAAACAGACAGGGGTGAGACCATCTTGAGTGGTGGAGGTAATCGCCAAGAACGCAACATCTTGGTTATACTTTTATACATATGAGGGCCATTCAAAAGGTTCTACAAATGAGTTTTTCATAAATATAATAATCACGAGTTAAATATTTGGTAAAAGCTCAAGAAAAAGTTATATAATAGGATTTAAACCCTCTCCCCCTCTCACCATCTCCCCTTCTCCTCCTCTCCTCCTCTGCCCATGTCCCTCTTTCCCCATCTCCCTCTCTCCCCTTTTCACTCTCTTCCCATCTCCCTCTCTCCCCCTCTCTCACCCACTCTCTCCCTGTCATTCCCCACACCCTGTTCCTCTCCCCCTTCTCTCTCTCTCTCTCTCTGTGGTAACAAAACTTTTACTCATAAAAACTGTACATGGCCATTTGAGGTACAGGACTTTGTCATTAAGCGCAACGGAATTGGCTTTTAAAATCTGGCTAGGGCGAATTGGGAAACACAGAAATGGCACCGTTCAAAAAGGATGTAACGCTATTTTGTAGGGAGGCGGGTATGGGTTTGAGTAAACCTTACTAATAATTTAATACTGGACCCAAACAAAGCCAATGGAAATCTGATGCAACAAAGCTGGACAGTGTATTATAATCAGCAAAGGCCTATATAGGCCTTATGTGCTGGGCCCCAGAAACAAGATGGCAGCCATATAATTTTGTCTCTGCACTATGGGTGGAGTCAAGTGACAGATGTGGGTGTGGTGTGGCAGCTGTCCGATCAATGGATACACATTTCAAAAATTGATCCCCAAAAAGAACCCCAACAACAACAGAAACACAAAGTGCTTGTAGACCTGAAACATATCACAGATAAAAACAACTGAACATGAAATAATATATCATAAAGTAATAATAAAATGAACAATAAATAATAAAGTAATATGGGACTGTTGCTATTATGAATACTTGTGAGGCCTTTTGAACATGCTCTGTTGATGCGTTTTAAGTAACTGAACTCTGCGGGCTGGGCCTCTTTTAACCTGCTAATGCTAGGGCGAAATATGTAAGTGAAAATCTTTTAAACATAATTTTCAGCATTTAACGAAAGAGGGGCAATTTCAAAATGGTGAACCATAAATGTTGTGTGCCTGGATGCAAATCAGACTCACAAAAATAAAGGAAATACAAAATAAATATCTGTTGATGAGGTGTCAGGTTTTCCTGTTAACAGAAGCGAGCGGCAACAGACACTCACAGACATACACACTTGGATACACACACGTGGACACACACACACACACACACACACACACACTTCTCCTTTTAGGAACAGATACAAAAAATCTTGTATAATTTCTCATGGCTCAGGAACCAAACAAACAGTACACGAAATTTATAACAGCGCTCACAGCCCACCCTTCCTCCCCCCAACATGATTACATGACTTAGAGTAAATATCATTATAAAAGTTGATTTTAAATTAATCCTGTGCATTCACAAGTCCCAGATATGTCCTTCACACGACTCTTAACAAGCACCCAGCCAGATAAGGTGTCTCCCTCCAACTCTATAGTTGTGTAGAGACACCCCAGCTTTCTCTCAGGTACTTTTCCAAGTATTTTCAGCTTCTAGTAGAAGCTTTGTGAGCCATTTTATGGAACAATCCTTATCGCGCATGCATAATAGAAGTTCACATGTCCCGAAAATCGTTGTCTCTTGGGGTTTCTGCGCATGCGTGCTGAGAATTCTGGGGCGGATTATGTCATTTTGAAAATCCCTTATCGCCTCTATAAATTATCTCTTGTACTCCATTTAATAGTTTACATTATTCATATTTTGTGGATTTTTACATATTCAACATGAAGATGATGGTTTGCTTGTGTCATTGCTCGTATGAGCTTTTTGGTGATCTAATGAATTTTTCCTTCCTTTTATTTCCCTGTGTGTTTGGATATCTTTCAGATTTTCTAAAGCATTATTTCAGTCGCTAACAAGCAACAGTGATCATCACCTATCACTCTGTACTATCCATCAAAGCTTGGTCATGATGTAATCACTAATTATTATATTTGATACCAATACAAATTTTTATTACGGAACCTCAGAATCAAAAAGCTCCATATATCAAACAAACAGTTTCAAGTGGAGTACCTCACCACCATTAGAGCATTTAAAATGCATCAGATGTGGTAATAAATGTGAGTTGTTGCACCCAGCTTGCTGGCTCAATGACAGAAGATGCCATTTGCATTTTTGCCTTTCCATCCCTACCTGTTTAGAATACCATGCGGGCACCGGCAGCTTGCTGGTGGTACTAATTCACCTACTCTTCATTGAATGAGACTGTGATCTTTAAAGTCCACTACCTAATGCTGGCAGATGAGACGCCGGCCCATTGGGACTAAGTATAATCTTGCAGAAGAATAAGAGCTCAGTGTATGGTGGGTGTAACTTAACATCATTGTGTAGCGGTTACCGCTGGATGCACACAATCGCCTTGCACCGGCCAGAACACGGCCAGACGCGCCTCTCCCGGGCATGCCCGGACTCACTGTTCCCGGGCACGCCCGAACCTCCCGGGCACGCCCGGTCTCGTCTTTCCCGGGCATGCCCGCTCTCGCCTTTCCAGGGCTCGCCCAGAGCGTCCGGCCATGCCCGCTATCGCCTTTCCAGGGCTCGCCCAGAGCGTCCGGGCATGCCCGCTATCGCCTTTCCAGGGCTCGCCCAGAGCGTCCGGGCATGCCCGCTCTCGCCTTTCCAGTGCTCGTCCAGAGCGCCCGGGCACGCCCAGCCTCGACTTGCCAGGCCGCAGCCAAACACGCCCGGGCAGGTCCAGACTCGCCTTTCCAAGGCTCGCCCTTGACACCCGGGCATGCCCGGTATAGCTTTTGCCGGGCAAACTTCCCGACATAAATGTGTATATATATTGCTGCCCGATAAACGGGCTTTGGTCAGAATACCTGAGCTGTTTTGTTTCAATAAAGCAACTCGGACGAATTCCGTCTTTGGTCGCGTCACTTCTTTCGACTCGCGTTGGAGCGCCGCTCCTTCACTGGTGACCTACCGACATGGACACGGCAGTGACTCTTAAACTGCCTACCTTCTGGGAGGCTCACGCGGCTGTTTGGTTCGCCCAGGCGGACTCCCAGTTCGCCCTGCGAGGCATCACCGCGGACGACACCCGCTTCCACCACGTCGTGGCAGCGCTCGGTTCCGCCACCGCGGCCTGCGCCCTGAGCCTCCTCGAGCACCCGCCGGCTGCCGACAAGTATGACGCGCTGAAGACGCTCCTCCTCGACGCTTTCGCCCTCTCACCGGCGGCACGCGCACGGATCCTGCTCGACCTGCCCGAGCTCGGCGACACGCGCCCGTCCGAGCGCATGGACTATATGCTCTCGTTGCTTGGTGAGCACTCTCCGGATTTTCTGTTCCGTGAGTTGTTCCTTCGCCAGCTGCCTCACCCGGTACGCCTCGCCCTGGCTGGCACGTCGATCACCGATCCCCGCGCCCTCGCCAGGGAAGCCGATAAGATCTCCTCGGCGGGCCAACACATTGGCGCGGCTACCTGGAGCCTGCCGCCGTCCGAGGCGACGCCCACGACGCCCGAGCGCCCTGCGCGGTTGGAGGCCGAACTGCCGGTGAAACTGGCGGCTGCCACGCCGCACCGACCGCTTCCGACACGACGGCCGTGGCCTCCACCTGACCAGGCGTGGTGTTATTACCACGCCAGGTTCGGACACAAGGCTCGGACGTGCCGACCCCCGTGCACTTTCGGCAAGTCGGGAAACGGCCGGGCCGGCGTTCATTCCCAGCCATGAGCGCCGGCCACTCGGGCAACTTGCTTTTTATTCGGGACAAAGCGTCCGGGCGGTGTTTCCTTTGTGACACCGGCGCCCAACTGAGCGTCATACCCGCCTCCGAGCAGGACAGGCGGGACGCCGTTTGCGGCCCCTCTTTGGTCGCTGCTAATGGCTCGGCCATACGCACTTTCGGCCTGCGCAACGTCACCCTCTGCTTCGGCAGCCAGCGCTTTCAGTGGACCTTTGTGACCGCCTGCGTCCCCATGGCTCTGCTGGGCACCGACTTCCTCTGCGCGCACGGGCTGCTGGTCGACGTCAAACGTCGTCGCCTTGTCAACGCCGAGACCTTCAGCTCCCTGGCGTGCACGATGAGCAGCTCCGCGCCAACCGAACTGGCGTGCGCCCTCCCGACGGCGAACGAGTTCGCTCGCCTGCTCGCGGAATTCCCGGCCCTCACACGGCCGACGTTTTCGGCCGTCGCAGTGCGGCATGGGATCGAGCACCACATACCCACTACGGACCCGCCGGTCTACGCCAGGGCCCGCCGCCTCGACCCGGCCAAGCTCGCCGTGGCAAAGGCCGAGTTCGACGCGTTGGAGCACCTCGGCATCGTGCGGCGCTCCAATAGCGCGTGGGCCTCACCACTGCACATCGTGCCAAAGCCGGGGGGCGGATGGCGCCCGTGTGGCGACTACCGCCGCCTCAACGACGCTACCACCCCCGACAGGTACCCGATCCCGCACATCCAGGACTTTTCCACCCATTTGGCGGGATGGGTCATATTTTCCAAAATTGACCTGATTTGGGGATACCACCAGGTACCTGTCCGGGCGGCCGACGTCCTGAAGACGGCCGTCATCACGCCGTTCGGCCTGTTCGAATTTTTGAGGATGCCGTTTGGCCTCAAGAACGCGGCCCAGGCGTTCCAGCGCTTAATGGACGGCGTGCTGCGCGACCTGCCATTTCTTTTCGTCTATCTGGACGACATCCTCGTCGCCAGCACGTCCCGCGCCGAGCACCTCCTCCACCTCCGAACACTGTTCGGTCGCCTCAGTGAGCACGGCTTAATTGTCAACCCGGCCAAATGCCACTTCGGCACGATGACCGTTGACCTTTTGGGCCACCGCATCACCAAGACCGGGGCCGTGCCGCTGCCGACCAAGGTCGAGGCCATCACCACGTTCCCGCGTCCCCGTTCCATCAAGGCCCTACAAGAGTTCCTCGGCATGGTGAATTTTTATCACCGATTCGTGCCCCGCGCTGCTCAGCTCATGCGGCCGCTTTACGAGGCCCTCCGGGGCAAGCCGGCCAAGCATGACATCGTTTGGTCCACGGCCATGGACGCGGCCTTCGCGAGCGCAAAACGGGCCCTCGCCGACGCAACGCTGCTGGCTCACCCGGTGCTCAACGTGCCTATCGCCCTCACTACGGACGCCTCCAACTACACGGTGGGCGCCGTCCATGAACAACGGGTGGACGGGGTTTGGCAGCCACTCGCTTTTTTCAGCCGGCAGCTCCGGCCGAACGAGTTAAAATACAGCACGTTCGACCGTGAGCTGCTCGGTCTATTCCTGGCCGTTCGCCATTTCCGACACCTCCTGGAGGGCCGCCCGTTCACGGCTTTCGTTGACCACAAGCCGTTGGTCTACGCAATGGCCAAAATCACGGAGCCATGGTCGGCCCGCCAGCAGCACCACCTCTCCGCCGTGTCGGAATTCACCACGGACATCCGGCACGTCGCCGGCAAAGACAACGCTGTGGCCGACTGTCTTTCTCGGGCCAGCGCGAACGCGGTCCACCTCGGCGTGGACTTCGCGCTCATGACGGCCGACCAGACCACCGACACCTCGGTGCAGGCCCTCCGGGCGGCGGACACGGGCCTCCGCCTGGCCGACATCCCCTTCGCGGGCACCGTCCTGCTCTGCGACGTCTCCCAGGGCCAGCCTCGCCCCATCGTGCCCGTTTCCTGGCAGCGCCGCATCTTCGCCTCCATCCACGGCCTTTCTCACCCGGGCCGGAAAGCTTCTCAGAAGCTGGTGTCGGCGCGTTTTGTCTGGCACGGCCTTCGATGGAATGTCCGCGACTGGGCCAATGCCTGCATGGCCTGCCAGCGGGCCAAGGTCCACCGCCACACCCAGGCCCCGCTGGCACCTTTCACCGTGCCTGCATGGCGTTTTGACCACGTCCACGTGGACCTGGTGGGTCCCCTGCCCCCATCGCGGGGGTTCACCCACCTGCTCACCATGGTGGACAGGACCACCAGGTGGCCAGAGGCCATGCCCCTCACCTCCACCACCACTGCCGACGTGGCGCAGGCGTTCATCGCTACCTGGGTCGCGCGTTTCGGCGCACCGGCGGACATCTCGTCCGACCGCGGCCCACAGTTCACGTCCGAACTTTGGGGCGCGGTCGCCCGCTCATTGGGGGTCACGCTGCACCGCACCACGGCCTACCACCCCCAAGCCAACGGGTTGTGCGAGCGGTTTCACCGCTCCATGAAGGCCGCACTCATGGCCGGCCTTCAGGACGACGGTTGGACCGACCGGCTGCCGTGGGTCCTTTTGGGCCTCCGCACGGCCCCCAAGGAGGACCTCCGGCCGTCCGCCGCCGAGCTCGTCTACGGCCAGCCGCTCCGCGTCCCGGGCGAGTTCGTGCCCGACGCTACCAGTCCCTGGTCCGCCGCACACCAGCGCTCGGACCTCCAGGAGGCCGCCCGCCGATTTGCCCCCATGCCAACGTCCCGCCACGGTGGCCCCCAGTCCTACGTCCCCCCGGCGCTTCGCACAGCGGAGTACGTCTTTGTGCGTCATGACGCGCACCGGGGGCCACTCCGTCCGCCGTACGACGGGCCCTTGCGGGTCCTGCGACGGGGCGACAAGTCCTTTGTCGTCGACGTTGGCGGCCGGTCGGACCGGATCTCTGTGGACCGCCTCAAACCGGCGCACATGGACGTCGACCGACCACCACGGTTGGCCCTTCCTCCGCGGCGAGGCAGCCCCCCGTCCACAGTTCCCCCCGCTCGACCACCCATTACCACGTCGGACCCCTCCCCACGACCCTCCAGGGGTTGCTTCGGCCGGGTCATCCGGACCCCCCTTAAATTGACCCTGCCGGTGCAGGTCGATTCTGGAGGGGCGTGTGTAGCGGTTGCCGCTGGATGCACACAATCGCCTTGCACTGGCCAGAACACGGCCAGACGCGCCTCTCCCGGGCATGCCCGGACTCACTGTTCCCGGGGACACCCGAACCTCCCGGGCACGCCCGGTCTCGTCTTTCCCGGGCATGCCCGCTCTCGCCTTTCCAGGGCTCGCCCAGAGCGTCCGGGCATGCCCGCTCTCGCCTTTCCAGGGCTCGCCCAGAGCGTCCGGGCATGCCCGCTATTGCCTTTCCAGGGCTCGCCCAGAGCGTCCGGGCATGCCCGCTATTGCCTTTCCAGGGCTCGCCCAGAGCGTCCGGGCGTGCCCGCTCTCGCCTTTCCAGTGCTCGTCCAGAGCACCCGGGCACGCCCAGCCTCGACTTGCCAGGCCGCAGCCAAACACGCCCGGGCAGGTCCAGACTCGCCTTTCCAAGGCTCGCCCTTGACACCCGGGCATGCCCGGTATAGCTTTTGCCGGGCAAACTTCCCGACATAAATGTGTATATATATTGCTGCCCGATAAACGGGCTTTGGTCAGAATACCTGAGCTGTTTTGTTTCAATAAAGCAACTTGGACGAATTCCGTCTTTGGTCGCGTCACTTCTTTCGACTCGCGTTGGAGCGCCGCTCCTTCAATACTACAATTATCAGTAGGTGGAGTTGTTGTTGTTGTATAGCCCCAGACAGTTCTGTAGAACAAGCCCGTGGCACGGAGAGAGTGGATCGATCTCACAGGAGTGACCCAGAGATCCCCAACATCCAGGATGGTGTACTCCCGTTTTCACGAAGTCAGGACCATGACAAAGTTAGAGAGAGCGAAAGAGAGAGAGGGAGAAAGAGAGAGAAAGAGAGAGAGAGAGAAAGAAAGAGAAAGAGAGAGAAAGAAAGAGAAAGAGAAAGGCCGGTCCATGGGGACTGATCGGCACTCTGAATGTAACAGCGCTACCCTGACGAATCCGGGCACCAGGGAAGAATGGGGAAGATTTGGCCCCTGGCTTGCGTTGGGGAGTACAACCACCACGAAGAGACATCCTCGATAGTTGTAGTGGGTGGAGTGGAAATGCTTCCTGTTTTAATGTGGCCTGTGTAGCAGGGAGCAACTCATTAGACTTGGGCACTGATTGAGTGTGTGTGGCAATAATTAGAATTCATACCACAAATTTTAATTGGCAGGGGAATACACTCCACTATTCCATGCTAGTAAAAACATTAGCGTTTTATTTATGAACAATTTCTCATGTGTGAAAGGTCGTGTGGTGGATTGACTAATGCCATAAACTCAAATCGCAATCAGATGCCATGTATGAGCACAAATCTATGCCAATTCAATGGTCTCAAATCAGTCTTTTCTACTATTAGTTGGTAGATAGGATTTTTTTTTAGAGTGTCTCTAAATGCAAATCAACCATTCCAAGGCTTCGAAACAGTGCTTCACTCTCTGGCAGTAAACGCTTCCAGGTAAGTTCAAGTACAGGCGGATTAGGCCATGACTGTCGCATTTAGTATTGGAATCGGAACTACTTCACTGAACCTCAAATTTTTTATTTTTTTTTGTATACAGAGGCAAGGCTCATGGAAGAGCAAGAACACTGAACAAGTACAGATACATTCAAAGTACACCGCCCCCATGCCAAATAATTAAATATCCTACAGCGCGGCATTGCTTGGGCGCCTCCGGCGCCCGGCAATACCGCAGTGCAGCTCATCGAGGCTGCATTGGGAGGGAGAGGTGTACACTAATTGATTAATTGTATAATTAAAATCAATAAAAGATCATCACAAAATATTTTGCTAATCAATTGGCTAATAGCATAACTAAACCACTCGTGCTTCATCCAAAGATGTATCTTTTAGAAATTTAATAAAATCAGTCATTAATAAAAAATTAAAAAATTAATTGATTAATCAATCAATAATTAATCAAGTAATCAATAAATAATTAATCGATTAAATGATTAATCAATAAATCAAAAATATCCTTGATAGCCACATCACTTGGTCACTGTCATGTCCAAATATTAGCTTCCCAGCTCAAAAGGTGCCTGAGATATTGGCCAAATAAGAGAAAGAAAAAAAAAGATTAATAATGAAAATAAATAAATAATAATCATTAAAAAATTCAATTATCAATCAATTCGGTCATAGAACACATAAACCACCACCATTTCATCAGAATCTGTAACTTAAAAAAAAAAAAAATTAGTCATTAATCGAATAATTAAATAATTAATCGATTAATTGATTAATTAATAAATCAAAAATAGCCTTTGCAGCCAAATCACCTGATCATTGGCATGTCCAAATATCAGCTTCCTAACTCAAAAGGTGCCTGAGTTAATGGTCAGAAGAGAAAGGAAATTTGATTAATTAAATAAGTACTTAATTAATCGCTAATAATTAAATAACTCCTCAATTAATTGATGAATCAAAAAACCAAAAATAACGTTTTTGACAAAGGACGTGCTCACTATTGTGCCAAAATTTCAGCTTCCTAGCTCAAAGGATGGCTGAGATATCGCCCGGACAAACAAACAAACAAGTAAACAAACAAACAAACAAACAAACAACCAGAGTGAAAACTGAGTACTCCCTTTCAGCGTGCGTCACTGCCGAGCCCCCTTCGGTGCCCGGCAATGACGTTTTGCAATGCCTGGATATGGCATAGGAAAGGTGCGGTGTACAACAGATAAGAATGCAACAGAACAAAAGGAACAGTAGCGTGGGGAAACACCGAAAGCAGACTGGAAGGACAAAATAGAGGGAGACTTGGAAAAAGAAATGGTGTGGGGAGGAACGAGGAATAGGGAAGGACGCATGGAGTGGACAAGATAGCTACAGGAGGAAACTTTCAGGAAGGATAAACAAGAAATATGGAAGGAGGTGTGCTTAGGGGTTGGGGCAGAGGTTAATGAGGGTAAAAATATCATGGTTTTGAATTGGGGATTATCTGAGATGCTGGTGAACACCTGTCTTGAAGAACTGGAGGGAAGGATGCGATTGAAGAGAATGTAGAAATTGGTGCCACAGGCAGGAAAAAAAGAAGAACGAATGAATGGAGGTGAGCAGGGATTTTGGATATTGGGAGTTTCACCAGAAGGGGGTTGATGGTGTGCCATGAGCAGAGGGTGCAAGACCAGACAGGAGGTGGTAGAAGACAGAGACCACAGACCTGTCTGTGATGAGAAAGTAATGGGCCCATAAACTCAGTTTCAGTGTGGGAGATTTCAATGACATCATACTTCAATGACATCACCCCCCTTAACTCCCATAAGATATGTCTAGGAGGCACACACCCTGAATTCTCTCTGTTGTTGGGCCTCTTGAAGGCCTTGTTTTCCATGGCGTCAGGCTGAGCAAGATGTGAGGCAGGAGAGCCAGCCCATAAATAAGAGTAGTTAGCACACATCAAGGTGCGGATGAAGATCTTGTAGGTGGATATCAGTTCAAGTGTGCCAAAGAAGGACGTTGTACCACGGAGGACGCCGAGTCAGCGACAGGCTTTGGAGGCCAACTTTGAAATGCGATTTGCTCAAGAAAGACCATGGCAGATAATGAGACATAGGAGTTTCAGTTTCAGCATACCTGGTGTTGGCTTAATGGTTAGGGGGTGGCGGGCTTGGGATCCGAAGGTCCTGCGTTTGAATCCCGTTCAGCTGTTGAATTAATACCATGTGGGGTTGATTCAACCTGTCATCCTTCTGAGGTCGGCAAAATGAGTACCAGGGTACTGGGTCCTCTCTCAAGGAGGTTGGTGGCAGGATTTGCACTCTGGCTGCTGTAAAAACACCTCATTCCGTAGCACACACAGTGGTGTGTGTTGGGATGGTGATGAGGAGTCGTCCAAGGACGCAGCGACGTGCTGATCCAGCATACACTCCATATATATATATTGTTGCGGATATGGGATTTGCATCCATCCATATCCGCTTGTAAATATTCCCCTATTTCCTCAATACTTCCCAACTCTCCCCAATCCCCCATTCCCTAGTCCCATTTTCTGTAAACAACACTCTGTAGACCCGACCTCCCCCTATTTCCCCCATTAAATGTCGCATCCAGGTCCACCGCATCTCATGTCGACAACGATAGGACATCTTGCTAGTTATTCTTAGTCTATGTCAGTTAAGGATTCGTTTCCATTAATTCTGACCCTTCGTTGCACCAGAATGTGATTGTATGGCACCGTTAGGAAGTTTAGGACCTCCCAATACCTCCCCGCAGCTCTTCCTCACAGTTCTCTTCAACAACAACAACAACAACAACAACGAGCGCAGGGAGTGCGCGTCCTCACTCCGACTTGGTAGGAGTGGTGGGAGGACACCAGGCCTTCCCAACGAGCCGCCATCGGACATGTGCTCGACGGGGTTACCAAACAGGGGCTCCCTGTCGGCTTCTCGTCAAGGGCGGAGCACGGTAACCCCCGCACCCAATGGAAGCGGCGGACCGGCCCCAGTTGGGGCAGAACCAACCAGCCGAGGGCGTGTCACTCCCCGCTGAGCATGCGCAGTGAGAGAGAGGTGACGTCAGAGATGCGCGCCGAGCTTGGAGCAAGCAAGACCACCTCCGAGCGCTGTGAGACCTCCCTGCATCTTGGAACCGTGCTTTATCCTGTCCCCGAGCCAAGGTGCACCTTGTGCCATCGACCTACCTGTCCATTCCTGCCATCAATCCCTGTGTAAGTCTACCTTGTCCGTTGTCCGTGGTCTGTCTGGGGTTAGATAAGACTGTATTTAAGTGCCCATCTCTTCTGTGTCTTTACCTCACTCTGCCTTGTAATCTAGCCCTTTTCTCCACCACTGTAATTATACCCTCCTCCGGAGGTCTTGAGAACTGTACCCCCCTTGCGTCGTTTCCTCTTTCCCAGTCGTCGTGTCCTTTCTATCATTGATTTGGCATAGCGCGATTTGGCCAACGTCTGGGTGAATCGGGTGAGTCGGGAAGAAACGGGGAACAACTGTTCGGCCGCGGTTACCTCCGCTCGGTAAATAACATCCAATCCGCGGTCCGTAACAATTGGTGTCAGGGAGTGAGATACGAGGCCCGAACCAAATTTTTAAAAACAGCTAGACAAAATTTGGTCAAAATTACAAAGTACCGAAATTGCTTTTGTTTTACAAAAACCCGAATTTTGAAAGTCACGCTATGGGAGATCAAGACGGCTGGGTTCCGGTAGAGGAGAGTGAGGCAGGGTCGATCCAGGACCAAATTGAGGGACATGAGGAGAGCGAAGCAGTGAGGGCGGCAGGTTCGCAAAATGGCGGCGCTAGGCATGGGGAAGAGGAGCGCGAACAACAGGTCGGCGCCGCGCAGGGGATAGCGGTAGCTGTACCCGTGCCGCCGATGGACATGCAAGTCCTCATGGCGCAAATAGGGGCTCTGTTGGCCCAGAATAGCGAGAAATTGAGGGAGGACATGGGGGCCAATAGCCAACGGTTAGAACAAAGGATGGGGGCCAATAGCCAACGGTTAGAACAAAGGATGGGGTCCAATAGCGAGAAATTGAGGGATGACATGGGAAACCAGATCGGGGGTTTAAGGAATGACATGGGGTCCAATAGCGAGAAATTGAGGGAGGACATGGGGGCCCAGATCGGAGGGTTAGGAAGTAGAATAGAGGGATTAGACAATAGATTAGGGGAAATACAGGAGGGGTTAACGGGGGTAGAAAACAGAATGGCCGCTCAAGAGAATCAAATGGAAGGGATGAAAAAGGGGTTAGAGGGGTTAGAAAACAGTATGGAAGGCAAATTGAGGGACATGAGGGACCAAGCGGAAAGGGAAGTTAAACAAATGGGGCAGCAGATAGAGGGGGTCAGAATGGGGGTAGAAACTAAATTGGATGCTCACAGGGAGGAAATGGAGCAGATGAGGGTGGCATCTGGGCAGGAGATGCAAGTGATGGGAGGGGAGATCAGAAGAGGTGTGAGTGAGGAAGTCGGAGGAGTGCGCGAGGAGGTGAGGCACTGTGAGGAGCGCATGGAGAAGGAGGTGAGAAAGGGGACTGTAAAATTGCAAGGTGGTATAGAGGAGTTGACGCTGGGAGTAGAACAGCTGACAGTGGGACAAAAGGAGTTGGGGGACCAGGTAAAGAAGAACACAGCGGTAATAGAGGGTTTAAAATCAACACAGAAGGAGATGAAAAAGGACGTAGGGGTAATTAAAAAAGAGTGTCAGACGGTACATGAGGACCTGACGAGGAAAATGAACATGGTGGTAGAGGTGATGGAGGTTAAAGAGCGGGAGGTGCGGGAGCACATAGAAAAAAATAAGGTGGAGTTAGAGGAAGAACTTAAGGGGGCGCACGAGGAGATGAAGGAGGTGAAGCAGAAATTAGAAGAAGTGGAAGAAGGGGTGAGCGAAATTAAGAAGCGACGGAGAGAGGATAAGAAAGAGATAAAAGGGGAAGTAAAAGAATTGGTCCAAAGTCTGTGTTCGGATCGTGATGATGTGCTCATTAACCGGATGAGGGATTCGCAGGTGATGGAGGAGAAGCGAAGAGAAAGAGGACCCGGTGTAAGTGGTGACCAATATGGTCGTGCGTATGATGCGCCAGGTGATTTAATAAGCTTGGGGGTCGAGATGGACCCGGATGTTCGTGAGAGGCCAAGAGTGAGGTGTATGGCTGGTCCAGAGTGTATGGAACGAGGGTGCGAGCGAGAGGATCCGGTGATGGGAGAGGTGCGAGGTGTGAGTGAGCAAGGTTGTGGTGGTATGGAATGGGTAAGCGGGTTGCGGAAGCATGACCCATGCATCGACACCAACAGGGGTGCGAGCGTAGTTTTTTTTAGTTTTAGTTTTTTTTAGTTTTTTTAGGGGTAGTTTTTAGAGGGACAGGGGAGTCACGGGAGCCCCTTGGGGGTAATGTACTGTGGGGGCCCGGCCGGTTCGGCCCCGCGCTGACCCCGCAAGGGGCGACGCACGGGGTCCGGCAGGCGGGCAACGACTCGCATACGAGGTGGTCCCACAAGGTCCCACTCGTGCCGTATGACGGTGGGTAAGGGTGGCATCCCTGCCACCCTTCCCATGATGGGGGCAAATGCGCAATAGTTTATGGGGCGGCTATGACAACCGAGCCAGGGGGGGCTTGGTTATATTGATAGGGACTAGAGGTGACAATAGGTGACAAGGTTTAAATAGGAGACTTGGTACCTGTAGTGGGGACGTAGTAGCTTAGTGTTTGATAATGACGTGGGAGCGCTGAGTGTAAGGGAAGACGGAGGAGCGCGAGTTTTAGAAGGGAGTAGACAGAGCAGATGATGCAGTATGAATGGAAGTGCTGGTGAGCAGCTTCAAATGAGGAATCGGTGAGGCAATGCTCCGAGGTGTGTGTGTGAGTGTACAAGTGATGAATGAGAGAGCATTGCGGATGAGTGTCATGGTGAGTAGTGAGTGTTGTGGATCAGCGCGAATGCGCTTGGGGGAGAGAAGGGTGCAGGCGGCACCAAGTATGAGAGCACAGGTGTGCAAGTACAGGTGTGTGGAATATATGGAGCAGAGAATGAGTGGTGTGGAGAGAGTTGGAGTAAGTGGTACGGAGTGGTGTGCATGGTGCGAAGGTGTGGATGGGGGAAGAGTGGACCCCTTTTCACGAGTACCCGGGGAGGGTAGTTTAAAGAGTAGTTAGAAGGTATAGGTAAATTGTGGTTGGATATTGGCATTTGTGGTGCGGTTGCAGAATGGTATTGTGGATGGGTGCATTGGTGTGGTGAAATTGGCTGGTCGTGTGGCCTGTTAGTATGAGTGTGAATGGTTGGGCACTCCACCACTGTGAGGATGTCGGCCAGGTGAGGCCGCAGGTGGGCTCTGGGAGCCGTTAGTGTCAGTGGGTGCCTGAGGATCCCGGGTGTGGATCGGGCAGCCCGTGCCAGAGAGGGCACCGAGGGGGTGAGAGTGCGAGAGGGCCTTCCCCAGTTAGTTAGGTTAGGGTGAGGAGCAGGTGAGCTCGGTAGGCAACAACAGTGGTGGAGGTGTGCAGGTGGGCGGACCTGCTGGGAGCGTCACACGATCCGCCACCGAAATTGTGCGGGCGCACCGAGTGTTGAATCGGGGAGTGAGACCCAAATTGATGGTGTGCACCACAGATGGTCAATGGGATTTTGGTTCTTCGAACCACATAGAGTAATGAGGGCCAATGGTTTGGCAGGAGAAAGACCCCGGGTAATGTAAAGTTGTTAAAGTCATTTAGGAAATAGTTAGGATTGATGAACCTGTCGCACCATATGCAGCCACTTACCTGAGGTGATGATGATGACTCCACACCTGTGTTTTCTTTGTTTTGTGTTGCAGGAAATGAAAATTGCTGTTTGGATTTGTGAGACGCATCACGACGTGGATGAGACATTGGGGTGATTCCATCTCTCCCTCCTTAGGAGGGACTGATGATGAATTGGAGATGGCAAATTTTGATGAGAGTTGGAAATGGCAAATTTGATTGGTTAGGAGGGAGAGAAGACGAATTTGGTTTATGGGAGGAACGGGGAAGACAGTAGGGACATTTGTTGATGTGTAAAGTAGATGTTTATGGGTAGTGTTGTGTTTTGTGGATACAGTAAGGGGTAAGGGAGGGGCAATGTAGGTTACCTGGTGGGGGGGGGGGGCGTACGGTAGGAACGTACCTCTCTCACCTGGTTCCCATGTGCCCCCAGTGTGCATTACCTTATATTGCATGCACTTTTGCGCCCTTACCACCTTACTCACTTGTCTTCTTTTGTCTCCCACCTCCGAGGATCTGGCTTTGGGGCAGAGAGAAAGGAGAGAGAGATGCTGGCTCCGCAGTTGTGGGCCTGTACTTCCGCTGCTTGCTGCCTGGATCGATACACCATATGGACCGCAATTTTTGTGGCCGCCCACAATGGACCGCAGTTCTTTTGCGGTCAAGCACCACCCGTGATGGACCTCTGGGTCAACGTGGCACCTATGCCATACAGGTGAACCACTTTTAGTTGGCCCCCCTGACGGCCACAATTAAGAAATGGACGCGGTTGGCGCCTTTCTTTATTTCTAAAGAAGCCAGAAGGCCAAGTGCACTCCATGAAGGCAAGACCAGCGGCAGAACATCGGCCAGCTGCGACACCACCGGTGACCATGGACACTTGATTGTGCATTTTTCTTGAACACTTTATTGGTGCACCGGATGGTGCTGACTGTGCATAAGGGGGTGGTGCTTTTGGTGCTTGAAAGGGGTGCTCTGCACATTATTAAAGGCCGTAGGGCCACAGGGCACTCGTGGGTTGGTGTATCGATGCTGGCATGCGTGCTCTCCCTATGCATAACATCTGCATGTGTTCCTCAAAGAACAGGTCCTGGATCGTAGTGTAAATATCAGTGTAGTCTTGTATAAATGATGCTCCCTACCGGCTGTATGTTTAGTTTGAGGATGCTTTCCGCGATTCGGTTATCCTGTGGGTGTGTTTCTGTTAGGAGAAGGGTGCAATGTCGCAGGGGGACATATTTACTCATTTGTGAACATCTGTAAAACGGTCGCACTCAGGGTTGAGTTAATAGTAGAGGGAACTACATCTGAGTGCCACACTAAAGTAGGTAAAAATTTATCGGGTCGGGCCGCCCCGAGGTCGAGAAGGGTGCCGTGTTGCGGATATGGGATTTGCATCCATCCATATCCGCTTGTAAATATTCCCCTATTTCCTCAATACTTCCCAACTCTCCCCAATCCCCCCTTCCCTAGTCCCATTTTCTGTAAACAACACTCTGTAGACCCGACCTCCCCCTATTTCCCCCATTAAATGTCGCAACCAGGTCCACCGCATCTCATGTCGACAACGATAGGACATCTTGCTAGTTATTCTTAGTCTATGTCAGTTAAGGATTCGTTTCCATTAATTCTGACCCTTCGTTGCACCAGAATGTGATTGTATGGCACCGTTAGGAAGTTTAGGACCTCCCAATACCTCCCCGCAGCTCTTCCTCACAGTTCTCTTCAACAACAACAACAACAACAACAACGAGCGCAGGGAGTGCGCGTCCTCACTCCGGCTTGGTAGGAGTGGTGGGAGGACACCAGGCCTTCCCAACGAGCCGCCATCAGACATGTGCTCGACGGGGTTACCAAACAGGGGCTCCCTGTCGGCTTCTCGTCAAGGGCGGAGCCCGGTAACCCGCGCACCCAATGGAAGCGGCGGACCGGCCCCAGTTGGGGCGGAACCAACCAGCCGAGGGCGTGTCACTCCCCGCTGAGGATGCGCAGTGAGAGAGAGGTGACGTCAGAGATGCGCGCCGAGCTTGGAGCAAGCAAGACCACCTCCGAGCGCTGTGAGACCTCCCTGCATCTTGAAACCGTGCTTTATCCTGTCCCCGAGCCAAGGTGCACCTTGTGCCATCGACCTACCTGTCCATTCCTGCCATCAATCCCTGTGTAAGTCTACCTTGTCCGTTTGTCCGTGGTCTGTCTGGGGTTAGATAAGACTGTATTTAAGTGCCCATCTCTTCTGTGTCTTTACCTCACTCTGCCTTGTAATCTACCCCTTTTCTCCACCACTGTAATTATACCCTCCTCCGGAGGTCTTGAGAACTGTACCCCCCTTGCGTCGTTTCCTCTTTCCCAGTCGTTGTGTCCTTTCTATCATTGATTTGGCATAGCGCGATTTGGCCAACGTCTGGGTGAATCGGGTGAGTCGGGAAGAAACGGGGAACAACTGTTCGGCCGCGGTTACCTCCGCTCGGTAAATAACATCCAATCCGCGGTCCGTTACAATATATATATATACTAGCGGGGTCACCCGTGGGAATCCCACGGGCATGGATGTGTGTGACATTTCGACATATTGAGTTATATGCTGCACATTCATTTTTACAAAATGGTTACTGGCAAGTCATCAGATCCAGAAATGGTGTGAATTTAGTTATTTCACATAATATGTGACCCCTCACTCCTCTCCACCTGACACTCTCCTGTCTCCACCTGACACTCTCCTGTCTCCACCTGACACTCTCCTCTCTCCACCTAGCACTCCTCTCCTCTCCAAACCCTCACATCCCTCTCCTTTCCAATCCCTCACCTCTCCAATCCCTCACACTCCTCTCCTCTGCAATCCTTCACACGCCTCTCCAATCGCGCCTCACACTCCTCTCCAATCGCGCCTCACACTCCTCTCCAATCGCGCCTCACACTCCTCTCCAATCGTGCCTCACACTCCTCTCCAATCGTGCCTCACACTCCCCTCCAATCACTCCTCTCCAATCGTGCCTCACACTCCTCTCCAATCACGCCTCACACTCCTCTCCAATCGTGCCTCACACTCCTCTCCAATCGCGCCTCACACTCCTCTCCAATCGCGCCTCACTCGCCTCTCCAATCGGCTTTCCCCGTCTCGTTTCTCTCCTTTTTCTCCCGTCTCGTTCTTTTTCTTGCTCCAAATCGGCCCGTCGGAATCGGAAATCGGCCCGTCTCGCCCGTCGGCCCGTCGGAATCGGAAATCGGCCCGTCTTGCTTTTGTGCTTGTGCGTAAATAAATTGTGTTCATGACACCATTTCTGGTGTTGGGCTAGCGGCTAGGGTGCCGGCTTAGGATCCTGGGTTCGAATCTCGGTCGATCGCCGAATTAATGCCAGGGGGGTTGACTCAGCCTGTCATCCTTCCGAGGTCGGCTAATTGAGTACCAGTTCACTGGTAATTCCCTGTTTGTCGTTGAAGGCGGCAAAAAGGGTTGGCGTCAGGAAGGGCATCCGGCCGTAAAACATTGCTTCAAAAAGGGGACAAAAAAACAACAACTACCACGGTCCCCGAAAAGGCCAACCCCCGCTTTGCGGGGAAAAATGGCCTCTAAACGGTGGTTTTTACACCATTTCTGGATCTGATGACTTGCCAGTAACCATTTTGTAAAAATGAATGTGCAGCATCTAACTCAATATGTCGAAATGTCACACACATCCATGCCCGTGGGATTCCCACGGGTGACCCCGCAAGTTTGCATTGACGTTCGTCAACGGACTCGTTCGCCCGTCTCATTCGCTTTCTTGCTGCATCCTGTTCAAGTCTGCGTTCTTCATCGATCGTCTCATTCATTTTGGAAATAGAAGTTTCCACGCAGCGCATGAATTGTCACGATCCTCAAGAGGAATTTGTCTCGTAATCATCAAATGATAAATGGCAAGTAAATTATATTGTGGAAAATTAAAGATTTCAAATAAACCTATTTAAAGTGTATGCGCACATAACTAATTTAAAAAAACGAAGAAATATCTCTCGGTAATTTCCTGAAACATATTTTACTTCCGGCTAATAATGTTGAATTAAATAAAAACGAAGAAATATATGTCGGCATCATTGTTGACGTTTTTGTGACGACTGTCATCAAACGAAATAGTAATATATCTTAACGGAAAAGCTAAAGCGAATTTTTAATATATATCGACACGTTGCCGTCGGTGTCATGTTGGGCGGTGTATGATACACCATGACGCGATTTTTAAAAATATATCTCTGCATTTTCCCGCGTGTGTGGAATGTTCTCAATTATTGCTGACACCGAGTCCAAAACCATCGATAAAAATGAAATCATATGGTGAGTTAGATTGGAGATAAAGGCGTGAGAGAGACTCAATGGCCTTGAAGTTGAAGTTACAGGCGTTTGAGAATTCATTTCGTTCTATAAACGGCAACTTTCATTGGATTTCCTTCCCGTTTTTTTTCAACCGAGTCGAAAACTATGTTAGCGACTGTGAAAAATGAAATGATATATCGAATTTTTAATATGTATCGACACGTTGCCGTCGGTGTCATGTTAGGCGGTGTATGATACACCATGACGCGATTTTAAAAAATATATCTGCATTTTCCCGCGTGTGTGGAATGTTCTCAATTATTGCTGACACCGACTCTAAAACCATCGATAAAAATGAAATCATATGGTGAGTTAGATTGGAGATAAAGGCGTGAGAGAGACTCAATGGCCTTGAAGTTACAGGCATTTGAGAATTCATTTCGTTCTATAAACGGCAACTTTCATCGGATTTTCTTCTCGTTTTTTTTCAACCGAGTCTAAAACTATGTTAGCGACTGTGAAAAATGAAATGATATATCGAATTTAAAATAGATATCGACACATTGCCGTCGGTGTCATGTTGGGCGGTGTATGATACACCATGACGCGATTATAAAAAATATATCTCTGCATTTTCCCGCGTGTGTGGAATGTTTGTGGAAAATTAAAGATTTCAAATAAACCTATTTAAAGTGTATGCGCACATAACTAATAAAAAAAACGAAGAAATATCTCTTGGTAATTTCCTGAAACATATTTTACTTCCGGCTAATATGTTGAATGAAATAAAAACGAAGAAATATATGTCGGCATCATTGTTGACGTTTTTGTGACGACTATCATCAAACGAAATAGTAATATATCATAACGGAAAAGCAAAAGCGAATTTTTAATATATATCGACACATTGCCGGCGGTGTCATGTTGGGCGGTGTATGATACACCATGACGCTATTTTAAAAAAAATATCTCTGCATTTTCCCGCGTGTGTGGATTGTTCTCAATTATTGCTGACACCGAGTCTAAAAGTAAAACCATCGATAAAAATGAAATCATATGGTGAGTTAGATTGGAGATAAAGGCGTGAGAGAGACTCAATGGCCTTGAAGTTACAGGCCTTTGAGAATTCATTTCGTTCTATAAACGGCAACTTTCATCGGATTTTCTTCCCGTTTTTTTTCAACCGAGTCTAAAACTATGTTAGCGACTGTGAAAAATGAAATGATTTATCGAATTTGATTTGAAATAAAACTGGGGGAGAGCAAGACACCACGGGCCTACAAAACAGGACTCAAAGCTATGCGAGTTAATAAAATGGTGGATATTTGTTTATAGCCACTCCCAGAATGGGTGGAGCTATGGGTGGAGCTACTCTGCAAACCGAGTAAGCCACACCCCGGACAGACACCCAACAGATAGACAGACAGACAGACAGAATCATCTACGGCTATTATAATATAGATATATATATATATATATATATACTAGCTTGGCTCGGCTCGCTGCGCTCGCCTCACCAAGCGTCGTTACAAAGGAGCGGGCTTGTTTTAGCTGAGAATAATGACTGTACCTGAGTTGCTGTGTTGTCATGATTTACACCAATCATAATACAAACAATTATTTTGCACAAAAGTATTTGTAATATACGTGATAACACATTTTATAAACAATTGAAGTTGAAAACTTAAGTTGAATTTTTTTTTTAAGAAAAACTTCCAAATAAAAAAGAAAATTGAAATTTTTTTCAAAAAGAATACCCTTAGGACATACCGACGGGAGAGATAGATGCATACCAGAAGTTTGGTACGATATCACAAAAGTTTGAGAAAGTAGTTCAGTGACAACACAGGACAACACAACACAAGACAGACACTGCACACACACACACACACATACACACAGACATATATATATACACACACATACACAGTGGCGGATGCAGGGGTGGGGGCAGGGGGTGCGCACCCCCACCCCATCGATCCAGGAGGAGGGTTCAGGGGGTGCGCACCCCCACCCCATCGATCCAGGAGGAGGGTTCAGGGGGTGCACACCCCCACCCCATCGATCCAGGAGGAGGGTTAAGGGGGTGCGCACCCCCACCCCATAGATCCAGGAGGAGGGTTCAGGGGGTGCGCACCTCCACCCCATCGATCCAGGAGGAGGGTTAAGGGGGTGCGCACCCCCACCCCATCGATCCAGGAGGAGGGTTCAAGGGGTGCGCACCTCCACCCCATCGATCCAGGAGGAGGGTTAAGGGGGTGCGCACCCCCACCCCATCGATCCAGGAGGAGGGTTCAGGGGGTGCGCACCTCCACCCCATAGATCCAGGAGGAGGGTTAAGGGGGTGCGCACCCTCACCCCATCGATCCAGGAGGAGGGTTCAGGGGGTGCGCACCTCCACCCCATCGATCCAGGAGGAGGGTTAAGGGGGTGCGCACCCCCACCCCATAGATCCAGGAGGAGGGTTCAGGGGGCGCGTACCTCCACCCCCCCCTCCCCTTCTGCAACGCAACGGCATGGATGTGCTGGAGGCGTACTCTATGATTGACGACAATAAGGGCGCGCTCACTCAACTCCGGTCAAATGCTGAAACCGAATTCTCTCTGTGGTTCGATCACGCTGAGGCCATGATGGGATCTGTAGGAGGTGACGTCACAATGCCGAGAGTTGTAAAACCACAAATCCATCGTCCGAACATTGCCGCCAATACTCCCTTGCTCTTCTACCTCAGAAACATGTGCATTCCATTTCTCGACCACCTCAGCCAGAAAATGGATACCGATTCTGTGCTGAAAATCTGGAAGGTAGCGATCTGTTTCTGCTGATGCCATCTGCGATAATCGCCGATACCTGCGACATTCCAGCCTGACATCAGAAGCTGTTGCGTTGGAAAAACGACATGGAACATCCCGCAGGACTGATAAATGAGCTTAGAGACTGACAGATGTTTTGGAGAAGGAAGCCCAACAACACGCTTCAAAGCACATTCATGGATTGTTTCTGCGCAGGAGATGGAGACGAATTTCCATCCATCCAAGTCCTACTCCATATTGGATGCACCCTCCCTGTCGGCTCCTGTGAGGCCGAACGCTCATTTTCTTACCTGCGTCGTCTGAAGACCTTCCTAAGAAATTCCATGGGAGAAAGTCGGATGGCATCTCTGGCCCTCATGAACATACACCATGACGTCACCATATCCCCACATGATGTGTGTGACATTTTCATTCGGAAACACAAGCGCCGTCTATTCCAAAATAGCATAATTTACTATTAATAAAATAATCCACATTCCGCTGTCCGATCTGATCTCTTTTGTGGGGAGGACCCCCTGCCTTGAGCTTCACAACCCACGCACATAGTGGTGCCGGGCTTTGTGGGGAGGACCCCCTGCCTTGAGCTTCACAACCCACGCACATAGTGGTGCCGGGCTTTGTGGGGAGAACCCCCTGCCTTGAGCTTCACAACCCACGCACATGGTGGTGCCGGGCTTTGACCAGCACCTATTAAGCTGCTCTATACACCTTAACATGGCGTGCGTTTTGAAACATGGGAGTTCTTCTGGATTCTTTGTAGTTATAATTAGCCTAATTAACTCAGATCATAACAATCATTTCGCAAGAACTACACAAATCAGAAATTCCATATCAGAAAGCTCCTGTAGAACTACACAAAAAACATGCCGCACGCATGCACACCACACACACACACACACACACGCAAACACACACACACACACATACAAAATTCATCAATTTATAGCAGAAGGAACAGCTGGGCAAGTCGTTTCCCCAGTTCCTCTATCCGACCATTCGTCATCGCGAATCTGTTGAACTGTTGGACCAGGGAAGAACGCAAGGAGCTGCAGAAACTTCCAAGCACGCACGAAATGCCGTTTCTGACGATCAATTTTAAAAAAAATCCTGGGGGAAGACCCCCACACCCCCTTAGCCCCTCCCCCTCCCCCAGCGCTTTTGTGTCATGCACCCCACCATCTTGAAATTCCTGGATCCGCCCCTGATATATATATATATATATATATATCGTTTCAGTGACTGAACCTCCTCAAGGGGCCCAGTGACTGAACCAACAGCTCAATAAGAAAATAGATGAGACGGTTTGCCACGTGGTCCTTTCTGATAGAGAGGGTGAGAGAGTGAGATTTGTCAGGATTGAAAGACATAATTCCAAGTCTTTGACCACCTTCTAATTTTGTCATTTTTTGTCTAGTTTGTGATGGAAGAGGCTGCCTACCTGAAGGATGAGGGATGTCATCACAGAGGGTTGGGTCAACAGCAAAGAGATAAATGGGATTTTGCAGAGAGTCGGAGAGATCATTGATGAAGATCAGGAATGGGGCTGAGCCTAGAACACTGCCTTGGGGTACTCCAGCCTTCATAGGGAAAGGAGAAGAAATAAAGGATTCCGTTGAGAGTCACACGCTAGCTATGAGGGTCAGTAAGCCATGTGTGGAGTCGGCCTTGGATGCTATGGGAAGACAATTTGGAGAGCAAGGCTATCAAAATTACGAGATATGTCTAGAGAGACAGCCCTGATCTCATGCCTGACATTGATGGCCTCCATCAATTGTAGTTGTTGGGCGAGTAGAAGCAGCATGTCCAAGGTAGAGCGATCCGGTGTGAATCCAAATTGATGATCTAAGTTGAGGCTATTGGAGAAAAGGAAGGATTTCATATCAACTGCGATGATGAATTCCATGACCTTGCTTTTCTGATTCTTTTGACCTTTTTCTGATTTTCTGACCTTTTCTGACTGAATTCTGACCTTTTCTGATTTCTGAATTCCTGATTGGAAGTAAGCTGATAGGTCTGGCATTAACCCTATGAGGACCACAAACATGTTTAAAGTAATTCGCAGATATAATCCAATTTTATTACAAGTTTGGCTCGAATAATCACGAATATGAATTGAAATTCAAGAGTATTAATGATGAAAAATACAAGTTTTTCCAATCAACAAAATAAAATAAAAATGTCAACGACAAAAGGTCTTACCCAGTGTTAACTACAATGTTTCCCAAGGTAAAAAACATCGTAATCTAAAATTACAGGGAAATATCAGATATATACGCCACTTTCAAGTTTCGGGACACGTGTCGCATGGTTCTTGAAGGGTTAAGTGGATCCATTTTGCACCTTTTTATGTAATGCAGTAATGTTGGCTGATTTCAAAGCAGATCGAAAATGACCTCGGGCAAATAATAATGAGACGAAAAGAGCAGAGCAGCAGAGCAGGTTCTTAGGACATGTGAGCCGATGACGTCCGGGCCAGTTGCAATTTTGCATCAAGAATGCCAACCAAGCCTCATCACGTCACATTCTTCTTCCATAAATCATCTCCATCCCTCTCGTACAAACGCCACACTTGTTGCCTTTAGTTCAAACATGAGGTCTTTTGGTACTCACTGCACACTTACCTTTTTTTAATAACAAGCAGGAATGAATGAATGTTTCCACTCTCCTCACACTGACATCCGGTTTGGTAAAAACTTTAAATTAGTAATCCAGTGATTTACCAAAATTACCTCTTCAAAAAGTTTAATATTTGCTTTAATGACAGCAATTACCTACAGGTGAAAATGCTCAAGGGTATTTGTCACTTTTTTTTCTTTTTTTTTTGTATACTGAATCGAGGCTCGTGAAAGAGCTAACATTTATTTCACAAACAAATCAACCAGACAAACAAAATATACAAAAAGAGGGAGCGGAAGACAAGATGGGGAGAGAAGGGGAAGCACACAACCACAACATTTGAGAGCAGGGAGAAGTGTGGGAGGGAGAGGGCTTGGGGGCAGGAGGCGTGGGAAGGGGAGGGGGGGGGCAAAACAGCACACACAATTCTGTGCTGTGCAACACAGCACAGCACACACAGCACACACATTCACAGCAAATTGTGAACTCACAACTACATGAGCGCAACACCATCACCAAACAATCTTCTGTGAATCTCAGCTGGTTTGTGGTTCTCTTTCACAAGTACCTTAATTGTTTACATGTTATGCCTGCCATCTTGGTTTTATGCAAAATTATTTTACCAACATTGACAAGACTTACTGCTCATGGTAAACAATATCATTGAACACAATTGATCTATTATATTTAAATGTTCTCCAGTGAAAGTTCTATGCCGTATTTGAACCACCAAAGTATTTACAAGGGAATTCCATTGAAATGCCTTGGCAACCATGATACGCACAAGGAACTTTGGTGCTGAAGGAGGCCATTCGGCCCATCATGTCTTTGCTGCACCACCCCCAGGAACGACACACACTACATACCATCCACAGAAGCCCATATACCCATTCCCCTATATCTTCAATCCATCCAGGTACCTATCTAAATCCCATTTAAACTTATCCACCCACTCTACTGCCACTCTTTACCTTTCAGGTAACCGAGAGACCATTCCATGCATTAAGTACTCTCCGAATAATAGACCCCTACCTTAAGACTGTCCTAACCCTCATCTTTTTTACCCTCAAGCTATGATCTTTGGTCATAACACTGTCCACTTTGCTGAAAAAACTGCACTACACCTATCATGTCCACACGCTTCATTATCTAAAACATCTCTACCAGATCCTCTTGCAATAACCACCTTTCCAATGTGTAAAGTCATGGCTCCTTCAAACATTCCTCATAGCTTAGTCTAGCTAACCCTGGAATCGATCTAGTAGCTCGACACTGCCTGTATCTGCTCGACAGCAGGTTTGTCCTTCCTCAGATGTTGTGACCAAAAATGTACACAATATTGTGGATGAGGCCTCACTAAATTCCTATACAGTGTTAACAATATCTATTTCGACTTGTAATATATTCACCTACAAATTCAACCTAAAACTGTGTTAATTTCACCAATAGCTGCCTGGCATTGGCCTATGTGCTTACTACCCATATCTATTACCACCCCCAGATCATTCTGTGAGATACGCTCCAACACCTTGCATCATGTATAACCCCTATCTATATAATAATAGCGTAAGGACTCGACTTTGTTATCCCTTTTACGCCGCACCCAGTGACCCGATGCCCACGGCACTAATGGATTTACGATCTACGAACCGCGCTCTTTGTTTATCACGTACAACCATACTCGAAAAATCTGAATTAGCCGACGTTGGGGCCCAAAAGCATCCGATTAACTGCCGATATGACGCCATCTTACGACGCCATCGTATTGGCGTCTGCTGGGCGAAGGCGAAGCAAGCCGTCTGCTGATTGGACAGGCGAAGGCGAAAGCAAGCCGTCCACTGAGTGGACAATCCAGAGCATGCATTTGTGCCGGTGTCGGCGATCATTATTCATATACGCACTCTTCATTCTCATCTTTCTTCCTAACTCTTACTCGGACAAGCAAATCCCCCATGCCATCCATAATGGTACACTCTATCCATACACCACATCCTCCCTTCCGTGGATGTTCCACGGGTTTCGGCTAGTCTATATAATAATAGCGTAAGGACTCGACTTTGTTATCCCTTTTACGCCGCACCCAGTGACCCGATGCCCACGGCACTAATGGATTTACGATCTACGAACCGCACTCTTTGTTTATCACGTACAGCCATACTCGAAAAATCTGAATTAGCCGACGTTGGGGCCCAAAAGCATCCGATTAACTGCCGATACAACGCCATCTTATTGGCGTCTGCTGGGTGAAGGCGAAGCAAGCCGTCCGCTGATTGGACAGTCGAAGGCGACAGCAAGCCGTCCACTGAGTGGACAATCCCAGAGTGGTGCTATGCCGATTCCTATTACGAATCCATTCATTTTTCAAAAGTATATCGTAGCGTTGTCATTTAAGTAGATTGCAATAAATACGTTGTTCATATACGCACTCTTCATTCTCATCTTTCTTCCTAACTCTTACTCGGACAAGCAAATCCCCTATGCCATCCATAATGGTCCACTCTATCCATACACCACATCCTCCCTTCCGTGGATGTTCCACAGGTTTCGGCTAGTTTTCATTATTGGGCGATTCCACATTAAGCTGTTCATGGAAACTAAAATTAAGAAATGCTCTGAAATGCCAGTCGATGGGTAAATCATATACCTAGGTATATGAACTGGCTTGAACAAAGGAGCTTTTTCATTTAAAAAAATCTCTAATTGTGATATTTTGGGGTAAATTAAAAGAAAAATGCATTTATGTAAAAACTTTAACTTTTCACAATCCTCATTTCATCTATATATATAAAACACAGTTTGTGTGTGTGTGTGTGTGTGTGTGTGTGTGTGTAATGTTACCGATAGACTCCTAAACGGAGAGGCTCACAAACTTGATATTTGGCACAAACATGGCCATTGAGCCTGGTACGAACATGGTCGACCTAAAAATTTATTTCATAATATTTTTAAACCATATTTTTACCTCAGCGCATTTCAGCGAGGAATATTATGACCGGAATGGCAGAGCAGCGCGCTGATTCGCTCAGAGCGATCACGTGATGTTCCAACTTTGCCGCCATAATCTTACAGTTATGCGTTCGCACGTAATTCAGTTTTTTTACATTTCAGCGAGGAACATTGCCATTCACACCACATAGGTTTTTTTTCTTTCATCTTTAGATCCATATTTTTAGCCATAATGTAGCGAATGTAGTGTAACGTAGCGATCCTTGCTCAGGATCTTCGTCAGGTTTGTGAGCAAGTTAGCCAAAACGTAAAAGTGAAAATATATCGATATTTTATTCATATTTACCTCAGCGCATTTTAGCGAGGAACATTATACACGGAATCTCAGCTGGTCGCAGAGCAGCGTGCTGATTCGCTCAGAGCGATCACGTGATGTTCCAACTTTGCCGCCATAATCTCACAGTTATGCATTCGCACGTAATTCAGTTTTTTCACATTTCAGCGAGGAACATTGCCATTCACACCACATAGGTTTTTTTTCACTTTCATCTGATATTTGTGATTTATTTCAAACAAACTGTATTTCCCATCTACACGGCCATGTATTCCTATTAACGTTATGTAAAGTACATAAATTGTGTGGTTTACATCATTTGTGGATGTGATCAATATTGCCAGTAACCATCTATATCCCTCCCCTCCCCTTCCCTCCTCCCCCTCCCTCCCGCTGCCCCTCCCTTTCCCCCCTCCCCTCCCTCTCCCCTCCCCCCTCCACCCTACCCTCTCCCCTTCCCCCTCCCCTTTCCCCTTCCCTCCTCCTCCTCCCTCCCATTCCCCGCCGCTCCCCTCCCCCTCCCACCCTCTTCCCCCTCCCATCCCTCCCCCTCCCCATCCCCCCTCTTCTCCCCTCTCCCCCTCCCCATCCCCCCCTCTTTTCCCCTCCCCCTCCCCCTCCCCCCTCTTCTCCCCTCTCCCCTCCCCCTCTTCTCCCCTCCCCCCTCCCCCGCCCGGCAATGCCGGGTACTTCTGCTAGTTGACTATAATTTCCCAGTAAATACATTTCAGCAAGTTTCTAAATGTTACTATGAAACACATTGGGATATAATCAGTGCCCACACAAAATTAGAAAATGTCACTTTGCATATGTCGGTTTGAGATTTGATATTCAGCAAGTAGTTTAGGGCTACTTTTCATACGACACTTCACTTTTAGGTGGTAGGGGACATGTTCAATAGCAAACCTCATGATACTTGCAGTTTTCTAGGGCATTTTCAGCAACACTCTCAGTAATTAGCTCAAAACTGTAGGTGGCGCTATTTAAACTGGAGAGTTCATAGAACACTATACTCTATACAGTGTTGCTTCAATTTTACTTCAATTTTAATAAAATTCTGATTTTAATGATGGTTTAAAAATACAGAAGTTTAGTGCTATTGAAGTAGTCCAGAAGCAGTCCCGACCAGCACCCTTATACACCACCTCATTGAGCCTTTATTTTAATTGAAGTGCAGGTGTTGGCTTAGCGGTTAGGGTGCCGGCTTGGGATCCTAGAATCCTGGGTTCGAATCCCAGTCGATCGCTAAATTAACACCAGGGGGGTTGACTCAGCCTGTCATCCTTCCGAGGTCGGCAAATTGAGTACCAGCTTGCTGGGATGAATGATCCCGGTGTGTACCCCGGTTTAGAATAGGTACACCGTATCCCTGCGCATCGTAAGAGGTGACTAAGGGTTGGCGCCAGGAAGGGCATCCGGCCATAAAAAAACATTGCCTCAAACAGGGAACCATGATCGTCATGGGGCCTGCAAGGCTAACCCCTGCTCTAGCAGGGAAAATGGCCTTAAAACGATCATTCATTCATTCATTCATTCACAGGACTGCAAAATTGGAGGATATTACCTCCACCACCGAAGGTGGATGGAGGTTATGTTTTCACCCCTGTCTGTCTGTTTGTTACTTGCCGGAAAAGATTCCGGCAAGTATGTTGATCTGTTCGTTTGTTACTTGCCGGAAAAGATTCCGGCAAGTATGTTGATCTGTTCGTTTGTCTGTTTGTCTGTTTGTCTGTTTGTCTGTTTGCAGCACTACGTCTACACCGTTGCACGTAGAATCACCAAACTTTGCACATGTATTTGTGTTGCCCTCTAATATACTGTGCCCAAATGATGACGTCATCGGTCACGTGGTTCGGCCGCCATCTTGGAAAAATCGAAAAATTTTGCACATCGATATCTCCGAAAGTCCTGAACAGAAAAAATTGAGACATGGCTCATTGTAAAGAACTCTCCATGGGGAATAAAATATGTTAATGATGACGTCATCAGTCACGTGGTTAGGCCGCCATCTTGGGAAAACCGAAAAAATTTGAACCACTATATCTCCAAAAGTGCTGAACAGAAAAAATGGAGACATGGCTCATTGTGAAGAACTCTCCATGTGGAATAAAATATGTTAATGATGACGTCATCAGTCACGCGGTTCGGCCGCCATCTTGGAAAAACCAAAAAACTTTGCACATCCATATCTCTGAATGTACTGAATAGAAAAAATTGAGACATGGCTCATTGCAAAGAACTCTCCATGGAGAATACAATATGTTAATGATGACCTCATCAGTCACGTGGTTCGGCCGCCATCTTGGAAAAACGGCAAAACTTTGCACCACTATATCTCCAAAAGTGCTGAACAGAAAAAATTGAGACATGGCTCATTGTAAAGAACTCTCCATGGAGAATAAAATATGTTAATGATGGGGAGAGGGATATGTTAATGATGAAAATATGTTAATGATGGGGAGAGGGATGGGGATAGGTAACGTGGTTCGGCCGCCATTTTGGAAAAACCGAAAAACTTAGCACCTCCATATCTCCGAAAGTCCTGAATAGAAAAAAATTGAGACATGGCTCATTGTAAAGAAATCTCCATGTGGAATAAAATATGTTAATGATGACGTCATCGGTCACGTGGTTAGGCCGCCATCTTGGAAAAACCGAAAAACTTTGCACCTCCACATCTCCGAAAGTGCTGAATAGAAAAAATTGAGACATGGCTCATTGAAAAGAACTCTCCATGGGGAATAAAATATGTTTATGATGACGTCATCGTTCACGTGTTTCGGCCCGCCATATTTGTCCAAAATGGCCGATAAAAAGTACATCCCGGCAAGTCCTCGGTCTCTGACCGATTTTTCATTTGTCTGTTTGTCTGTTTGTCTGTCTGTCTGTCTGTTTGCAGCACTGCGTCTACACCGTTGCACGTAGAATCGCCAAACTTTGCACACATATTGGTCTTGCCCTGGAATAGACTGTGCGCAATTGATGACGTCATCGGTGACGTGGTTCGGCCGCCATCTTGGAAAAACCGAAAAACGTTGCACCTCTATATCTCCGAAAGTACTGAACAGAAAAAATTGAGACATGGCTCATTGTAAAGAACTCTCCATGGGGAATAAAATATGTTAATGATGACGTCATATGTCACGTGGTCGGCCGCCATCTTGGAAAAACGGCAAAACTTTGCACCACTATATCGCCAAAAGTGCTGAACAGAAAAAATTGAGACATGGCTCATTGTAAAGAACTCTCCATGGGGAATGAAATTTGTTAATGACGTCATATGTCACGTGGTTCGGCCGCCATCTTGGAAAAACCGAAAACTTTGCACCTCAACAGCTCCGAAAGTGCTGAATAAAAAAAATTGAGACATGGCTCATTGTAAAGAACTCTCCATGGGGAATAAAATATGTTAATGATGACGTCATCGGTCACGTGGTTCGGTCGCCATATTTGTCCTAAATGGCCGATAAAAAAGTACATTCCGGCAAGTCCTCGGTCTCTGACCGATTTTTTCATTTGTCTGTCTGTTTGTCTGTCTGTCTGTCTGTTTGCAGCACTGCGTCTACACTGTTGCACGTAGAATCGCCAAACTTTGCACACATATTGGTCTTGCCCTGGAATAGACTGTGCCCAATTGATGACGTCATCGGTGACGTGGTTCGGCCGCCATCTTGGAAAAACCGAAAAACTTTGCACCTCTATATCTCCGAAAGTACTGAACAGAAAAAATTGAGACATGGCTCATTGTAAAGAACTCTCCATGGGGAATAAAATATGTAAATGATGACGTCATCAGTCACGTGGTTCGGTCGCCATCTTGGAAAAACGGCAAAACGTTGCGCCACTATATCTCCAAAAGTGCTGAACAGAAAAAATTGAGACATGGCTCATTGTAAAGAACTCTCCATGGGGAATAAATTATGTTAATGATGACGTCATAGGTCACGTGGTTCGGCCGCCATCTTGGAAAAACCGAAAAACGTTGCGCCACTATATCTCCAAAAGTGCTGAACAGAAAAAATTTAGACATGGCTCATTGTAAAGAACTCTCCATGTGGAATAAAATATGTTAATGATGACGTCATAGGTCACGTGGTTCGGCCGCCATCTTGGAAAAACCGAAAAACTTTGCAATGCCACATCTCCAAAAGTCCTGAATAGAAAAAATTGAGACATGGCTCATTGTAAACAACTTTCCACGGGGAATAAAATATGTTAATGATGACATCATCGGTCACGTGGTTCGGCCGCCATATTTGTCCTAAATGGCCGATAAAAAAGTAAATTCCGGCAAGTCCTCGGTCTCTGACCGATTTTTCATTTGTCTGTCTGTCTGTGAACAAGATATCTCAAAAAGTTGTGGACGGATTCAGACGAAATTTGACAGAGAGGTAGTGTATGTGCCAAGGACGAAATGAATAGATTTTGATGAAGATTCAGATCCGGCTAGTAAAAATTTTTAAGTGATTCTTCACCTTGGGAGATACGGCGAAAAACGATAAATACCAGGAAATCTCAAAAAGTTGTGGTTGGATTTGGACGAATCTTGGTGGACCGGTTGGGTGTGCGACAAGGAAGAATTGGTTCGATTTTGGTGAAGATCTGAATATTAATTGAGATACGAGAATTATTTAATTTCTAAGTGATTGTTCACCATTGAGAGGTAGTGCCAAAAACTATATATAGCAGGATATTTCAAAAAGTTGTGAATGGATTTGGACAAAACCTGGTGGAGAGGTTGGGAGTGTGACAAGGAAGAATCGATTCGATTTTGGTGAAGATCTGAGTATGGATTTGGATACGAGAATTATTTAATTTTTAAGTGATTCTTCACCATTGAGAGATTGGGCAAAAGCGATAAATAACATGTTATTTCAAAAAGTTATGGACAGCTTATGACTAAACTTGGTGGACCAGTTGGTTAGGTGACAGAAACAAGCCAATTAGATTTTGGTTCAGGTCCGAATCCAGATCCGGCCTATCAGTGGGAAACAAAACACACTGTTCAGCCTGGCGGAGGAGTGCGCTCTACCGAGTGCCGTTCTAGTTAGAAGTGTTATGACAGACGATTTATGTATTAGTCTTCAAGTATATTATTAAATTTAAATAAAATTAACATTGTAAAAGCTGGAGAAATAAATTAATTTTGTCCAAGTACAGACGACCCAAGTCGATTTGCAGCAAGCAAAAATATTTTTTCCCCTATTTTATTATATTGTTGCCATTTCAACTTTATTTAAAAACAATTCCAAAAAAAGGGGGAAAATAGGCTTTCCCAACCTTTTTTTTTTTTGAATACACAAAATTTGTTGCTACTTTATTATTATTATTATTATTGTTCCAAAACTGGCTATTTGAATGAATGATTGAATGGCTATTTAAAATATATTTTTTAGTATGGAGAAAAATAGGATATATATATATATATATATATATATATATATATATTGTTACGGTCCGCGGTTAAGGATGGTATGTTTGCCGAGCGGAGGCTCTGCGACTGAACAGTTGTTCCCCGACTAAACCCGATTCACCCAAACGTTGGCCGTATCGCGCCACAGATATTCAATGGGGAAAAGACTAAGACGACGAATGCAAAGAGGAAGAAGAAGAAGACGTACAGAAGAGTAACGGGGTTTATTATTATTTACACACACATAAGCAAAAAGAGCAGTCACGGGTATTTACAGCGGACATGAAAAAGCAGGTAACACAGTGCAAATTACTAGCTTATACTGACTTAGTTTACTACCCAGGACAGCACGAACAGAACAAACTCACGTACGCAAATGGATGGAAGGGTAGGAATCGTTTGGAGGGATGAGCAGGTGGAATCACAGGGCACAGAGAGCAGGTCCACTCTGGGCGGGAAGCGAGGAGCCGGCAGCTCCTTGTATTCGGCTTTACAGCGCACGCCGGCAGGGTCACTCGGCTGGTTGAAACGGGGCTGGCTGAAGCGGCTCTTTGTCAAAGGATTTTCGTATCTCTCACGCAACTCCGGTGCAACTCTGAAATCTCTCCCGGTGGACTGCCAACCCTCTTACGCACCTGGACTCATCTGCCGTATCCCTCGTGTAGCTTGTCCCAGCAATCGTCGCACCCTTCTGTCCAAACCTTCAGCGCGGGTCTGACACGCCCTCCTCGGTTTCAGTACCGCCCTTCCCCCCGTGCTCTGTTTCGTGACCTTGTATGGTAATCCCATGGGCTTGTCTCCTTATTTGGGCATGGCGCCGACGGCACGCCCCTCGTGGCGAGCCACGGGCTTGTTTCCTTATTTGGGCATGGGGCTGAACAGCCCCGCCCTTCGTGGCGCGCCCTGGGCTTGCCTCTCCCAGGCGACCCCGCCCCTCCTGTTCAAACAGAGCACGGAGCACATATTCACTCTAGCAGCGAAATGAGAGGGCGTGCACCCCACGCTTGTGAACTGCTTTACCCGCAGATGGAGAGTTTGGCTGGGAAATGGAAGTATTGAAGGGGAGCTATTCTTAATTTATTCGGTGCAATGGAGTATTATTCTAATGGAAGACAAGGCCTTACTCTAAAACACATAATAAGATATAAGCTACTGAACAAGGGTTTTATCGTGTCCTTCAATGTGGTGTTTCATGGAATAACTACCGGGACGCCCTTTTTACCTTTACACAACTCTGGAGGCAGGAGGGGCCATATTCAACAATGTTCATCACCATTTCCAATATAATACAACACAATCAAAAAAATGCAATCCTCATATCCGCAACACTGCACCCTCCTCCTCTTAGGCACGGCCCGGGCCTACAACTTTTATTTAGTGTGACACGTAGGTGTAGTTCCCTCTACTTTTAACCTGACCCTGAGTGCGACAGTTTTAAAACATAAATAAATGTGTCCCGCTGCTCCATTGCACCCTGCCTAACAGACTCACGCCCACAGTTAACCGAATTGCGGAATGGTCTTCAAACTACACACTGACGGTGGGGAGCATTATTTACAATTGACGCTACTTTTATTTACAAAACTAACCCAGGACCTGTGATCGTTCTTTCTGGGGGGGAGACAGTCTGCTCTGCATCAATGCACCATGAAAGCACCCAAAAAACGCACCAAAGCACCCTCAAGCACCAATCGGTGCAGTCACCACAGTTCATCAATAAAAATAAACCAACAACCCCTAACCCTGCAGGTGGTCTCTTGCTCTTCGGCTCCCTCTGCTGGCTATTACTATGTTCCTGATGTTGTCATCTTCCTTTGCTGGTGGCCTATTTGTAATAAAACTTGCACCCAACGTGTCCATTTGTATTTATTTATGGCCCACATGGGCCGACTATGTATGGTTCACCTGTGGGGCATCGGTGCCCTGTGGCCAAGGTCCGCCAGCAAGATTTCGGGCCTTCATGGCCGGTTCCAGCAGAGGGGCCACGCCCCAACCCATCGGGTCCATCAGTGGTGCTTGGCCACCGACATGTGGTCCATAATGTGGTGCATCGATGCAGACAGCTGGTTCTGGGAGTTTCGGGCGCACAATGGCCGACTCACGCACGCTCCCCTCGGCGCCCAGTGGCGCTCAGGTCATGTGGGAGACAAAAGGGGGAAGACAGATGAGCGAGGGGTAAGGTCACAAGGGTACACATCAATAAGGCAATGCAAGGTGAAATGCGTACGGAGGGCGAAGTGAGAAAGCTCGTCCCTACCGTACGTCACCCCCCCTGTCACCTACACTACCCTTGCCCTTACCCCATATGTACAAAATCTACACATTTACAAATTCGTCACTACTGTCACGTCTTCCCCATATTTCTTCTATACCAAATTCGTTCCCACAATCCCTTTACTTCAAAATTTGCCATCATCAATTCCTCATCAATCCTCATAAGGAGGGAGAGATGGAACACAAAGCACAATGTCACACCCACGTCATGATGCGTCTCACAATCCAAAACATTTGCACATAAAAAATAATCAAAACAACCTGGCATGGTGTGGAGTACCTGTCACCTCAGGTGAGTGGATGTAGATGGTGCGAGGAGACTTCCTAATCCTAACTATCCTCTAAATGACTTTAACACACTTTACACTACCCGGGGTCTCTCCCTGCCAATCCATTGGCCAACTTACACTATGGGTTCTAAAAACCAATTCCCATTGACCAAACTGTGGTGCTTCTCAATTTGGGGTCTCACTCCCCCGATTCATCTCCCGGTGCCCTTGCACAATTTCTGGGCTGGGGCGTGTAGCTCTCCCAGCAGGTCTACCCACCTGCACACCTCCACCACTGCAGTTGCCACCCGAGCTTACCTAGCTCCTCACCCTAACCTATCTAACTGGGGAAGGCCCCTCCTGGCTCTGTCACCCCTTGGTGCCCTCTGGCACTGGGCTACCCGGGTCCGTCCTCCGGATCCTCGGGCCCCATCCACAACTACCGGCTCCCAGAGCCCACCTGCGGCCTCACCTGGCCGACATCCTCACAGTGGTGGAGTGCCCAAACCAACTACACACACTAACAGGCTACACGCCCAGCCATTTCCACAACACTAATGCACCCATCCAAATACCATTCTTTCACCTCGCACCACAGATGCCAATATCCAACCACAATTTACCTATACCCTCTACCTAACACTTACACTACCCTCCCCGGGTATTCGTGATGGGGGTCCATCCTTCCCCCATTCACACCTTCGCACCATCCACTCCACTCCATAGTTTCCATCATACTCACTCCACGACCATCCATTCCAATACTCCATATACTCCACACTACCATTTATTCCACACAACCATTCTCCATACACCTGTTCTTCATACCTGTTGTTGCACACCTGTGCAATCATACCTGGTGCCACCTGCACCCTCCTTCCTTCCTGGACCATTCGGTCAATACAACACTCATCACTATCACTATCACTCTCACTCATACACTGCTCCATCCACCTGTTCAGTTGCACACCTGTGCAATCACACCTGTTCAATCACACCTGTTCACCATACACTTCCAATCCTCAAACACACGGCATCATCTCATCTAACTACTCCCCTCTGAAACTTAGTGCTCCCCGTCTTCCCTTTAAACTAAGCACATACCACGTCATTATCATCCACTCTAAACTACCTGCGTCCCCACTACAGGTGTCATTGTCACTAACTAATCTTAACGTTACCTAATGTCATCTCTCTAGATCCCTACACACGATATATCCTAACCCTCCCGGGCTAGTTTTCACTGCCATCAACCCCATAATCTAGTGCTCCTTTGCCCCCTCGCTGTGAGGGATGGTGGATTGGCCATCCCATCACATGGGGCATCTCTTACTATAAATTTTTCTCACCAAATTTCAACCAATCAAAAATTTGCCAATCACTCTGCCAATCTTCTGCCAATCATCACTCTGCCAATCCTTCGCCAATCATCAAATTTTGTTTTTCTAATTTCGGGTCCACACCACTATCCTCATCATTACAGTCTACTTACTAATGCCTCTCGGTGCGCCAATTCACTTCCACAGCCCGGCTTCGTAAAGCCGAGCAATGAATGCGGTTTGTTTGGTGCCGGCGGCTGGATACGTCCCGCATTCGGTGCAGGGAAGGACGCTTAACCGGGCCGAGATCCCACGCACCACCTCGGCACGGAGCCATCCCATGGCCTGATCTCGACCTGCCGGAACGCCTCAACAAAAAGGGGTCGCCATGACGACCCTTCCTATCGGGCTGCCCGCTCCGCCTAGTGGAGCACGGACGCGGCCGTTCCAAGCGCGGCCCAGCGTGGATCACGTACGGCGGTCCTTTCAAACCCGCCATGGTTCGGATCCCCGCTGGTGCTCGCGGCACGCGAAACCCGGCACGCACCGAGGGCCCGATTCGGCTAAATGTCGTTCTTACCGCTAACCCGGTTACCGTCGATGCCTCACCTGCATGCTTACACCCCGCAGCTCGTTCCTTGCTCATACATCCAGCTGTTCCCATGCTCCTCGTCATTGCACCTCCTCTTACACACCCAGGTACACTCATTCCGCTCACAGACTTGGTCACACACCTGACCACCGAACACCTTGGCACACATTCGTCGTTCGCACACCTCACCAACACACCTCTTCGCGCCCCCTCTTCGGTCACCTCCTCTGTGACAATCACAGGTGTGCTCTCACTCGCACACCCAACCACGTGTCTCACTACCAATTCCAGCGTGCATTCCCACACACGCTCTACCATTCCAGGTGTGCTTCCTTCCATTCCAGGTGTACTTCCTCTCTCACCTGTCACAACCAACTCACGCTCCGTGTCAATCGCACTACTTTCACCACCACTCTTGACAGCGCACTCACCCTTACTCTCGACAGCGCACTCTTTCCTCACGCACCTGTCCGTTACACACCTTTCTCGTGCACCCTCTTGCGCACACTCTCCCGTTACATCCTCTGTAACACTCACCACAGGCGTGCATTCTCCTTTACTCTTGACAGCGCACTCTTTCCCCATGCACCCGTCCGTTACACACCTTTCTCGCGCACACTCTCCCGTTACTTCCTCCGTAACACTCACCACAGGCATGCATGCTTCCGTTACATCCTCTGTAACACTCACCACAGCGCGCTTCCATGTGCTCCCTCGCACACGCGCTACGACCAACTCACTCTCGACAGCACACTCACCCCTCGGCGCGCACTTTTTCCTCACACACCCCAGAGTCGGACATTCTCGCACACCTCCTCCTTCGCACACCGTACCTGTCGCACACTTCACCAACGGCCTCTCACGAACACCCGGATCCAAATCAACCCCCAAGCCGACTGAAGCTCCCCTCACATCATATACATTTCCACGTATATCGCCACTCACCTTGGCACCTCGTCTCCGCACCTCCTTCGCCACCTGCAAACTCTTTATTTGGTTAGCGAGCACATCACGATTTGAGCACCGACCTTGTGCATATTCCATCACCCCCTCCTGTATTTCTCTCTTAGTTTCTGTCCGTCGCTTCTTAATTTCACTCACCTCTTCTTCCACTTCCTCTAATTTTTGCTTCACCTCTTTTATTTCCCGGTGCGTCTCCTCAAGTTCGTCCTCTAAGGCTATTTTGACCGTCTCTATGTGCGTCCTCACCTCTCGGTCCTTCGTCTCCATTACTTCTGTCACCTCTTCCAACCTCGTTGTCAGTCCCTCACGTACCATCTGACATTGCCTCTGTGTCGCTATTAAGTCATTTTTAATGTCGTTTTGTATCGCTTTTAACCCTCCTAGTACCGCAGTGTTCCTTTGAACCTGCTCCACTAACTCCGTCTGTCCCACCGTCAGCTGTTCTACTCCCTTCGTCAGACCCTCTATGCCCCCCTGTAACCTAGCCATATTATTCCTCACCTCTTTCTCCATACGCTTTTCACCTCGCTTTACCTCCTCGCGTACCCCCGAAACCTCCTCACTTACACCTCGTCGTATCTCCTCCTTCATCTCCTCCCTCTCTTTTGTAGATGCCGCCCTCATCTGTCCCAATTCATCCCTCTGAGCATCCAGTTTGGTTTCTACCCCGATTTTTACCTCCTCTATCTGCTCTCCCATTTGTTTAATTTCTCAGGCGGATTGCTCCCCTATCTCCCGCAATTTGTCTTCCATTCTATCTTCTAGCCCCATTAACCCATTTTTCACCTCTTTTTTCCCGTTGTCTAACCCCTCAAATTTGTCGTCTAACTTCCCAAATTTCTTGTCTAATCCCTCACCGGTACCCCTCGCTCCGTCCCTCATTTGGCCCTCTAATCGCTCTCCCTGAGCATCCATCCGGTTCCCCATTTGTCCCATTTTGGCTTCTAGCCTGTCCATACTGTCGTTCTTTTTCTGTACTTCTGCCATGAAATGGGCCATGAAGGCTCGCATGTACCCTGGCATCTCTGGCTCGGCTGCCGCGACCACGGGCGCGGCTAAATTTGGTGCCGCAATAACCATGTGCGCGAGGACGCCATTTTGTGCACCTGATACCTCCTCAACCACATTGCCAATGTTCTCTTCCTCCCTTTCCTCCACATACATTTCCCCGAGGTCCTGGGTCGATTCTGCCCCGTTTATCTCTCCCACCGACATCCCGTCGCCTTGACCAGCCATGGCGCGATTTCAAAATTCGGGTTTTTTTTCTTTAAAACAATTTCAGCAGCTTGTAATTTTGAGCGCGTTACGCGTGCTTCAGGTCCGATCCCACACTTCTGACACCAATTGTTACGGTCCGCGGTTAAGGATGGTATGTTTGCCGAGCGGAGGCTCTGCGACCGAACAGTTGTTCCCCGACTAAACCCGATTCAACCAAACGTTGGCCGTATCGCGCCACAGATATTCAATGGGGAAAAGACTAAGACGACGAATGCAAAGAGGAAGAAGAAGAAGACGTGCAGAAGAGTAACGGGGTTTATTATTATTTACACACACATAAGCAAAAAGAGCAGTCACGGGTATTTACAGCGGACATGAAAAAGCAGGTAACACAGTGCAAATTACAAGCTTATACTGACTTAGTTTACTACCCAGGACAGCACGAACAGAACAAACTCACGTACGCAAATGGATGGAAGGGTAGGAATCGTTTGGAGGGATGAGCAGGTGGAATCACAGGGCACAGCGAGCAGGTCCACTCCGGGCGGGAAGTGAGGAGCCGGCAGCTCCTTGTATTCGGCTTTACAGCGCACGCCGGCAGGGTCACTCGGCTGGTTGAAACGGGGCTGGCTGAAGCGGCTCTTTGTCAAAGGATTTTCGTATCTCTCACGCAACTCCGGTGCAACTCTGAACTCTCTCCCGGTGGACTGCCAACCCTCTTACGCACCTGGACTCATCTGCCGTATCCCTCGTGTAGCTTGTCCCAGCGATCGTCGCACCCTTCTGTCCAAACCTTCAGCGCGGGTCTGACACGCCCTCCTCGGTTTTGGTACCGCCCTTCCCCCCGTGCTCTGTTTCGTGACCTTGTATGGTAATCCCACGGGCTTGTCTCCTTATTTGGGCATGGCGCCGACGGCACGCCCCTCGTGGTGAGCCACGGGCTTGTTTCCTTATTTGGGCATGGGGCTGAACAGCCCCGCCCTTCGTGGCGCGCCCTGGGCTTGCCTCTCCCGGGCGACCCCGCCCCTCCTGTTCAAACAGAGCACGGAGCACATATTCACTATAGCAGCGAAATGAGAGGGCGTGCACCCCACGCTTGTGAACTGCTTTACCCGCAGATGGAGAGTTTGGCTGGGAAATGGAAGTATTGAAGGGGAGCTATTCTTAATTTATTCGGTGCAATGGAGTATTATTCTAATGGAAGACAAGGCCTTACTCTAAAACACATAATAAGATATAAGCTACTGAACAAGGGTTTTATCGTGTCCTTCAATGTGGTGTTTCATGGAATAACTACCGGGACGCCCTTTTTACCTTTACACAACTCTGGAGGCAGGAGGGGCCATATTCAACAATGTTCATCACCATTTCCAATATAATACAACAAAATCAAAAAAATGCAATCCTCATATCCGCAACAATATATATATATATATATATATATATATATATATATATATATATATATATATATATATATATATATATATATATATATATATATATATATATATATATATATATATATATATATATACATGTATATATATATATATATATATATATATATACATGTATATATATATATATATATATATATATATATATATATATATATATATGTATGTATATATATATATATATATATATATATATATATATATATATATATATATATATATATGTATGTATATATATATATATATATATATATATATATATATATATATGTATATATATATATATATATATATATATATATATATACATACACAAAGAATTAAGTTAAGCACCCCCCCCGTTTTTTTACAACCTCGCACATTACAAGTTTGTTGTCGTCAAAACAGTGTAATATACCCATGATATTGCTATATTTTCTGGAGAAGTGATATTATGGTCACATAAAAACATAACAATCATGCCGTTTTCAATATTTTATTCTGAATAATTTAAGGTGAAATTTTTTGGGAATTTTAGGCATATTTTCACCTCAATTTAAGTATGGAGCTATAGGTCCATCACGGACAGTGTGGATGACGTTTATGTTTTCTAACGTACAGTCATTGTTCTGAGAAGACCTCTAGCGATCTTTGCGTCAATAACGTGTGTAGGACCCACGTGATCGGATCACTGACTCAACCCTACGTCTCATAGACCCTATAAGCCGTCGTATGCGTTGCTGTGGCAGGTTGTTCCATTCCCGATGTAATGCACGTTCCAATTCATCCAGATTGGCTATTGGAGGGACCATCTTCGCAATTTGTCGTCCCAACATGTCCCAAACGTGCTCGAGGGGGTTCAACCTGCCACAGCAACGCATACGACGGCTTACAGGGTCTATGAGACGTAGGGTTGAGTCAGTGATCCGATCACGTGGGTCCTACACACGTTATTGACGCAAAGATCGCTAGAGGTCTTCTCAGAACAATGACTGTACGTTAGAAAACATAAACGTCATCCACACTGTCCGTGATGGACCTATAGCTCCATACTTAAATTGAGGTGAAAATATGCCTAAAATTCCCAAAAAATTTCACCTTAAATTATTCAGAATAAAATATTGAAAACGGCATGATTGTTATGTTTTTATGTGACCATAATATCACTTCTCCAGAAAATATAGCAATATCATGGGTATATTACACTGTTTTGACGACAACAAACTTGTAATGTGCGAGGTTGTACAAAAACGGGGGGGGGGGGGTGCTTAACTTAATTCTTTGTGTATATATATATATATACATATTTGTATGTATTCCTTCCCTATTTTTCTCCTATTTTCCCCTATTTTTGACTGGGGAACTCCCAGTTTGTGAGCACGTTATGTTCCTGGTCTCTGCTCTCAAAGCGAAATGGTTCTCATACCAGAACATGCTATAATTTGATTGAAACCAATATATATACAGACTTGGCATTTAATATGGAATATTTTTTTTCCCTTGCCTTGGGTTTACTTCTGCAATCAGTATATCAATCTGGTGAGTTTCTTTTACCCTTCGGTGATGTCTTTGTTGAAAGAACCATGTCACTGATTGTCTTTCGCAGCAAGAAGTCAATAACAGGATTATATCACAGGTGGCGTGACAAAATGTAAGGACAGGTACAATTGACGATTGGCTTCACAATCGGGTATATAAGGGTTGTTTCGTTCTGTATTAGTGGAAAACAACTGCTGCACGTCCACAAAAGTTATTGCCGCTTCCTCTGGAGATGGTCCGTCAACTTGACAATGCTGTTCGTCATGGAGTGGTGGCTTTACGAAATTCTGGCATGAAACAGCGTGCTATTGCTTGGCAGTATGGCATCACTCAAGGTCAGGTGTCAAAGATCCTGAAATGAAATGCTCAGAGGGGTGTCCCTACTCCAATACCGAGGCCAGGACGTCCACGCAGAACCACAAGGAGAGATGATCACCAGCTGCACCGGTTAGTCTGCAATGGCCATACCAAGTCAGCTAATCGGCTTAGGGCTGAGTGGCAGCAACTGACAAATGTGCCTGTATCCAGAAGGCTAGTCAACCAACGACTGGTTCAAGCAGGTTATCGTGCCAGGCGTCCCCTGAGAAAGCCACGCCTGGCCAGACAACAAAGCCAGCGCCGATTGCAGTGGGCCAGAGAGCACCGTCAATGGCTGCCAGGACACTGGAATCATGTGACCTTCAGTGACGAGTCTAGATTTCTGGTCTATCGTCAAGATGGCCACGTCCGAGTGCGCAGACAAGTGCATGAAGCCCACAACGAAGATTGTATAGTGCCAAGAGTCCAAGCTGGAGGTGGTGGGGTGACCGTTTGGGCTGCTTTTCATGCAGGGGGCAAAACTGACCTCGTTGTTCTGAATGGAAACCTGAACCAGTTCAAGTACAGGGTCATTCTGGAAGAAACATCGATTCCATTTGCTCGTGCAGCCTTTCTAGGAAACTTTGTCTTCCAAGATGACAATGCACGGCCTCATCGTGCTCGCATGATCCAACACTTTCTTGCTGACCGTGGTGTAGAGCATATGGAGTGGCCTGCCATGTCCCCGGATCTGAATCCGATAGAGAACTGGTGGGCAGAATTAACATGTCAAATCGACAACTTGGACCAGCAGCCTACCTCTGTGCGTGAATTGCAGCAGACTATTGTCACTGCATGGCAAGCGATTCCTGTCCAAACCTTGGCAAATCTCATGAACAGCATGCCTCAACGTGTACGTGCTCTCCTGAATGCTTGTGGGGGTACTTGTGGGGGTTCAGTACACGAAGTACTGAACTGTAATTTTACTGTCCGTAATCCCAGTCATAATTTAGCTTTTGTTTTTGTTGAAATTTTTTTTGGCTAATGGGCAAAATAAAGAGATACTTCTGGAAAACGTACAGAAGTTTAACACAGTACTGTCCGTGAATTGAGTTCGATATCAGTTTACATCACTTTCAAGGATCAATTTATTTGCTTCGAAATGTCAAATGTGGTTTTTGTTTCTTTTAAAGGTCACATTAACAAAATCTAGAATAATTTCAACATAATTCCAATGAACCTTTGGTTGTAAGTCATCTTGAAAAGTAAGTTCACCCCCACAAACAAAATATTCCATATTAAATGCCAAGTCTGTATATATATATATATATATATATATATATATATATATATATATATATATATATATATATATATATATATATATATATATATATATATATATATATCACAGCATATTAATCGGTAAAACAATGTAAATAGTCATTAAGGAGAATTATAAATAACTTTAGTACACCATAAATAATGTACTAAAGTTATTATTAAAGTAAATATAAAGCACACCACAACAATACATATAAATAGACATTAAACAGTACAAAGGCACTTAAATAAATCAAAATGTAGATCAATAAGTCAGTCATGCGGACGGAAATGATGTTCTTTGTTGCGAACGTTCTAAAACCGAACGTTCTCAAAATGAGAGTTGTATATACTAAGGTGTATTCAGTTACCAAGGAGCTATCTAGTGGTTCCCAAGCCAGCCGTTCACATTTTAAAATAGTTTGAGAACTGGCAGCCAAGACGAGAGAGGCAAAATATCTTCGAGATAACGTTCTTACATAACACAAGCTGGAACTGCTCACAGCCAAAATCCAGAAAGACCTGGAGGATCCAAAAAGGGAAATATTTGCAAAGTCTGAGCAAAAAGTCGTGTATTATCAGAGAGAGTAAAACAAAGTAAAGAATGATATTTGTTTTCTCCAGACAGAGTTTAACTTCCAGCAGAAAAATAATGGACATTTTTCTGGATAAAATTCAGACAAAACATGGTGCTGAGCTTACCCAACTCAGAGTGAAATACCACAATCTACGCAGACACCAGTCTCAAAGAGCAGACAAAAAGAATACGCAGTGCACTGATGCCCTGGACAGAGAGAGGATGGTCTGGTCCATCTCAAGTACCAGTCTCAAGGACCAAGGAGTGACCAGTCTCAAGGCAGAATTGGCTGATGAGAGGACCAAGGCTCAAAGTGAGCGACGAATATTAACGCAGAAGTTGACGGACACACAGGCAGCATTGAGCACAGCCGAGTTATCGTGCCAAATATTCGCAGCAACCCCTGCTGAACAGATGAGGGAGTAAGAGGAAATGCAGGAACAGAAATATCAGGTGCTCACCAAGAAGTGGTTTTCTGAAAAGCAACAACTGATTGACAAGACAATGAACAGTTGACGAAAAAACTTGCCAAGGCATAGAACAACATCCAGAATGCTTACAACCAAAGAAGAGTTGATTGAATAAAAACAAGAAAAACTACAAAAAAGCAAGGTTGATTTCAAACTTCAGCTTCTTAAAGTACACAAGTGGGAAATGGAATGCCAAAACGACATTTTCAAGGGGGATATTCCATGTGAGGAGTAGGAGCAGCTTCACCAGCAGCTGATGGACCTATAGAGTCATTCACAGGAATTCCAGAACATCATCGTAGGCCTTACGATATACCTGGACATATTGTACTGTATGTCCTCTTGGCCACCTAATTCTGAGTCTTCTATGAAGTTATCAAGCAGAAATGGAGCAAGAAAAGGACTTCCAGATGCTTAGAGGTGTTGGAGAGGACCCAGATAATGCAGCTTGAGGAACTTGCAAGACGATCAATCTGCTCATATGTGAAGACGTTGCTGTGAAGTGTTTTGCAACCTCTTTTTACAGGTGAGTGCTTGATAAAGACTGGATCATTGTAAGATGCATGTTACAACGTAATGGTGCAAATATTCATCGCATCTCTTCAATTAGTTATCTTACCCATGCTCCCACTCTTGGTACTCTGAATCCTGTGGTAATAGTCAGGTGGCTTAGTGAAATTACCGTTACCGGATGGATAAAAGCACAGTATTTGGCAGGAGGCTCCCTTAGGGCCTATTAATTAATGGTAGCCTAAGAGCCCTCCGGCGTTTAAAAAAAAAAATCATGTAAAACACCAAAATTCAAGATGGCCGACATCGATGACAAAATATAGCTTTTCTCGAATCCTGGTAATCATAAGAAACCCAGGGTGGTTGACAAATTTGGGATTTTGAGGTAGTTGAATGTTATTGTGGACATTATAATAGTACCAATATAAAAATATAACCACCTTTAGAGGCCATTTTTCCCCGCAAAGCAGGGGTTGGCCTTTTTCGGGAACCGTGGTTGTTGTTGTTTTTTGGCCCCCTTTTTGAAGCAATGTTTTACGGCCGGATGCCCTTCCTGACGCCAACCCTTTTTGCCGCCTTTAACGACAAACAGGGAATTACCAGTGAACTGGTACTCAATTAGCCGACCTCGGAAGGATGACAGGCTGAGTCAACCCCCCTGGCGTTAATTCAGCGATCGACTGGGATTCGAACCCGGGATCCTAGGATCCTAAGCTGGCACCCTAGCCGCTAGCCCAACACCAGTACCAATACATTGTAAAATATTATCAAGACCGTTATTATTCCAATAAATGGCAAATTTCAAATAAACATCCACCCTCTTCTGGAAGGGAAATATTATCACCCAATAAAGTGAATAATAGTGAATCATGTATTTCATTAACTGGCCTTGTGCTCTGCTCTGCAAGAGACCGCCCAGAGGTTCGCCCCGGTGCCAACGGCATGCCACGGGCACCCACCGACGCACGTCGCCCCGGAGCTTCGCACGGCGGAGTACGTCTTCGTCCGCCACGATGCCCATCGGACACCACTGCGGCCCCCGTACGACGGGCCTTTCCGCGTGCTGGAGACCGGGGCGAAGTAAAGCACGGCGTTACGCGCGCTGCTTGTGAGCAAGGAGGAAGCGGACAAGCGGTAACATATAAACGTCTTTATTGTAAGACTACACTGTAACACTGAACTCCTCCGGGCTGGTCGCCCGGTGTATCTCATGAGGCCACGCCTACCCCTCGGGCGTGGCCACCGCCCACTTGGTGCGTGGAATGATGTCACCACGCCAGTGGGCTTTTGTGTCCGCCACACGCGCCCCCCCAGAATTCCCGAGCACCTGGAGGGCCAGTTTGCGGGGCAGACGAATGACCCGGCCGAAGCGCCCCCTGGCGATCGGCGGCGTCCGGGGTGCAGGGATACCAGGTGGGATGCCCCTGGCTGCCCCTGGGATGGGTGCAGGACCGGGGGGCGCCGTGGCGGCGGGGCTGGGCGGTGCCGGGGGTCCGCCCGCAGGAGGGCGGCCCCGACGTGGGGGTCGGGCCACTGGCGGTGGATGGTCCACATCGAGGTGGGCCGGCTTGAGGCGGTCTACCGAAACGCGGTCAGGAGTACCGCCGATGTCCAGGGTGAAGTGCTTCGCCCCGGTCTCCAGCACGCGGAAAGGCCCGTCGTACGGGGGCCGCAGTGGTGTCCGATGGGCATCGTGGCGGACGAAGACGTACTCCGCCGTGCGAAGCTCCGGGGCGACGTGCGTCGGTGGGTGCCCGTGGCATGCCGTTGGCACCGGGGCGAACCTCTGGGCGGTCTCTTGCAGAGCGGAGCGCTGCTGTGCCGCGGACCATGGTGCCGTGGAGTCGGGGAGGAACTCGCCCGGCACCCGCAGCGGTTGCCCGAAGACCAACTCCGCCGCGGATGCGCGCAGGTCCTCCTTGGGCGCCGTCCGGAGGCCCAGCAGGACCCAGGGGAGCCTGTCGACCCAGCCGCCGTCGCGGAGGGTGGCCCGGAGCGCGGCCTTCAATGAGCGGTGAAATAGCTCACACAGGCCGTTAGCCTGGGGGTGGTAGGCCGTGGTCCGGTGCAGCCGGACCCCGAGCCCCTGCGCAACCGCCCCCCAGAGCTCCGAGGTGAACTGGGGGCCGCGGTCGGATGAGATGTCTGAGGGGGCGCCGAACCGGGCGACCCAGGTGGCGATGAAAGCCTGCGCGACATCGGCCGCCGTTGTCGACGCCAAGGGCACGGCCTCCGGCCACCGGGTGGTGCGGTCCACCATGGTGAGGACGTAGGTGAAACCCCGCGAGGGGGGCAGAGGTCCCACCAGGTCCACGTGGATGTGGTCAAACCGGCGTTCCGGCACCGTGAACGGGGCCAACGGGGCCTGGGTGTGCCGGTGCACCTTGGCGCGCTGGCACGCGAGGCACGTCCTGGCCCAGCCGCGGACGGCCTTCCGGAGGCCGTGCCAGACAAACTTGTCGGCGATCAGCCTTTGGGAGGCCCTCGCGCCCGGGTGGGACAGGCCGTGGATGGCGTCAAACACCTGGCGCTGCCAGCCCGCGGGCACAATGGGGCGAGGACGCCCGAGGGAGACGTCGCACAAGAGGGCCGCGCCCGCGCCGTCGAACGGCACCTCGGTGACGCGGAGGCCCGTGACGGCGGTCCGCAAGGCCTGGACGTCGGGGTCAGCGGCCTGGTCCGCTGCCATCCGGGCATAGTCGATGCCGAGGTGGACTGCGTGGGCGACGGCCCGGGAAAGGCAATCCGCCACCGGGTTGTCCTTCCCCGCGACGTGCTGGATGTCCGTCGTGTACTCGGACACGGCCGAGAGGTGACGCTGCTGCCGGGCCGACCACGGCTCGGTGACCTTGCCCATCGCGAAGATCAGCGGCTTGTGGTCGACGAAGGCAGTGAACGCCCGGCCCTCGAGCAGATGGCGGAAGTGCCTGACCGCCAAGTGAAGTCCGAGCAACTCGCGGTCGAAGGTACTGTAACGGCGTTCGGGCGGGCGAAGCTGCCGGCTAAAGAACGCCAGCGGTTGCCAAGCTCCACGCACCCATTGCTCGTGCACCGCGCCCACCGCGTAGTCCGAGGCATCGGTGGTGAGGGCGATCGGTGCATCGGGCGCCGGGTGCGCGAGCATGGTGGCGTTAGCCAAGGCGAGCTTCGCGCCCGTGAACGCCGTGTCCATCTGCTCGGTCCAGGTAACGTCACCTTTGCCCGGCTTACCTCGGAGAGCTTCGTGCAGGGGGCGCAGGAGCTGGGCGATACGGGGCAGGAACCGATGGTAAAAGTTCACCATGCCCAGGAACTCCTGCAGCCCTCTGATCGTGCGGGGGCGCGGAAACCCCTTCACCGCCTCCACCTTGGCCGGCAGGGGGACGGCGCCGTGCCTGGTGACACGGTGCCCCAGAAAATCGATTGTGGCGGCGCCGAACCGGCACTTTGCGGGGTTCACAATCAGGCCATGCTGGCCCAGGTGTTCGAAGAGCGTGCGGAGGTGGCGTAGGTGCTCTTCGCGGGACGCGCTGGCGACGAGGATATCGTCCAGGTAGACGTAGACAAAATCCAAGTCGCGCAGGACGCTGTCCATCAGTCGCTGGAACGCCTGAGCCGCATTCTTCAGACCGAAGGGCATGCGCAGGAACTCGAAGAGTCCGAATGGCGTGATGACCGCCGTCTTCGGGACGTCCTCCGGCCTGACGGGGACCTGATGGTAGCCGCGTATGAGGTCCACCTTCGAGAAGAAGGACCTGCCCGCCAAACGGGCGGAAAAGTCCTGAATGTGGGGGACGGGGTAGCGGTCGGGAGTCGTGGCGTCATTGAGACGGCGATAGTCCCCGCACGGTCGCCATCCCCCGCCGGGCTTCGGCACGATGTGCAGCGGCGACGCCCAAGCGCTCTCTGAGCGCCGAACGATGCCGAGTCGCTCCAGGGTAGCGAACTCCGCTTTTGCCACCGCCAGCTTCGTCGGCTCGAGGCGGCGTGCCCGGGCGTAGACCGGTGGCCCGACGGTGGGGATGTGATGGGCCACCCCGTGCTTGACGGCCCCCGCCGAGAAGGTGGGCCGCGTGAGGGCCGGGAAGCCGGCGAGGAGGCGGGTGAATGCGTCCGCTGCCGGAAGCGTACAGACCAACGTGGCCGGAACCGAATCGTTCGGCAAGCGGCTTGGCAAGCCGCTCGTTGAGCTGGGCAACGCACACGCGAGCGAGCTGAACGTCTCGGCCTGGACAAGCCGTCTGCGCTTGACGTCGACCAGGAGCCCATTAGCGCACAGGAAGTCCGCGCCAAGCAGTGCCATGGGCACGTCGGCGGTGACGAACGTCCATCGGAAAACCTGCCCTCCAAACCGCAGAGAGAGGCAGCGTTTTCCGTACGTACGGATGGGCGTCCCGTTCGCGGCAAGCAGCGCGGGGCCCCCACCCGCGGCGTGCTTGTCTGACGTGCCGGCGGGAATGACACTCACCTGCGCTCCCGTGTCGCACAGGTAACGGCGCCCGGAGAAGGTGTCCGTTATGAACAGCAGGCTGCTCGAACGGCCGGCGCTCATCGCCCTAATTGAGCGCCGGCCCGGGCATTTCCCGACCCGGTGAAGGAGCACGGCGGATGACACCGCCGAGCTTCGTGGCCGAACTTGGCGTGGAGCCAGCACCAGGTGGTGGAGCTGGAGGAGCGCGGCTGGCTCCGCCAGGCCGGTGGAGTCGACGGGTTTCCCCGCGGTGGCGGTTTTCGCCGCGGCGGTGGGCGGGGCGTGGCGGCGTTCACGAGGTGCGTATCAGCATGCTGCTGAACTTCAGCGTGCTGTAGAAGATGATGCTGTGGAACATCAGCGTCGAAGGCCGTGACGGCCACGCCAACGCTCGCCCGCGTGTCCGAAGCGGCGAAGTACTTGTCCGCCTCGGCCGCCAATGCTCGGGGTTCCGTTAGCCCGGTCCCGGCCAACGCGAGGCGAACCTGCGCTGGAAGTTGGCGACGGAAAAGCGCCCGGAATAGCGAACCGGGGGCTTCGTCGCCCAACAGTGACAGCATATGGTCCATTCGGACCGACGGGCGCGTCTCACCGAGCTCGGGGAGATCCAGGAGGCGGTCGGCCCGTGCGTCGTCCGTGAGGCTGAACGTGGCTAGGAGTAGCCGCTTGAGTGCCTCGTACTTGTGGCCGTCCGGTGGGTGGCGAAGGACGGACACAACTCGAGCGGCCGTGCCGGGCCCGAGGGAGGCGACGACGTGGCAGTAGCGCGTGTCATCGCCGGTGAGGTGCCGAAGCTGAAATTGGACTTCGGCCTGGACGAACCAGACTTCGGCCTGAGCCTCCCAAAATTCCGGAAGTTTGACGAAGGCGGCCATGGCGATGGCGTCGCGTGTGGAAGGATCGCTCCGGCAGATCCAACGTCGAGGGTCACCAGTAAAGCGCGGCGTTACGCGCGCTGCTTGTGAGCAAGGAGGAAGCGGACAAGCGGTAACATATAAACGTCTTTATTGTAAGACTACACTGTAACACTGAACTCCTCCGGGCTGGTCGCCCGGTGTATCTCATGAGGCCACGCCTACCCCTCGGGCGTGGCCACCGCCCACTTGGTGCGTGGAATGATGTCACCACGCCAGTGGGCTTTTGTGTCCGCCACAGTAAAATATTATCAAGACCGTTATTATTCCAATAAATGGCAAATTTCAAATAAACATCCACCCTCTTCTGGAAGGGAAATATTATCACCCAATAAAGTGAATAATAGTGAATCATGTATTTCATTAACTGGCCTTGTGCTAGTCAAGACGATATTAAAAAGTCCGAGGCATTTATTAGAATAACTACAGTGATTTGAATTGTACAGACAAAACTCAATTTTCAAGCAAATAACATCACTATGCTTTATTCGTAGGTCTGCAAGTAGTTCTCAATTTCCCTTACTCTCTCACACTATGGAGACAATAGTAGGCCATTTCATGGAGTTGAGTTGGAATGCAATTATTTGTTTATAATAACAGTCACAGTTTCTGAACAAATTATGTGGCATTGTCCTGTGATGTCTCTTGCAGTAACACACAGTTTGCAATGTTCCATGGAGTACATTTGCACTTGCAAAGTGGTGAGCAGTCCAGATTTGCTTTGCCACATTTGCAGTTAGAGCAGTCTCCTTTGCCAATGTAGATGAGGAGGGGTGACTCACGCTCCAGAGTGTGTCTGGTATTCACAGCAGTACGAGATGTTTTTTTCTTTGTGTTGTAAACGATGCACTGGCCGATGGTTAGGCAAGCCTGCGAGTCACGCTTGTCTTGATCTTTCAAGTTGGAACCATTCAAGATCATGGAGACAAGAGACTTGAGGCTTGATGGCAGTGAGTCTTCTTGGTATTCTGCAGGGAAGCAACCAGTGAATTTGAAGCCTTGATGGCTGAAGATGTCTTTTCTGACTATCGTAGCAGCTTTGGCCAGGATAACAGCATCTTCTGAGAAGTCTCGATTCTTCAGAGCTTCCTTCAACATATTTCTCATGCCTTTCTTGAAAACGAGAACCGTGTTTCTCCCATCATACTGTTCTTGTGCCTCTGGGAAGCGTTCTAGCAAATAACCCTTCAGTCTGGTCTTGTTGACTAGTTTCTTGATGCCCAGTTCCTCAAGACGATTCACATACAGAGAGTGGATCTCGGACAGCTTGAAGAGGAGAGTTCCAGAGTCCACAGATTTCTCAATGTAGCTGGTCAGTTCTACAAATGCCCGAGACTCGTTCATTTTCTCATCTGTGTTTTCAGGTGTTTGGCTTGCCTTGCGAGTGAGACTACGGTAGCGATTTCTCAGCTTGACCAGACATGCCAGATGGTATTTTGCCTCCATTGCAATTAGATCTCCTCCAACTATTCTAGTCATAAGTTGGGTGTCGTTTAGCTCTGTGATCATGTCCCGGATATTTTTGTTGGCATCAAATGTTAAAACTTCATGGAGAACATTTTCCTCTTCGCCTTTCTCGCAGAAGAGACACTTTTGAACGTTTAGTGCTTTGCGCTTACTGTGTCTTTTCTGTTCATCATCAGGGTTGTGCTCTCTCTTCGTCTTTGCCTTTGGCAACTTAGAATTGTTGAATTTTAAATGGCAAGATTTGTGCCAGGAAGCAGAATGAGAAGCAAAATTGTCAGCAGTTTCATCACTCCCAAAATAGAGTTCAGCTGGAAGAGCACCAATGGCCCGGAACTGTTCTACGTTGGTCAGGAATGATGTGTCGGCATCTGTTTTGTCACCACTTGTACCAGGGCTCTGCAAGGGACACTTCAAGGGTTCAGCAGTGTCCCGCTGGCAAATTATGCAGTGATCCCAGTTTAGCTCCATGTTGAGTCACACACTGAAAAGATACAAGCATATTGGAATATTAAGGACCCATTTTCTGTGTACAGTTCCATAAATACTTTGCTGGAACTCGTTGTAGGGCTACTGGTGGTATTGCAATATTCAAAATCCTATTCAGTGTGTTCAGTGGCCTAAAAAAACCAACATTTTGCAACCAATCTGGTCTTCTTATGACTACCAGGACTCGAGAAAAGCTATATTTTGTCATCGATGTCGACCATCTTGAATTTTGGTGTTTTACATTAAAAAAAATTAAAACTCCGGAGGGCTCCTAGGCTAACATTAATTAATAGGCCCTAAGGGAGCCTCATGCCAAATATTGTGCTTTTATCCGCCCGGTAACGGTTAATCTTTAAATATAGCACTAAGCCACCTGACTATCAGGCAGTTGCTTTAAAATAACTTGCATTGTCCCCTTGGAAGACAAGTCCAACTGAAGACAACCTCAGATCATTCCATAAAGCTCACAACATGTTATGAAATCAAGTCTAGACCTCGGTTTCCAGATATGAGGCTTTATTGAAATCTATCTCCACGTACCCTTTATAAACAAAACAAAGAATAATATCAGAACTACAGCAAAGATTCTACCAGCATTTCATTGTTCATAAGCAAGCAAATAATGCATTCCCCGTCATACCTTTCTCGAGCGTCCGCTCACAACAGACGGATATCAAAACCAAAACCTCCTCCTTCCACGGCAATCCATTATATTCCCTTCTCAAGACCATTCCATTTGAATCCTCTTCTTCATTTTCATGAAACAGCAAATGTGTCTACTCTCTGGAGAGCCAGAAAACAACATCTGCCCAATCTCAAGGATATGCGTTTTCAAACTTATCTACCTCCTCTAAAACCTAGTGGTGCCTTGTCAAAACTTGCATTGGAACCTAAGTCCTCTGTGCTTTGCCCCCTCAAGTATCTACAGGATGCACGTGGTCCAGCTTGTGAACCTACCTAAATCCAGAAACACTGCTCACCTCAACTTATTCGTTCATTCCTCTTTCTTCTTGCCTGTTGAACCAACTTCCACACTCTCTTCAATCTCAATCTTCCCTCCAGGTCTTCAAGACAGCTGGGCACCACCACCTCAGGTCATACCTCATCCAAAATCATAATATTTTCTACACATGTAAAACCACTCCCCACCCCTCCCAAAATTTTTGCTTTTGTATCCATCTTGTCCACCCTTTGCTTTCTCCTTTACCCCTCATCGTTAACCTTTATCCATTGTTTGTCGGTCTCTGTCTATTTACTCCCTCTGCCCTGTTGTTTGCATTTCCCCTTTCTCCTGTTGTTCCCTTTATGTTGTGTCCTGATTTGTTTTGTGCCATAGCTCTTCCATGAGCCAAGACCATGCAGTAAAAATAAAAACTAGCAATTTTAATAGGTATTCCACTACCTCGGAATTTGCTATTCCACTACTAATATTTATTTTAAATTTGATATTTGTTACCTAGAAGACAGGCTGAATGGAGAAGGTGGATCAGACTCGGCAACGGTTGCTAGAGTGAGATGTGCATGGAAGAAGTTTCGGGAACTGAGTGGCGTGCTGATGAGGAGGGGATTGTCGTTGAAGCTGAAGGGAAAAGTGTATGCTGCATGTGTGAGAAGTGTTATGATTTATGGGAGCGAGACATGGGTCATGAATGTAGAGCAGCAACGAAGGCTGGAAAGGGTGGAAATGCGAATGGTTCGGTGGATGTGCGGAGTATCGTTGAGAGAGAGGAAGACAAATGATGAATTGCGAAAGATGATGGGAATAGAGCCTGTGATTGATGCTGTGAAGAGGAACAGGTTGAGATGGTTTGGTCATGTGTTGAGGAAGGATGAAAGTGACTGGTTGAGAAGAGTGATGGAAATTAATGTAGAAGGAAGTAGAGGACGGGGAAGACCGAGAAAGACTTGGCTAAAGACGGTGGAAGAAGACATGCGGGCAAGGGGGTTAACAAGGAGAGATGCAGAAAATAGGGCAAAATGGAGAAGATTGTCATGGGGACCGCAAGGCTAACCCCCGCTCTAGCAGGGAAAATGGCCTTAAAATGCACGTTGTTGTGTTGTTTGTATTCCACTACATTGTATGTAGAGGAAACCTAGTAACACCCCCTCATTCAAGCAATGCCCCCAAATTTGCAGATTCGACATTCAAGGCATTTTCCTGGAACATATCCCTCACTGTACTGTAGAACACAAATCGGAACATGAATCAGAACATGGGCCTGCAGTTTAGCAGTACTTTGTCTCTTAAATTGGTAAAATGTATGGAATGTCATCCCAATCCCACATGCGCAGAGAGCACTAAAGGATTTTTTAAAACTCTGTCTGCCTGTCTGGCAATCAAACAAAAATGAAAATCATTCCAAACAGGAAGCTTACTGTTTTTATGGGTGTCATAAAGGACACAATCAACAGGCACGAATAACTAATGTAATGTGTTAAATAAGGCGGTGTAAAAGACGCTGCATCAACGGTGGTAAACTTCTGGAAAAAGTTTTTTTTTTTCCAGCCTTTAAAATCTTTATTTTATTTCAATTGAATTACTTCCTTGAACACTGTAGAACACAAATTGCCTTCTTGGCACTTTCAAAAACCTTACGTTTAGCAGTGCTTGAACAAAATATTTACGTCGTCTCATTCCCTGAGGGCAGAGTAACTGTGAGATTTAGTATTCAGACAAATATTTCGGTTCATGCTATCCATTATAATGTGCTTATTAAACTGTTATAATATATTCAGCCTGCATGCACGTCAGTTCATGCTATCTTTCATATGCCAATTGTATGGATTATTATGCACCCTTGGAGGATTAAATCAGAGTTAATTCTAATATTGACAACCAACGTGTTTTTGACCACATTCTCAATATGGATATATGCTAAGTTCCACACGGACATGATCCCTGTTTAATTTGGTCATCCACAGAGTGATCTCTGCTATGTCCAGTCTTTGCATGAGCTGTGGTTGTGGGTAAGTGGTTGACCTGGGGCTGTACGCATAACAATATTGAACTACAAATTACTAAAGGTCATGCTGTCTTAAAAGTATAATAAGGCACTACTATTTGTCTAACGTGCATTATTCAGCTAAATTGTATTCATTTTCACAATTACCTTTATACAGTATTAATATATACAATTACCAGAATTCTATATTAAAAAATACTTCCTCTTGATCATCTTGTCACTTGTAGTTTAAACTACAACATTATCATTTCAATTATAAGTGGCAATGTTGTTTGCATAATGGATACAGTGCCTGGCGTCTGCCCTGAGTCTGGGAAGTTGGTGGTAATTTAAATTTGGCTGAGTGGACCCTAGACTTTAAAAATGGTGTGTGCTGCTTTCTTTCTTCATCAGAGGTTGGCAACCATTGTAAGGCTTGATGGACACAATGACCTCCTCCTGTGTTAAATTTCCTTGTTTAGGAACTTATTATTATCATGATTGTATTACTATATTTTAAACCAGGTAAAATGTAAATCATGGTTTTATATCAATTAGTGACTTTATATTATCCAGTTACACTTTTAAATCCAATTGCCAACACCAATCTTCTCTCTCACTTGCTTATCATGCCAAGCCTTTGGATTCTGTTCATCGATTGGTGAGTTCACACCATGACGTAATCGCGGGAGACTACTTAAGAACCACCCAAAGAGAGGGATCTGGAGAAAAGAGGCAAAGGGGAGAGTAAGGGAGGGGAGAGAGAGAGAGAGAGAGAGAGAGAGGGAGAGAGACAGAGAGCAAATCTGGTGCCTTTTGAAACTTTTTCCTTCATTTAAATTTCTGCCCTAGTCTTTTCAGCAGAGCTTCAAAGCGAGGTAAGAGGGTTGAGAAAATAATAATTATGTGAATCGTACAATTTTAACTGTTTAACGCTACCAGAGAGATGCAACATGCTTCTGCCATAAATGGCGATATAAAGAAAAGACAAACTGGAGTGAATTATACAAACAATATTTGTATAATTGATTAATATAATTAATTAATAATTAATATAATTAAAACATATTTGCTATTAATCACAATAACATCACATTCACTGTTTCCTTTGTTTATAAATTTAGCTGAATCTCACTGTATCCAAAAAAACAACAATAATTCTGACTTTTATACTTAATAAAACAAGGATTTTGATATTATGAAATCCTGCAAATTTTTCCAACTCACAACTGAGTATTCACATTGATATTACAAAATGCTTTTCTTTAAAAACCAAACAACAAAGTAACTTCACAAACACATAGTCTTAACTACTTTATGCCATTTACCAAAGTTGCTTTTCACCAAAAAATTTGCTCTGCAATAATTATTCGCTGTATTGTAAATTTAATTTGGTTACTAAAGGGAGAACAAACAAGCAATGATTGATCGCTCCCAGCAGAAGCATAAATGTGAATTTTTTTGGACTTGTTGATACATCTCATCAGGATTAACATCTTATAGATATCTTGCGTAAATGTAACTTCGAATTATTTTTCTCATGCTCTGAAAAATGTGTAACATTTCTATAAATGTAACAGTTTAGTATGAGCAATTTATGTTTTAATGTTATAATTTGCGGGTCAGGGTGGTGGAGGGGAAGAGTGCTACTTCAGTTAACAGAATTTAATAAAGATGTAATATATAAACATTTATGGATTTACTTTTTGTCTTTCATTTGACATGGCAAGCTGTATCGTTATATATTGACAATTTTTTGTCAATTTTATTTGTAACGTTAAACTTTGACAACAGATAATTTTTGTCTGTTCCAAAATGCAACTTTAATTTTTGTCTGTTCCAAAATGCAACTTAAAATGTGTTCCACGTGTATTAGAATGGAATTAATATCACTATTAACAAAATTTGTTTTTACATTGTTTGCTTTAGTTTACTGTTCTCACAAGTGAGGTGAAGTTAGTGCTCTTACCCTGGTACTGAAAAGATAAGCACATGTTTTGATGGAAGATTAACTCTGAAATGTGATGTTTATCTGTGGTTTAGAATGGAGAAAACATCACCTTTTCCCTCTCTTACCAACAATTTAACACTCATATGAACACAGTTTAATATTATCTTAATTCTAATGGTAAATGCCTCCAAGAAGGAACATTATGACCACATAAAAAAAATTCCGTGAATCATTATTACTGAAAAAATGAATCGGGAGAATTGACTAGAACATGTGCAGTTAGTTATACATCATTTCAGGATTTATGCCACAAAACACTTCAATGTGCAAACAATTATAGTAGAGAGTACGTGTATTCATTCAATGCCAGATTGTTCTTCTCTTACCTTCAACAGTCGTGTGTGTCTTTAATTATGATATTTAAAGGAAATTATTGATGCCCCAAAGCAGCTAAGCTGGCTTTCTCCGAGGCATGACCGTATGTGTAATATTTAGTCATTCAATCATTTCTTCCAATATAAAGGAAATGCATGAGTGACAAATTGACAGGATAACTAGCATAAAGCCAAACATTCTTTTTCAACATAAATTTGACTCTTTTCCCAATCAAGCTGTTTGTACAAATTCACATCATTTAGTAACTTTGTTCACAACAACAGGCATTTTAAGGCCATTTCCCAAGCTAGAGCGGGGGTTAGCCAACTTTGTTCAAAGTGTTCAAAGTGAAAGTTGATGTCGGGTTGCTAATTCTACCCACAAAGCAATCTCTTTAACTTTTTAGGTTTTTGAATTTCTGAGACTCACATGATGCAAAAGATAATCATAAAGGAAGGTTAAAATGTTTCATTCCTCGACTTGTCTTGAATAACCAATTGTTGAGTGTTCCAGTGCATGCCATTCAATTTAAATATTTTCAATTTTCAGCAATTTGAGGCCATTGTACTCGAGCAAATCTTTCAATTTCCATTCTTCATATAATCTTTGGTCTTTTCTGCTTCTTCTAGGTCTTTCTCTATATTGTGAGTTTTTGTAAATATCATTGGCCTTTTTTGCTCTGTCCGTGCCACATTTAATTCCAGGTTTTTTATTGTTAGCAATGTGTCGTTGAGTTTACTTTTATGTCCGATCCATTGGATTCTCTTCTTCTCTCCTTTTGTGATGCCGAGACAGAATCATGATCAACTTTTGCACCATCTTATTTGTAAGAGACAACATTTCACTGCCATTCATTGCTGATATTACACACTGATTATAATCTTTCATTTTCACACAAAGGCAGTTTACTTTTCTTGACATGAACAAAAGTACATGACAGTAAATACTACAAATTTTTCAAATACTCATTGGCAATTCCACCTAACCACTAAGCTTGCAAATATCTTACATGTCACTTTATTTCTAAATGGATTACCATTCTGTATACGGTATACATTCTGTATACGGTATACGGTATATATTCTGTATACGGTTTGTTTGGTTTTTTTTGTTTTTTTTTGGCCTCTAAAGTTGTTTTTTTTATACGGTATCCTAATATTAATGTAATAAAATTGTTTTTTTTATGAAAAATGATTTTTTTTTCATTCTACAATATTAAAATTACAACATTTCAGTTAATCACTCACCATGGATTTTGTTTATCTGCAAATAATTGCATGAAGTAACAATGCATCACTTGATAAAATATTCATTGTTTTTAGCATGTTCATTAAAAAATTACAGTTGTTATTTAATTGTGTAAGATTTTGTGAAAAAGGCTGGCTCAAACACTCTTGTCTTAAACACCAATTCCCTTATACACTTTTGTATTGCAAGATGTGTGAGACCTTCAGACAAAGCACAATATATTTTCAAACCATAGTATAATTCATGCCAAGTTAGCAATAAATATTACAATGGCAATATTGTACGAGTAAAAAAAATAACAGGTTGGGTCACCTGATCAAGATTGGGTTATTTAGACCTCAGTAAACCATCGAGGAGATTGATGTTTAAAGGTGAAGCAAAAATTTATCCGGGAGTACACCATGACAATGATGGGGCAAAGGGTCCAATTTACCTGCATACAGAATATAAATACTTAAATGCAATTGGTTTGATTCCCATAACAAAATTCGCCTTTGTACGTGGGGTGGAAGGGCCGAGGCATAAACCGAGTTCCACGCCTCTCGCTGTCGAGAATGCTCGATCGGCCAGTGTCGTTTTTTGTTTTAACATCTATTTGATGAAGAATTGCATTTTTTTGTGATGTTGAGCAATTGGTCTCAGGATATGTAGGCCTTCGGGGCAATTGGCCTCAGGTTTGGAATTTTATTTTAAAATATCAGAGAAAATACTTCACGCAGACACAACTCGCTCTTATATAAATACAGTATATATTCAGAAGATAACAGAGAAAGGTAATGTTACCATAAAAAAAGGACTAAATACAGACTGATGGTAAAAAAAGAATAGACATGCCACTAAACACTTGAAGGCAGACGAGACAAAGGAGTCAATCATAAAATTGATTAATTCTTCCGCCCAACCCCCCCCCACCCCCCCCCCCCCCCATTCCTCCCATGCCCCCCCCCCTCTCCTCCACATCCTCTCCTACCCCTTATCCTTACCGGCATCTCTTGTTGTATTTTGACCCTCAGCCCTTCTGTTGCCATTTCCCCTTCTCTTTCTGTAGTTCCTTTTGTTATGTTGCGTACTGATCCATTACGTGTTTTAGCTCTTCCATGAGCCTGGACTCTGTACACCAAGAAAAATACGGGACAACATTTTTATGCATGTTATATCCTCAAGAAATGATCAAATTACTTGCATTTTCCACCATTTTGCTTCTAGAAAACCATTTCACAAAGACCATTCTTCTTAAAGTAATCAATTGCTGTTAAAAGAGCTCACTCCTCATTTTCATGCTCAGTGTTTATACTTTTCCTACATCTATTTTTGTAAATTTATATTATTTTTCAAACCATTATGGCAAGTTACAATATAAATCTTGTTCAGTTATCGAAGGAAAACAAACAAATTTTACTTTTTGAACTTTTGAGTTTATATGAACATTGGAGTTTACTCTTTAACGGCCACCAAAACATTGTCTATTTGGAAGAGTTTCAGAATTACCTCAGGAGTCGCATTATACAATTTATTTAACAAGATTTGATCAACCCCTAAAGAGAAAATCATGAACAATCTATGTGTTTCCTTAATTTTTTAATGATGTAAAGGCCTCCAGAATGAATCTAAACTATGGAACGTTTGAGTTATTTACTGATTCTTGGCATGTAATTCAACTGGCTGATCTGTGAAAGCACTTTACTTTTCTTAAGTTCAGTACCTTGATTTGAAACTCCAATATTAACATAAATTGTTCCTATTATTTTCAATCTTCTAATGGTCAAAACTACATTTCTTTGTGTACAACTTAATTGGTTATGCGAATAATGCAGACACAACATTATCCAGACCTGGCATTAATAAAACCTGTGAAAATCCTGGTGACCTTGGCACACTGCCCCTTTTTGGTAATGGTGCAGGGTTATGTTCTTCATTTGCTATGAATTTTCAGAAATTTATATATCAATCATATTCATCAAGTCAGTATTGAATATATTTTTATACATGAGGACTGAATGACTGCATTGTGCAGTGACATTACCGGATATTATTCCAACATGTCAATAATCCAGAAAAAAACAATATCTTGGTGTAAGCACATGAAATAAAGATAAAATGTGAGATTTCCACACGATGCATATTCTTCCTAAGATTGCATTCTAACAGTGCTCTAAAAGCTCTTCTTTATATGTTACTAGTGAAGCCTATCCATCGCTCGTTGATGGACCAATTTTTATTCATCCTGTTTGAAAAATAAATTTAGTCCTTTAAATTCAGCGTTGCCCAGGTAAAAAAAGGGATTTAATACCCTCTGCCACCACCAACAGGTGGCGCTACAGAGTACACATTTACATAGAGAATTTATGCTGCCCCTCTCTTTCCACCATACCTCTGTGTGAGGCCGTGACCACATAGCCTATGCTATCCCCAACACAAAGTTGTATTGGTACCTTGAATTTGGAGTTTGTAACTTAAAATATGTGGCTGTGCATAGAAAACAGACAAAGAGAGATAGAGAGGTAGAGAGATAGAGATATATAGAGTGAGATAGAGAGATAAAGGGATAGAGAGAGATAGAAGATAGAGAGAGAGATAGAGAGAGATAGAGATAGATAGATAGATAGATAGATAGATATAGAGAGAGAGTGAGAGTGAGAGTGAGAGTGAGCGTGAGAGTGAGAGTGAGAGAGAGAGAGAGAGAGAGAGAGAGAGAGAGAGAGAGAGAGATAGAGAGAGAGAGAGAGAGAGAGAGAGAGAGAGAGAGATAGAGAGAGATAGCGAGTGATAGAGGGAGAGATAGAGAGATTTTTGCCTTTTATAGGTACAGATGAAATTCATTGATCATTTTAATAACAATCAGGTAAAACCTTTAACTATTCCAACTGGATTATTATGATGGAAAAGGAGCTGCTTAAATATTACAAAACACAGAGGAGGGTAGGAAAGGGGAAGAGAAAGGGGTGAAGGGCTTGGGAGGAGGAGAGAGAAAGAACACAATATAATGAAAGCGAATCTTGGGAACCGGAGGCAGGGCATGGAGGAAGATTTTTAAAATTAAGTTAAATTTTTTTGGCATACGACAGAGGATAACCTACTGACTACAGTGATCAATAAAAGATTTACACGGTGTTCATTGACGGCACAGTTTATAAAATAGTCTAAATCACAGACACTGAAAGTCAATGGAGGAAAGAGCTTCCACAGGGGCTTTATACAGTTCCACATGTTTGCTTTATTACTGCAAATAATTAATTTTCACGTGACCAAAGCCGAATGGTTTTATAATATAATTATGCACAATTAATCCACATCCAAACTTTTTAACACTCTTCTTCTTCAAAAAAAAATCAACTCGTAAAACACTTATCTTTTAATCAAATTCTATCCAATGTACTTTTCCGATACATTTGTTTCAGAGATTTCCTCAGATCCTCTCTTACATTTTTCCAGTTGACTTCCGATTGACTCATCACTTCAGATTAACTCATCACTAACTAAAAAGCTCCATTTCCGTTCACTTCTGCTCTTCGTTTTCTTCGTTTCTTCAGCACACTGTTTCTTCAGGTCACATCTTTAAATGATGCTGCTGTTTGATGCAAATTAATTTTTATTGATACTCAATATCAATTGTGCTTTCTAGACGCATTGTTTCATTATTATTATTCCTTCATCACTATTGAAATATTCAAATAAGATAAAGTGTCGAAAGTTTGAGAACATTTGTTTGCTCACAATTGCTGAACCCACAATGATTAAAAGTTTTTATTTTTGCTAATCAAAGACAACTAAGGTTTCAACAGATCTCTTTGGATAAAAGGAAATAATCTGACAACTTTTAACAAATGTGAAACTGTAGAAGGAGATTGCTATTGGCCAACTTCTTCTGTTTTGCTCTAGGTTGAGAAAATCAATTCACCAGTGGCTGTTAATCGGTGGATTTCCGGTTTCCAAGTGTGCCGTCAATCAAATCCACAAAGCTCTGGCAAACTGTTGAAAGTGTTGCACGTCGAGCATCAAGATGGAACGATGGTTCAGCAGAATGGCCGTGTTTTGGACGCTCTTCCTGGGTGGAGTCCAGTGTGATGACTGGATTACACTGGTCCAGTGTGATGACTGAAATGCTCAACAGGCTGCGAATGCGATGAAAGCAAGAAGAGTGTGACCTGCGAGGGCCTGAATAATGTACCAGATTATATTCAAAAGGATGCCAAGACACTGGACCTTATGTACAACTCACTGAGCAAGCTCGACCACAAGGCATTTCACGGCCTGAATGCAGAGGGGTGAAGAAGTGTGCAGGACTATTGAAGCCTTGGTTTGTTGCTGAGTGGGATGGTGAGGGTATAATTATGACGTATGAAGTGGGTGAGAGGAAAATAAGGATGAGAGGATAATGAGGTTCAACATCTCATTTAAAACACTGAAAACATCCCCAAAAACGGATCTAGACGGTGTAACATGCTTAGTTTCGTTGGAATCTGTAAATACAATTACCAGAAATAATACTTTTCAAGATGGCTGTCCAACGACAACTCAACCGATATCGACCTCGCCAGCTTCAACCACGACCGAGATCGCGACAAGGCCAGAAAAACAGACCAAGCCAGCAATGGAAATATTTCAGGAAGTTCCCACTGAAGAGCTTTTCTCGACGGCGTCGACATTTTTTTGCCAGGTTATTCTCACTCAGCATGTCTCTCTTGTGGCCATTCACGTTTTGGCGGAGATCCCGCTTTTGCATATTGTGTGTGTTGTTAGCAAACGTTAACTTTGAGGTTGTTGTGCATCCAGGGCTGTGCGAATGATTTGTTTTGTATGCATCTTTATAAAGGAATTACATTTACTTTCAATGCTGATTACGCAGATCATATAATAAATAAAAAACACAATATATATCCAATAATCAAATTTAGCAAAAATCATGTAATCTCAAAAATTTAGTGTGATTTTCTTTGTTTTTGTGCGTTTCATTTTGATAAATACAAGTGTAATTGTTTCTGCAATTACATGAACTATTTGCACCAGGTGATCACGGGGTGTGGTTAAGCAAGTTTCGTTTTTAGCATCAACAACAGTAAAGCTTTCCATAAATCGTTTGTGGGTTTGTTTTTTTAATAACAAAACCTCTTTTACTGGGGTACAGCTGGGCTTTGGTTGATAAGTTATCATTGGGTTGAATCGCCTTTTCTTTTTCAAAACGTTTTCCTGTTTATGAAGTGATATTTTACCCTGTTTGCGTGGAGTGCAGTATTAAGTTGCTAAACACATGATATAATTAATAATTTCACCTCGTTTTTGTGTCTATGATACTAAAAGTAATTAATTATTTTAATGTGAATTTTAATGAAAATCTCAAACCTTACTTACAACTCCCACCCTCATTTCCTCTTTCTTTCCCCTTCCTTACTTATTTTGTCTAATTGATACACCCCAGATGTTACACTTCCCACTTCCTATGTTGTTTCTAATAACATTTGTAACAAAGAAACACGTGAATAAAGACAACTTTTTTATTTATGTACACGTCTTTACATTGTGTTGTCATTTTTGATGTGGTGACATTGTGACCCAACAACACCGTGGACCACTGTGAAACAATCAGGAGCAGTTATATAGGGTTTATTACACTCAGAGACATCCATGCCATGTGTGAACGAGTTTACAACAGCAAATCAATCATTTAGATGCTAGAGAACTTCCCAGGGAAAAAAAATAGGGAAATAAAATCTTCTCCTCATTCTTCTTTTCATTCCCCTTGTAAAACATCTACTAAATGGTGATCTCAAAGAATAAACGCAAAACCCGCCTATTCCTGCCAATTGTAGGATGAAGACCTCCTTCAACTTATGTCTAGGTGTCTTTGAGCATCATACCACCCTAATTTCATGTTTTCGTTCAAAAATTTTTGAAAAGGAAGAGAAAATCGACACCACCTTGACACTCTAACCCCACCACCCCCAAGTATGACATCCACAGCAAATAGTTGTCATAAATAGACAGCAAATAGTTGTCATAAAATTGGATTTGGATAAAATATTAAGCATATTCTTGACTTCTTTTTTTGTCCGAGTTGCATTCCTGTAACTCTGTCGCCCTACAACTTGCACTACGAAGGTGTACATTTGTGGTTAGTAAGTGTGGAAACACTGGATAACAAGATACAGTCTGTAATCGATTAACGGCTTGTGTATTGACTTAATCACTAGAATCTGTTAACCTATCGAACAAGGCCCTCAGATAGAAAACGTTAAATGAAATGTTTTTCTCCACTGATAGGGATTGAGATTATGGCGAAATGTCACGAAACTACCTGTTCCTGCTAAATAAGAGTCATTGTGTGGTTCTTAATGAAATTCCTTTTAAAATGTCATACATGAGAATGTGGAACGTGGTTAACAAACAGCCTTCTAATGGGAACTTTGGGGTGAAGCGGATGCAATTCTTTGGAAGACCTCATGACACAACTTTCCCCATGGGTGTTGTTAGGTTTGTGGGAGAGGAGCTAATAGTTGGGTTAAGGATGTAGATGCCGTGTATAACTTGCATGTACTTTTTGAACTTCTTATCGTGTATTAAGTGAGTGTTTAACCATATTCAGGCTGGGCTTTTTCAAAGTATGTTTAGGGTCATTTTAACCTCCCCACCCAAAGATCTCAGAGATGGAACATCAGATTGAAACAAAATTTGGTGCGTAGGTAGAAAATCTGCTTTAAAATATGCTGATATCATTGAATTGTCGATAAAATGTCCAATTCTTTTTTAATTCTCTAACTATTCTGCAGAAGCCCTCTCTGGTTTTCCCATATTGCACTTCCTGCATGTGGCAACTCACATCCACTCCATGGCTACCTTATTGCCATTAAATTAAGCACATGCACAGAGCATCATATGAAGTTATTAGCATTGTATTTCAGTGCATTACATTGCATTAATGCTAACAAGTGATGGCAATTTACTTATGGTGAGGTAGTTGTTCAAATTTTTTTGCATAAAATTGGTATCAAAAGATGCGCAAGACGTTAAAGAAAAAAAGTTTATTAAACAGTATTTGGCAATTCACTAATCAATACTGACAGTGTTTAGTTTTCGCATAAATTGCGGAATTTATATAGGGTGGTCATTTTGAATTCCCCTAGCCTGAATAGGATTGATATTGCGTCAATGTAAAAGGCCACCCATAAATAAGACTGGAGTTTGTGCTTTTACAAATATCTAGGTTAAGGTGTGTCATCTCATGTTCTACTCTGTGAATTTTGGTGATTTCCTAGTTGTGGTGGAGTGATGTCATGCTGCCTTGGAGGAAGTGTAGGAGGCAGGGAGTTAGCTCCTCCCACCAGTTATCTGTCAAAGTGTGGAGGCAGAGATTGGTTAAAAAAAAAACAGCACTCCATGAGAATGGGGTGAGAACCGAGGGAGAAAACAGAAAGAAGTGGACCGAAAGAATTCCAATCACAAATTAATACTATAGCATTAATATAACAAAATACATTGTTACAAGCACAAGGTAAACAAAAGGTAAACAAATATTGACCGATCTGACATGACAATCAATACAGACGAATCTGCCAGTGAGAAAGGACAAATATGAAACACATACAAATGGAAAATCATAATTGCACTGAGAAATTTATGAAACTTCACACCCACCTTTGGATGGATAAAAGCACCGTCGTTTGGGTGGAATCTTAAAATCATGGTTGTATTGTGATATTATTAAACCAGCGAATCTTCCTCATCGTGTTTACTTCCGGATCTGAAGCAGGTTTGTGTCGATCAAAAATTCAAAATCATAATTGTATTGAGGAATTTATGAAACATCCCACTTACCTTAGTACATCCACTGGGCCCCAAAAACGTTCCACAGAAGGTTTGGCGGAGCAAGCCCCAATACTGAGGAAGTAGTTTGGGCATGGTCGGACAGACGGACAGACAGCCACTCCGGTTTTATAATATGGATACCTAATTGAGGACTATCTCTGAGCTTGGCTAACATGGGCCTGGCTTCAAGTCAGCACGTGACTCTCGCCCGTGTCTATCCCGTACACTCTGTCGGCAATGGCACAATACTAGCTAGTAGGCTGAGCAGACAGCTCTGCAAGCTGAAAACCGAGAAGCAGAAAGCAATAATATCCCAATCAATCAATGACTACTTTTATTTTTACTTACTGGAAGAGAAAAGGGCAATAACCCTTTTGGTCATTTATCTTTATGAGGAAAGAAATGGTTTATTGCAAAAATCATGAAAAAAAAACATGTCGAGTTGGCTGACCGGGGAGGGGGGGGGGGGGGAAGGGGGCGGGGGTAGTAGTAACTCTCTACGATGCTCACTGAATAGAACATGGGTAGTTTGTGCATTACTAGTGAACTGTCTCTATGCAACTAGTGACACTGGCAAAGTTGAAAAGGATAATATTATGAAAAGAAAGAGTTGAAATAAAATGTCTTACCTGTCTTTGTATTTTAGCATTATGTCTCTGAACCGTAGAGGGTCGTGATCAAGGCACCATGTCGTATTTGTGGCTGAAAAGTGTTGGTATGGCATCGTGTTTCAGCAATTTCCGAAGCTTGTTTCCCAGGAAGTGATCTGTTGATCAAATGTTGATCAAATACAAACACTGATGGCTCAACGAAGTGTCTTCGCAAAAACACGATATTTTGAATGAACATACTGTGGTGTCGCCGGTGATTAAGATCACCGGTGACAGATAGCCGAAACTGCTTTAACTCCGAGGCGATCAGCCAAATATATAGTTGTTATTTTTGGCACGTGCAGGATGGAAGAGATGCGAGGTATTTATCTCACGAAACACACGGGTTTATTAGTGCAGCATGATATGTAATTCGGTAGGATTTTTGTGCTAAAATTGATGTTTTTGCAGATTTGGTACCATTTTGGATCAAAATAACAAAAAATGTTCGGGTCCAATTTTTTCGGGCACTTTTAAAAATGGCCGCCACCAGACGGGTCTAGGGGGATATCTCAGGAATTTTATTGATCTGTGTGTCGAGTTGGTGTGTTTTTTTTAGGGTGCCGAGTCTGATTATGAGGGTTCCAGATCGATTCGAGGTAGAGGGCATGGTCATTTGGTCAAGGTTAGGGTCCAATATTTTCGGGCCCATTTCAAAATGGCCACCACCAGACAGGCCTAGGGGATATCTGAGGAACTAATTGGTGGATTTTAATGATCTTTGTGTATAGTTGGGTTTTTTTAGGGTGCCGAGTCCGATTATGAGGGTTCCAGATCGATTCGAGGTAGAGGGCAAAGTCATTTGGTCATGGTCAAGGTCACAACTGCAATACAAATTCAACACAAATTACTTTTCAGCAAGGTGAAGAATTTTCTCATAACCATAAAACCCGCAAAAAAAAAAATCAATTTTAGCTCAAAAATCCTACAGGACACTGCAATAATCCAACAAAACTCATCGCCACTGCAATTCTAACAATAATACTGTGCAAGCGCTAGAATACTAGAAATACTACATGTAGTAATACAAACAGTAAAAGTCTATGGTGTAAAACAAGTGGGAGTAGATACCATTAAGGTTTTCTCATGGAACATAGACTATCTATACAGCCTTATAGCTCATTGTCATCCTCATCATCATCATCATCATCATCATTGTCCTCATTGTCTTGCAGTCGGCAGTCAGAGAAATTGTATTCATTGAAAACTGAATCCTCCATCATTCTTGGGTTTATGCTTGACTTGCCTGTCACTTCGCGTGTTTTGCATTAGGAATTGACATGCAACATCGACGGTTTTTTGCACTTCAGCATCTCGCCTACCAGTAACTCTTCTAACGTGAGGTCCAAACAAGAGTTGGTTGAGGAAGAATTGCAACATAGGTGGATTTTTAAAATCCTTCAAATCACCATTGAATTTCCAATGTCGATGATTCATGATCTCTCCCCTGAGTGCATTAGCCAAACTAACCAAAGCATCAACTGAAGCATTCTGTGTTGTAGCAAGTTCAACTGCCTCGCTGACAGATTTTGATAAAATCACTTTGTCACTTTCGTTTTTACGAACAGATTTTACAAACTCGACATTGGGAAGATATTCTTGAATCAACTCTTTTCGATACTTTTTATGGTTGCCACAATAATGATCTATGTGATACTCTTCTAGAATCGAAACATACTCATCATTGATTTCATTCATACTTAGTACAACGTCACCAACAGAGAGTGAGGTTTTGACAGATAAGAGCAACAGTTCATCACAAATCTCCTGAGTAATCTTATCCTTATTCACCCTGTCCGAGAATGTCCGTTGAGCATACCGTAAGCATTTTCTGTGATAATACTTTTCCTGGGCAGCGGCATCGCCTCCCTGTTCCAGACCAGAGACGCATGCCCTGATGGTGTCGTCCTTAGTCGTACTCTTGATATCAAGCAGAGTTCGACCCATCGGATCACTCAGAACCTAATGGAGCGGTTCTGAGTCAGATGGTGCACAGAACTTGCAGGGAGAAAATATACATTTCACCTCTTTCGGCGCACATTGAAAGCGCCTAGGACGGGTCCCTTCTTGGTATTTCCCAGGACGACCAGGCCCTCTTTTTGATGAACTATTAGAGCGAGAGAGATTCTGAATGAGCCCGCTTCCTGTTTCTAGCTCTTTCTAAATGGTCTTTGTTCACAATAGGCTTGCGACAATCGCTATGATATCGAACATTCTCTAGCTGAGATTCATCTAAACTAGACAAACGATCTGCAAGTGGCTTGAGTTCATTCTCCCCCAACGATATACGCTCTCTGCAACATGCTAACAAGTCAGTAATGTTGTCGACACCCAGTTTCTTGACCAGTTTTTTCTGCGACGATTCGCCTGCCAGGCAGACAATACAGCTATTGGAGAGGTCTTGAGACATTGTGTGTGATACTGCACTGTGCCACACTCAGTAGGTCTGTAATTGTGTTAGGCAACTGCTCCAAGACCTGAAACATAAGAAAAATGTGTGATGCCATAAATTCAACTTGATGGTATTCTTTACTGTCGTGTATACAATTACATGTATTAACATTACAAACTAGATTTGACCCTGATGCTCATTCTTGACCTTAACGTCGTGATTGACTGTACATAATCTAAAACATCTTGGAAACTGATTATTTTTTTATGCTGATAATGTATAATAAACAGGTACATAATTATGCTGAACACTTTAGCATCAATTTGCTGCGTTATTGAAAGCACCACAACACCATTTTATATTAGCTCTATGGTTATGCCCCACTCTCCCCTACATAATCTTGACCCTGACCAAATGACCTTTACCTCAGATCGATCTGGTACCATCATAATTCGACTCGGCACCCTAAAAAAAACCCAACTAGACACAAAGATCATCAAAATCAGCCAATTTGTTCCCAAGATATGCCCTTGGGCCTGTTCGGCGGCGGCCATTTTGAAAAGGGCCCGAAAAAGGGCATTCTGGGGCCCGAAAAATTCGGATCCTAAAATTTTCTGTTACTATGGTCCAAAATGATACCAAACCAGCAAAAAAAATCAATTTTAGCACAAAATTCCTACGGCACCCTGTTTTCATACATTATCATACTGCATTATATTCCCGAACCCACAATGAATAAACAAACACGACAAATAAAATGCACCACAATCATTTAATGAAAATAAATCCAAGACGAAAATGTCAAAATTAATGTTGAGGTAAAAACTATAACTGAGGTACCTCACATGAAGACTCAAATACATACACAAAGGGAAAGATAAATTAAAAGAAAATCCCCCCTTTTTGCCGGTACTCAGCTTTGGCCTTAACAAGGACTTTTAGGAGCTTAGCAGCTGTTGAAACTGGCGAGGTCAGTCGACGAAAGGACCACGCGGAGAAGCACCCCAAAATGGCGCCGCTCAATCACATGAGCGCACTGAGCCATGAAGCGGCAGCCAAAAACGTCCTCCTCTCAATTCCTAGCCAGCAAGCACAACGCGGCCCCCAGCTCCCCCGAAGAGCACCACAGACCAAGAACACCTACTCCTCCTCTGACTTTGCCAAAGTTCCCACGAAAGCTCCAAAAGCTCTCCTCACAAGCGCACACCAAGCAAGAACCAACCGAGCCACCCAAAAGAGAAGCGCTTTTCTTTCTCTCACTCCCTCTCGAAGCTTCTTGCTCTGACGTCTCCCGACCAATCGCAAGCTCAGGGGCATGGCCTGCCGGCTCTGCTCCTCCACACCACTCGTACCACTCGGAGGGTAGCCTGCTGGCTTTGCTTGGAGTGAGTGTTCATTAAGGCGTGGCTTACTTGCTGATCGGCAATGTCTGGGTACTGTCGGCGGTTGTGGTGGTTTAATGGAGGTTTTGCATGGCCGACCTTGTAAATGTAAAACGTAAGGTAAAGCGAGAAAGGGAAATCACATACTGGGGAAAACTAACCTTAATCCCCAACTAGTTAGCACAGCTTCACCCCTCGTGTGAAGAAACAAACAATATTAAGCTAGTTTCCCTACTTAAATACATTGAGATGTCTTGAATTTGAATTTGGTTGTTCCTAGGTTTTTTTAACCACAAAGCACAAGATTGTTGACAATGTTTTTGTGGGTCAGTGATGCAAAAAAAAAAGAGACCTCTGAATTCTGTGGGCAAATTTCTCGACGATTGGAATAGTTAAAAGCTTGGAATATTGGCATTTGGAATGCCAGAATAACTTGACAAAACGCAGACATACACGACGGTCAATTGAGTTGTGCCCTCGTGACATAATACAAATAGAGGAAGTAGCTCATTTGCATAATGCCAGTGAATATACTCCGATTTTTTAAAACGATTATCCAGATTATTATTCTCCCTAAATTTTTTTTATGCTAATGGGTCAGGGATATTATCCTCTTAAACATATTTATTTAAATCATCATGATTGTGTCCCTTTAATTGTACCACGGACATGCACAAAATAAAGGACGGAGCCAGTCCTGTTATGAGAATATTGAGTAAAAAAAAAAATGGAAAGGCTTCTCAGCAACAATGCTGTTCTCCATAACAGGCTCTCCTGGACCTCGTCCAATCTCCACTCGCTCCAATTCTTCTTCTTCTTTCAAATGCAACACATGGCTGTGAGTATATCATAATCACTTGCTGAGGGTGCAGCTGTGCCGCTGATCCAATTCCCTCTACAGAATCAGGCAGGAATCTGGCACTTGGTCACTACAGTGCTGGAGATAGCTCACTTACTCTTTGCGAAGGACACAGCCTTTCCCTCTTCCCCCAACTGCACTGAGTACCAAGCCTATCTCAGGCGGCATTTCACCAATCTCCCCGTCAAGCTCATCTGCACACCAATGCCCCCCTCAGTTCATCCATTCTCCTTCTATCACCCTCTTCACCCCCGCAACCCACTTGACCCAGTTGTTCTCGCAAACCTGCAGCCTCTGTTGTTGTCTCTCTGTCAGTGTCACCGTCTCGACAGTAAAGATAGGCCAGCGATATGCAGGACATCAGAACCTTTCCTTTCAATCTCCTTGAAATCTTTCTGTCTGCCATTACACCCTCCACCTTCTTCCACACATTCGCACCCACCTGATTCCTCCTCTGCACTTCTGACTTACGATCCCCGGTCACTGTTCCCCCCAGATACTCAAACCTAATTCCCTGACTGATATACTTCCCTTTTAACCCGATATAAATTTATTTCCTCTGCTGCCCAACCCACATCACCTCAGTCCTCTTCATGCTCATTTCAGCCCATGTTTCTCAAACGCCTCCTTCCACTCCCCCGGAACTTCCTGCATGTCCCGCCAACTCTCCACCACAACAGCCAGATAGTCTGCAAACAACATCCTCCCCAGAATACCTTTCATGATTACCTTCCTGCTTACCAGCTCCATCACCATGATAAACAGGAGTGAGCTGAGAGTGCTTCCCTGCCTCAAACCGATGTTCACATTGAACTCCTCCGACATCCCAGGACAAACTAAAACTCTTTCCTTTGTTCCCTTGTACATCACTTTCACCAACCTAACTTCTGCTAGTGGCACTCCCATTCATCTCAGTGTCGCCATCACTATCTTTCTTGGGACAGTATGGTCGGCCTTCTCCAGATCCACAAATCCCAATGCCATTTCACCTTTTCTCCACCAGCTGTCTCAGTGCAAACATCCCATCTGTGATTCCACTACCCTTTCTAAACCCCTGCTCCTGCTGCTCTTCTCCAATCTCCTTCTTCACACTCTTCTTTCTTCTCCCATCCAGAACCCTCTCCAGCACCTTCATGACTTGACTAAGGAGTATACTGCCCCTGTACTTCCCCGGATCTGGAATATCCCATTCCCCCTTCAATATCAGCACAATTAACTCTGTCCTCCACTCCTCAGGAATTGACACATCTCTTGAACAACAATTGACACATACATTCAACAGCTTCTTCGCCCAACTGACTCCGACTTCTCCCGCTGCAATTATCATCTCTGTACACACCTTATCAATGCCTGGTGACCTTCCCTTTTTCATAAACTTCAATGCGTCTGCACTTCCTCTTCTGTGAACTCCACCAACTCCACTTCCCCCTCCACATAACTCGGTAGCTACAGCTCGCCGTTGCTTCCTTCCCGGTTCAACAGGTCTTTGAAACATCGTTCCCACACCTTCAATACTGTGCCGCTCTGTCATCAGCCTCCCAGCACCATCCATAATCAACGCTCCCCTTTTCCCTCCACCCCCTTCATGTCCTTGCTAGCCTCACCCCTGTCACGAGCCAACTTATAGATCACCTTCCTCCCACAATCCTCTTCCAGCTTGTTGTACACCTCATCTTTCATATCATTCCTCGCCTTATCCACAGCTCTCCTTGCTGCTTTCTTCTTCGGCCCGTACAGCTGCAGCAACCCCACATCTGGCTGCCTACCTCTGTCCACGATATTCTCTATCCTCTTCCAAACCTCCTACTTTTCACCAACTGCCTTCGCCACTTCTTCCATTCACCATACCTTGTTTCTATTCCTCGATGATGCACCCTTTCCGGACACCCATACATAAACATTGTTATGGCACCGGGTTTCAGGTGTACTACGAGGGGGTTGAGGGTGGGTATCCTCAGTTCTCCTATCCGGGCCTGAACCTACTCGGCACAAATAGCTTTGTACCAAGACAGGTTGCTAGCCAACCAAAAACGCCAATTGGTCTGCCACGCGGTTGCAGGGTTCTCCGTCGAACTTACCCATTACCTATCCCACACGTTTTCCAATCAGGTAACGTGCTCGGCTATGCACCAATCTTATCTTAATGAGATCTTTAATTGGGGAAGCCGAGCTTTACCGCTTGGTGCATGCCGGATTGAATGAGCCAATTAGTCGGGGAATTATAATCTCCTGGGCTGACCTAAGTGCAAACAGCGCTGGATCAATGGAGGAAAAGACAGACACGGACAGACTAAAAGGAACGTCAACAAGGAATTCATTATATTTATTTACAAGGCAAAAGCAAATCAAAATGAATAGTAAGCCATCGCAAACAAATGAAGAATACAAGAGAGAAAATGGACGAAAGCAAAACCTTAACCTATGCCTTATCTACTGCTATTACACAGTACAGGGTGCCCATCAGACAAACACAGAAGGTAAGAAAAGGTTAGAAAGACAGACAGTGTGAGGATCACGGCCTCTGACTTACCGGACGGGAGCATTCGTGCTCCCACGACCCAACGCTAAAGGGAAAGGTAAGTGTGGGAGGAATTTATGTGGTGTATAATGATACATGTTGGAAGGATACGAGGTGTGATGTGTGTAAGCATATATAGGTGCAGGAGAGAAGGTGCGAAAATGCGTTATCTGTCGGTGGCCACTCCGGTTGGAGGTGGGTGGTTGCTCTGAAAAGAACAGTTGGTGGCGCACTGCCTTTTCATTGAGCTCTTTTGAGTTCAGTCAAAACTATCTTTATACTACGAATGATGTGGAGTCTCCTCGGGCAATGAGGGCATTGCCTTTCTATAGCTGGTTCACACATGTAAGTGTGTGGTATAGACGGGGTAGACAGGGGAGAGGGGTGTGGGGGGGGGGGGGGAGTTCCCACTCCTCTCCGTCTCTCTGCTGGCCGTTGGAGAATTCACCCTCTTCTGCCCATGCTGTTGGAGTCAAATGGACTTTCATCCACCAAATGTGCAGAGCCATCTGCCATTTAAACCGCATGGCTGCGGACCATTACCCTGGTAAAGGGGGCTGACAGGTACTACACCTTGCCCACAGGTGACCTGGGGTTATGCAAGGCAGGGGCATCCATCTCCCTGAGGTATTAGAAGACACCCGCATACCCGAATACTACAAAAGCTGAGAAAAGAAGCAAAAGATATATGCACCATGGCTTGACTTTGGACTTTTGGTCAGCTCGCCCTGTCCGCCCAAGTGATTCGAACCCCAGCTCGCCACGCCAAGATGAGCACCACTTCTCAAGCTTCCTTTCACAAGTGATGAACATGAACCAGAGCGACCATAAGACCAAAGCTAGAACCAGTGAGCTCAGCCGCCCCCCTGCGGCTCTTTTATAATGCCTTGGTGGGGCGGGGCCAACAATCGGATCAAAATGAGCTCTTGGTGAAAATACGGCTGCCAATTGGTGCACCACCGTTTATCACCGCCCACGCCAGACCGTTACAGCGACTTTCCTTCATTCAGTGTCAAAACCATGGCACGGTATGGAGCTATCCAGGATCAACATTGGGCTTGGCTTGTGGCATGTCACAGGTGTGGGGTGAACACTAATGGCTCATAACTGTTAATGGGGACGGACAGAGTGATTTACTATCTACAGGACATCAATAGTGAGTCAAACGTCTGTTTATTCCGAAGTTTTTAATGAGGCCAGCAGAGCTACTGCCACCACGCGTACTTCTCACGCTCTCAGGTCAGTGGCGCTGATGATGGGCGTGAGGTGATGGAGGTGGTGGAGGTGATGAAGGAGTTGATGAAGGAGGTAATGATGAGGTACGTGGGTAATCGAGGCGAGGTTGTGGTGAGGGGTCATGAGGCTTTGTGTTGAGAGCAATGAACAGCGTGTATAATGGCTTAATGCCATGGAATTTAACATGTGTGTAGGAAACAAGTGTAACTAAAAATCTGTATGCAGTGTTAGTGTGAGAAATTTGTGAGGATATCCAGAAGACCCAATAGCTCAGTGGGCTTTTTTCACACTAGCCCCACGCAGAAATGTATTCCTGCGCCATTATATGTTAATTGATTACTGTTGGTGACGTAGGCACATGCATCATCGCTATTTGCGCATGCGCGGCCCGGCGGTTCTGGCGTCTTGTTCATCCGGGTGTACTGTTGCCTCATGCCTCGAGCGAAGCTACCATCCAAATGCTGACGCAATTTTACACCCCCCCAATCTTCAACACATAGTATGCCAATTCAGAAATGCAATGCAAATTCAAAACAGGGGAATAAATGCAAATACTTTACTCAAAATCAAGAAAAAAAACACAGGGTGCAACACCAAGGATAAGATAAATCATAAGGAAAAGAAATCCCGCTGATAAGCAGCGGCAAAGATCAAGTAATTAAAGGACAGACAGGTGCCAAGACAAAACAGAAAAGACAATTAAACGACCCACGCGGTATCCCTAGCTAATCCCAAAGGGGAGGGAGAGGGTAGCAAAATAACCAAGAAATATTCGCCAGGATATAAAGGAAATAAAAAGTAAAATAAAACTGGGAGGGGAGGTGGGGAGGGGGGGGAGGAGGAGAGGAGGGGAGGAGGAGAGGAGGGGGGAATTCAGGCCTGTTTCACATGGCGTCTTGGCTGCCTTGCCCCAGCCACGTGTCCCGAGGGTGGAGCCTCCTCTCCACTCTTCTCTTTCTCAGTGGGTGTCCTCAAACTCCACGAACGACTTGCCCAGAGCAATTCCTGCAAGACCATGAAGCCGCACGTTGCCTCCGGCCGGCTCAGACGAAACTTGATGAGGAGCACAAGCTTCTGGATCCCTCTCCCACTTCCTCACGATCGATCCCACGTGCACCGAGAAAATCCTCCTCCACCCAAATCTCTTCTGCACCGACTGTCCCTCCAACAGGCAGCCCTCAGAGAGATTAATCACAAATCCTCAAAAAGCTCACACAGGCCGAGTTTCTCATCAAAACTTGCACCGTACGTGCTGCGTTCGGTTTTCGCCTTTCTCCACCGATCCGACGCACTCTACTTACTCCTCCCTCTCCTCTTCTTTCTTTCTTCCCAAAGGTTCTTTCTCTATTCAATTATGTAGAGCTCCGGTGGGAGGGAGAAAGTCGATAAGGAGGATCTTTGTTTTTCTTTTAACAAAAGAATAAAAATAAAGTCGATAGGGGAGGAGGAAAGAAAAGAGCAAATCTGATTTCACAGCCGGCCCGGAATTTCACATAATGTACACCCCAACGATCACAGCTTCTCGTCATTGCAAGCCCAGCCCCATGAGTGTACAATCATTAAACAATCCACCCCACGAGTGCAACACCATACATACAACCTTGAATTATTTACAGATAAATCTGTGTTATCCAGCATTTTACAGGATCTGTGTTATCCAGCATTTTACCGGATATTGTTATCCATCAGAGATGAAGTATTCGTTGGCACCAAAGAGCCATGGTTTTTTTTAGCCCAATATACACTCACATACATTATTCTGATCAGCCATTCGTTTCATTAATCTGACACTGTGTTGTGGATATGAGAAGTTTTTTTAATTTTATTGTTGTGTAATAAATTGTGGTAAAATGTCACCCTCCTTCCTGCATTTGTTGTTGTATAAAGGTCAAAGGGCGTTCCCGTAGTTAATTCCATAAAGCATACACGAAGGACACCATATATCTTTGTTGACAGTTATTTCCTTATTAGTGTGTAATAGGGTAAGGCCTTGTCTTCCATTAACTTAATACTCCATTGCACTGAATTACATAAAGATAGATCCCCTTTCAAATTCCCTCAAAGCCTCCATTTTCTAACTGCATTCCCCTTTTTGCATCCTTTGCCGACTGAATTGGGCGGTTTGCTGCAATTGCCGCCATTGAACATGTGCTCGGGTCGGGGAAGAAAGGCGTGTCCCTACCTCGTCATAGAGGGGAGGAGTGAGTCAGCCCCACTCAACCAACCAAGAACAAGGGGTTGGACTTGGAGAGGGTGTGGAGAGAAACATCAAGGAGGTTCGCGAAGGTTCAGGGGCGTGGCATATATAACCCGCAGAAGACGCCCCCACCTCAGACGAGTCCTGAAAAAAGCACGCGACGTCCACACAGCGGGACGAGCAGACGATTGAGGCAGCAGATGAGTTCGGAGAAGTGCGAGAGAAGCGCGGGGAAGCCTTGACAGAAGTGCGAAACAAGAAGCGCGGGGAAGCCTTTGACAGAAGTGCGAAGTAAGAAGTGCAACGAAAGAGTTGCGCCCCACCAGTAGTTTTGGCTCCACCAGCAGTTGACTCCACCAGGCCGCTTCGACCCGTTACCCCGCGGGAACCAGATTGCGGTGGCATCGGTGGCCGTCGAGGTCCAGCCCGACGTCCCGTGCGGAATCAAGCCCGAACCATCTGCCCCAGCTGAACCTTCCCATTCCTCCTTCCAGCATTCATTCCTGCCATTCTATCCTTCTTGTGTACGTGTTTGTTTTGTTTGTTCTGTCCCTGGGTTAATTAAGACTGCTATAGGTAAGCTAGGAATTTGCACTGTGTCCTTCTGGTCCGTCCCTCTTTCTATTTTATTTTCTTACCTTTCCTCCTCCTTGGTTTCTTTGATTGTGTAAATAGTAATAAATTATATTCGTATTTCCACCCTTTGGCTTTGGTGTTCTTCTTCTTCACATCCTTCGCTTTTGTCTTTTCCCTATTGAATATCTATGGCGTGATTTTGGCCAACGTTCAGGAATCGGGTTAGTCGGGGTAACTGTTCGGGCGCGGCGGCCATCCGCTCGGCCAATCAACATCCTAGCCGCGTCCGTAACAATTGTTTGGTGTTTTAAAGTATTATCCAGAATTTTGTTGTGCCACATCATTATGGATCTTAAGAAAATGAAAATTTGAGGTATCATCCAATTTTTATGCACAGCGTGTGCAGCTCCAAAAGAAAATCCAGGAACATGCGGTGACCACATATGGTGAATGTGCACCCTCATGTTGTACAGTAGCCAAATGGGTGGCCTAATTAATTTGGATGCAAGTCCTTTGGAGATGACTCCAAGTCCAGGATGATTGATCCACAAACTGTTGCCCAGATCAAGAAATTGGTCATGTACGGTGATCAAAATATCCACCGGTTTTGTAATTCCTAAAGGCAGCATTTGCACCAACATCCCTGAACACTTGGCCATGTCTAAGGTCTCAGCATTCAGCAAGATAGATCCTCCAAAACTTCAACACTCACGATCAACAACAATTGCTCGCATCAAAACTTCTAAGCTGTTCAACACAGATTGTCAACTTCAATGGTCATCTCTTAAATAGTAAGAAAACCTGGCTTCACCACCAGGAACCTGAAAATAAATTGGAATCCATGCAATGGAATCAATCACAACCACCCCAGCAATATCTCACCCACACCTTAACCAATAAGATCTGGTATTTTCAGGGATGCAAAAAGAATCCTGGTGATTGACTATGTTTCACAAAACTACAATTACAGATGAATATTACTCCAGTCTCATGAAAAATGTACATCAGGCCATCAAGGACAGATGCAGAGAGGTGTTGACCAAATGTGTACCTCTCCATCATGATGGACCTGTCCTCCTACTTTGGTGGCTTGTAATGGGTCTTTTCAAATGGTGCTGCAATTTCAGAAGTGCTGATCTGCAAGTTGATGTGATGTCATCATCTACTTGTGGAAAGAGAAAAACATCATAACAATGAGAAGCACAAGCAGAATCAAATGCTAATGTCTGTAGTTTCAATCCACAAAGTTTTGATTATTATAATTTGAATATTTTTGTGAAAGACATTTAAAATAAGAATCAGTCAGTCTGATCTGGGACACCCTGTGCAGTCACGTGGTCAGATTTCATTGTGATGAGACTCAGACAGACACACAATTAGGATCATCTGCCTTGTGGTTTGTTGAACGTACAAAAAAATTGCTCTGATTTACTGTTTTACATTTGTCATCTTAATATTTATTTTGACAACTAAAATGCGTGTTAAATGTGTCTATAAAATAGCTTCTGAAGGTATTGATGCTGCAAAAATGGTGGATTTAGTTAAATTTCTTTGTATTAAGCATTCAAACAGATTTCAGTACTTCTCCAATATAAATAAATATGTGACTCAATGTTCTGCTGCATTTTCAATCGTCAGTTAAACACTTGTATGAAGAATGCCAAGCTTTGTAATGGTATGCACCTCGGTGTTCAGGGAAGCATCTGCTATGAAGTACATTTGGAATCTATCCGAACTATATAACCATGATCGATGTATTGTATAATTATTATATAAGCAGTGAGCATGCTTTTGCTTCAAACGCTACGCATGTTAATGTTTTGGAGTGATAGAGGCAACCAGTTGTTTCCAACTATTTTGTCTTTAAAAATTTGACAGGAACCACACCAGAAAACCCATCATTAATGATTATAAGGCCTTTGTCAGAGTAATTCGGGGAATATCGCGAATGCACTGTGAAAGAACCTCTGTTATTTTTTTTTTTTAACGATGTGTATACAGCAAGTTGCCAAGTCAGGCGCCACTGGGCAACGGGGAACTTCTAAGTCGGCGATGTGACGTCCTGGCAATCCCTCACAACACGCAGATGGCGGTTCAAGCCCAAGTGAGCACAACATCGGATGCGGGGTGCCATACATGCGGACACTGTCCCGATTAATCCGTTTGCATAGTTGTCAAGGGGAGTGGGGTTTGCACAGGGGAGTGGGGGATGGGAGGTGTGGAGGGAAGGAGGGTCCGTGGGGACAGATGGGGGCGTGGGAGTGGGTGGGGTGTGGTAGCACAGTGTGATGGTCTGGGGAGGGGGTGGATGGTCTGGGAGGGGTGACAGGTGGGGGTGAGGAGGATCTGAGAAGGGGGTGCCCCCCTCATCCCCCCCCCCCCCCCCCCCCACGTTTGGGAGGGAAATTTTGTAATCCAATATGAACCAACAAGCATCGGCACCTTAATTGTGTGAAATACACCAAGGTACCAATATGAACCGAGGATCAGCACTTTAATTGTGTGAAATGAACCAAGGTACCAATCAATATGAGCCGAGGATGTGCTGCGATATCTTTGTTGTTAAGAAATGTGATTTTACTTTTTTGAGCTCTTTCAATCAAAGCAAGAATAAAAAGCATACTTTCCCCTTTTTCTATCATGGTATTTTACCATGGGCTTCCCGGTAGTTTACAATAATATTGACAAAAGATTTTAAATGCTCTGCCTTGTACATCTGCTTAATCTTTTCTCTATTAAAATGTAAACTTTGAGGGTTTTCTTTTTTTGCAATAATGAACTAGTATAAAACGTTTTCAATAAATGAAAGAACCATTTCCACAACCTGTATAACAACCAGCTGCAAAGTGTTCCTGCATGAAGTTTTTGTGGTCTCCATGAACGAGCAAGTCACAAACCTGGGGAAAGTTTAACGTACAAGGCTAGAGGAAGAAAATCTCCATTAAATGTCACATTACATCATTAATGTTGAAGATTAAACGGATGTATCCACGCATGGTTAAGGTTGAAATGCAAAATAGATGTTCCTTCGCTTGGATATTTGTTCTAAGGAATTTGGAATTTTTTCAGGGTGTCGGTGATCACTCGCCTCCTCTTCGCGAAATACAAGACTATGGGTCTTTACCATCCATCAACAACAAATGCTAGCAGATGAGTCCTCTGACTCAATGTTTGTATGAAATATATGGCTGGCACATTGATGCTCAGAGGGTCATTCCACTGAGACTGCAATGTTCATAGATGAGTGCGCATACATCTCAGCTATCGCAAGCAACAACCATATACATCTGATATATCTCTTAAGTCAATATCAAAGGTTTCTTATGAAATGGAGGTTCACTTGTCTAATACCTCAGATGTTTTGGAATTTTTTTCAGGTCTTATACTCACTAGAACTGGCAGCCTAGAGGTATGCACTGCACACTGACATTCATAGCTGGGTCGATATTCAAACACAGACTGTCTAGCCTAGCTTTGAATCTTGATCCATCTATAAAATGTCATCCTGGTGTCTCGCAGGCAGGGTGAGGCATCAATGTATGTGCTGTCCCTCCGATGGACATGAAACTGGGTTTCCCATTTGTAAACACTAGTTGGTGGACATTAAAGATCCCTGCATTGTGTTCTTCGCAAAGAGTAGGTGAGCTAACAGCCAAAATGCAGTAAACTCAGCATCCTGTGACGGATGGCGACCTATCCAGGATTGTATCCCGAGCTAAGAAACTGCTTCAGCAGAACCAACCATTTGTATAGAGCAAAGGTGCTCAAGACAAGACAAGACAATATTTCCTGCTTTTCAGACATCTGTCACAGCCACATACCAAGATCCACAGTATTGCTTTCTTCATCAAGCAGACTCCTTCCTTGTCTTTTTTTTTGGTGAAGCTCTTTTTTTTGGTGATAAAACCCACATTTTGGTAAAGATCTGGATCTAGATACAAGAATGTTTAAATGATTTTTCAACATTGAGTGATGGGGCTAAAAACGATACATAACAAGACATTTTAAAAAGTTGTGGATGACTTGTGACAAAACTAGATGGATGAGTTGGTTAAGTGACAAGAACAAGCTTATTACATTTTGGTTCAGGTCTGAATCCAGATCTCACCTCAGTGGATACAAAACATAAATTGTTCATCCCGGCAGAGGTATGTGCTTACCATTCTAGTGTTTTTATCTCATCATCTTGATCCAGGGTTCAAATGCCATACAATACCAGGTGCAGATCCATGATTTTAGGTTTAAAATGTTATTTTTACACAAAAAAAATTATCAGGCACAAAAATTTATATTACATTGAAAAATAGAATTTTGCCAAGCAGAGTGAAGGGAACATTTTTACGGGTATTTGTTTTTGTCATAAATTTTAAAGAGTATTCGAAATATAGACAAAAAAACGTTCTCATGCACTTGAAACGAAGTACTTTAATGAAAAAGAAATTGCTAAAAACTTAACATTTATTTTAATTATTGTCTCATAAAAATCCAATCAAATGAAAATCAGACATTTCATATAATGAAACAAATGACGTAATGGTCAAAACAAATCAATGTCTCTGAAATATTGAACACGGTTTGACATGGAAATGATCGTCGATCTGACTTACGGTTTTACCATCAGATGAACATTTTCCTTTATCATCTCAAATATGTGAATCACCAATAACAAAGATTTCTTCTCCAACATATTTGATGCCTATTGTATACCCCTGAGAATTTCCCACGGTCAAAAATCATGTTCTTGAGTCTTGAAAACAGAATGATAGAGACTCTGAATTATCTGATATTTGGGATACCATTCCACTTCTGGGTTCCTGAATGGTTAGGAGAAAAGAGGAATATCCGATGACAAATGATTTCGGCAATTCGTTAATCATCAAGTATCCACAGTGGGAACAAACTGAATGGTACAAATCAGTTCCATATTGAACGCTGCAGTCAACACCAACTGTGGTCTGAGAAATATCGGGTGATCCTACATTCCAAGACCACATCTTCGGTTCTACGTATACACGCAAATACATATGTAAAAAAAACCCCGCTTTCTACAGGAGCAGTGAGGTTTAGGGGGGCATGCACTGGGGGCCCCCTCCTGGATCCGCCCCTGATTCCACATTTTTTATGGCCTCCTCATGTACATTTTAATAACGTATACATCGATGTCTTCAACAGTTAGTACCCTCGTTCCAAACGAAATATCCGTGTAAGTTTTTCCATGAGCCTGAGACATTAGTTAGGTACCGTCGTATAATATATGATGTGTATGCAGTTTTATTGCTTTTCTGAAATTTCCTGGAGGCAGGATATTTATTTCTCCAGGAATTCTCAATGGAACACTTATACTCTTACAGCCCACAATTCCCTTCTGTATTTCAAGCAATCAACTGCAACTTTCATCAAGGTACAGTAGTGTGAAACATACACACAATAGTTTCCTTCAGTCTCTGCAGCTGGTTTCTACTCAGGCTGAGATATGTGAGTTTGGTCAATTTGTCAAAGACACCTGGTGGGAGAAACTCAAGCTTGTTACTGCTTAGAGATTCATTAAGCGAATCACAATAAATCCTACGTCTTGCTAAACTAACAAAAAATTATCCTATTCTATTTGGCATCTTGAGATGGCTGAAGAGCAGCAGGCCTTATTAGGCAATCTTGTTTAGATTTTTTTTTTCATGTCTCAGTAATTTTATTTCTTTTTTTTAATTTTCTTAACGTTTTGTTTTTCTTATGTTCATGGAGAAAGCCACAAAATCGTGCCTTTTGTCGTCTTTCCTGTTGCAACAAAGTTTGTTAGAATAATATCACAAGTATAGCTAAGTGAATGGAAGATATTGTTCAACTGTTGTATAATTATATTGTATGATATACAGTAATCGATATGTATGTTTATGGTGCAGATAGGTGGTCAAAACATGCAGATCAGAAAGCAAAATATTAAATATTAATTTTTGTTAACGCAAACATGGCCTGATTTTGACTCCATTACCCCCAGTTTGCACAATACATGCCCCTGTCCTTCCTTTACATTTATTCCCAATCTTCTTTCCCTTATCTGCTGACTCCTACTACACTTCCCTAACCTACTTCCACCTCTATTAATTTATTCACCTGCTGTCTGCACATATGCGAGAGAACATTTGTCCTTTCAACACCACTGAATTGATTTTCCATTGTACAGCATATTTATAAGACGAGTTAGAACTTATTTTGAAATGTTCATTGTAATCATCGTTGCGTTGGCATGAATAGAAATTTGTCGCTATATTAAAAGAAGATGATGATAATTCACATCCGTGACATCATCGTCTTTAGTGGGACACACTATGCAAGGGAAGTAACAAAAAGAAAAAAAAAGGAGAGACAGTAGAGGAGAAAAGACAGTAACCTGCAATTAATTAAGAGCGTTGGATGAAGTAGGATAAATGGGGATAGAAAAGAATGCAGATAGGGATGGGAAATGAAAAGAGATAATAGTGCATTGCAAGCTTGAAGCCGTAGAGGTAAGAAAGCAATTAAACGGTCTCCGGGAAGCAGTTCCATAAGCAGGAAAAAAGAGGAACAAAAGAAAGCTTGGTGTGTGAAAAGCCTGGAATGAGGGAGTTTAACCAGGAGTGGATACTTGAATAATGGATGCATCGTGAAGGAGCTGGGGAGGGTTGGAGGGATAATAGAGCAGATGGAGCTAGGCCAATAGGAGGACAGGTGGAAAAATCAGAGGCCACTGTCTTGTCTACAATACGATAACAACAAGACATCGGGGGACATGTATTCATGTTGAGAGCTTTATATTTCACAAAATCCAGGAGAGACCAATGTTATACTGGGACACCAGCCCATAATGGAGAGCAATACTCCATTGAGATATGTAGGCCTTGTAAGCTGTGATTGCTCTGATTTTTACTGGTCTACAATAGCTTCACGTTGCTGTTGTTGGGGTTCTTGGTGGGGGTCAGATTTTTGAAAAGTGCACCCATTGGTCAGACAGCTGTACACCACACCCATATCTGTCGCTCGACTCCACCCACAATAGTACCGAGACGAAATGACAGCAATCAAGCATTACGTTACACAAATTACTACAAACCTATGTTGTCATGGCCATAACGTGTCGTTTAAAAATAGCGTTATGTAATTTTTGAACGGCACCATATTGGGATTAAGCGATTCGTGACTGTGTGACGAATAGCTCATTCAGATATAACTGTGGGGAGGGTGACATGGATGAGAGGTGTCAAGTTAATTTTTTAATAGTGCATTAAATGTGTGTTTTCAAATTGGCCCGTTACCAGATTTTATCGCAGGTTATGACCACAGTGCAGTCATTATTGTTTTTCAACAAACGACCTGGAATGACGGAGGATGCCCAGGGACGTGGAGGCCAGTTTTGTAAATTAATCATCATCAGAGGCTGATGGTATAAAACACTGTAGTTCAAGAGACCACACCTGTTCCCAAGACTGACAATAAAAATAATATGCGGGATACTAACAGAAACTTTCCTCCTTCAAGATGTCTCTGATTCCTTAATATCTCTTCCTGGTTACTCCCTCCTCAGGTACGATAGACCTGAGCCTCGTCCTGGTGGTGGGGTGGCTATCTTTATCAAAAACTCTCTTCCTCACTCTCCCTGCACTGCCCCCTCTCCACCCCACCCACAGGAGTACCTCTGGCTACGGCTTCCTCTCCGCTCCCACCTTTTGTTCATATGTGTTCTGTACCGTCCTCCAAACAGTGATGACTCCATTTACATTTCTCTGTCGGACAACATGGACCAACTTCTATCAACTCATCCAAACTCTCTCTTCCTCATATGTGGCGACTTCAACTGTCATCATGCCAGCTGGCTGGGTGTGGGTTCATCTCTCACCAGCCATGGCACCTCAGCAAAGGACTTCTGCGACTCATTGGGACTGACACAATCTGTCAATTTCCCGACCCGGATCTCAGTCAATGGATTATCTTCTCTTCTAGACTTGCTTATGACTAACTTCCCTGCAAATGTCTGCTGCTCTTCTTCTGCTCCAATCGGTTCTTCTGATCATGTGCTTGTTAAAGTGGACATCTCTCTGGCCATTCTGAGAGAGCCTCCTCAGCGCCGACGAGTCTGGCATTTCACTCAGGCCGACTGGCACGGTCTGCAAGCAGCCATCAATCAACTGGACTGGTCTCCCATCTCTAATGCCTCTGACATCAATTCTTCCTGGGAATTCTTCCAAAGCAAACTGCTCTCTCTCATGTACAGATTTATCCCATCTCGTCTTCAGTTGTCTTACCCTTCCTCCCATCCATGGTACACTGAATCTTGTGGTGAGGCAGTTGCCCTGAAACAACTTGCCTTTGCATCTTGGAAGGCAAATCCAACTGAAGGCAATCTCAGTTCCTTCCACCAAGCTCGAAACAAGTGTGTTTCTACCCTCAGGAGTGCCAGGAAGCACTATCTCTCCACACTCAAGATTGAACTCTCAAACCTGTCTCCTTCCTCCAAATCCTGGTGGCGTCTTGTCAAATCCGTTTCTGGTGTTTGTTCCCCCTCCATCCCCTCCCTTACCTCAAATGGCCACACAGTTGACACCGCACGTGACAAAGCCGAATGCCTCAACTCTGTGTTTGCCTCAAAATCTTGTGTCCCAAACCCATCTCTCTCTGTTCCCACCTTTCCCAGTCGAACCCAACTGCTCTTGGACTCTGCGTCCTTCTCTCCTGACAAGGTGGATAAGTTTTTATCAAACCTCGACTCTGATACTGCAACTGGACCAGATGGCATCAGCCCTCGGGTCCTAAAATCCTGCTCTGCCGCTCTATCTCACCCTCTCTCTGTTCTTTTCACCCTCTCTTTTGCTCAAGGTCATCTGCCAGCATCTTGGAAATCAGCAAACATTACCGCTTTACACAAAAAAGGTGCAAAAACAGATCCTTGCAACTACAGACCAATCAGCCTGCTCCCAATTATCAGCAAAGTCATGGAATCCATCATTGCTTCAGATATGAAATCTTTCCTCTTCTCAATGGCTTGATCTCTGATCATCAATTTGGATTCAGACCAGGTCATTCTACTCTGGACATGTTGCTTCTGCTGTCTCAACAATGGATGGAGGTCCTCAATGCCAAACAGGAAATCAGAGCTGTCTCACTTGACATATCACGTGCCTTCGATACGGTCTGGCACCCAGCTCTGCTCACCAAACTCACCTCCTATGGTATTCAGGGAAATCTCCACTCATGGCTTGCGGATTTCCTCTCTCGTCGTAGGCAACGTGTGGCCCTGAATGGATTTCTCTCATCTTCCCTTCCTGTTCTGGCTGGAGTTCCCCAAGGTAGTGTTCTGGGCCCTGTGCTATTTCTGGTCTTCATCAATGATCTCTCCGACTCTCTGGAAAATCCTCTCTATCTCTTTGCTGATGACTCTACTATCTGCCGCTCCATTCCTCATCCCTCAGATCGGCAGTCTGCAGCCTCCTCACTCTCTGCAGACCTGGACAAAATCACAGACTGGTCAAACAAGTGGAACATGTCTTTCAATCCTGACAAATCTCACACTCTTACAATGTCTCTCTGAAAGGACCGACTGGACAACCCTCCCATCTACTTTCTCAACAATCCTCTCCAAGAAGTTCTGTCGCTCAAGCTTTTGGGTCTCACTATCTGCCATGATCTTTCTTGGGAAAACCACATTTCCAAGCTGGCCTCCAAAGCCAGTCGCCGACTGGGCATCCTCCGTCGTGCGAAGTCCTTCCTTGGCACACCTGAGCTCCTCACCACATACAAGGCTTTCATCCACAGCTCAATGGAATACTGTTCCCCCCTCTGGGCTGGTGCACCTGCCTCACACCTTGCTCGGCTTCACGCTGTTGAGGCCAAAGCTTTCAGAATCATTGGAATCTCCTGCGATGTAGTCAACTCCGAGGGCCTTTCACTCACTCACCGCAGGCAGGTTTGGTGGTCTTTCTGTCTTCTACCGACTCCTCTCCGGCCTTGCTCCCCCAGCTCTCTCTGTGCTCTGTCCCCCAAATATTCCTTCAGGTCGCACAAGTTCTGCCTGCAACCCTCTTATGGTTAAACTGCCAAAGTATAGGCTCTCTGCTCACCTTCACTCTTTCATTCCCCTTTTCTCCCGCCTCTGGAACAAACTCCCCCACTCCCTTCAATCCCACTCCTCCCTCCAGGTCTTTAAAACAGCTGTTCACCACCATCTCTTATCTTCCCCCATCGAAAACCTTTATCTTTTCTACCCCCGGTAATTCACCCCAGAGTCCTTGCAGTGTTCATATGTTTTATTCCTCTCCCACCTCCCCCCAAGTCCTCCCGATGTCCCTGCTCTCAAATGTTGTGTTTGTGTCCTTCCCCCTCTCTCCCCATCTTGTCTGCCGCTCCCCTTGTTTTTTGTGTTTTGTGTGTCGGTTTGTCTTTTTGTATGATTAATGTTAGCTCTTTCACGAGCCTCGATCTTGTATACCAAAAAAAACAAAAAAAAAAACTTCCAGAGTGACACTGAGATTTCAACAGGATATAAAATACATTTCCATTTGACAGAGCAGCATCTAATCAATTCCAGATCAAGAGAGAGTGATGCAGCTGCAATATACCTGTCAGTTGGATTGCTTATGTAGATGAGGACACAAACACTGTCTTGGGACACTCCACCCTTCACTGAGAGAGAAGAGAGGAAAGGATTCCACTGCGTGTTGAACATGTCATTCAACATGTCAGTGGTGACATGTTGAATGTGAGAGTGAAGGTGGTCAGAAAGTGAGTTAGGAAGGTGGTCTTGTATGCCACAGGCAACCAACTTGGCTAGCTAAGCAGGATGCAAGACTATGTCGAATGCTGCATGGTTGTCTCGTGAGATGGTCCTGTCCTCTTGTTTGAGATATAGGGCCTCAAACCATTGCTTAGATAGAGGCAAACAGGTCCAGAGTTGAGTGACTGGGACAGAATAAAAAAATGGCAGTCAGAGACTGGCTGTTTAGCAGAAATCATGGAGGCCATTACTTTAATTATAATTGGAAATTAGAATACTGGTCTGCTCTTGAGAGGATTTGTTATATTATTCTTTTTATGAATGGAAATTATAATGGTAGTCTTAAAGGGCAGATAGGAAGCAGCCAAAGGAAATGGAAAGGCTGAAGAGAGAAGCAGAGCAAGAATTGAGAACATGGGGACTGATGCCATTTTGGCCTGTCACCAACGCAATTTCTCCACCCTCTCATTTGAAAAAGACTTCCCTGACTTTTCCTCTCCTCAACAAAGGTTTTTGGAAAGCTACACATCTACCGAGACAATTTTGTGCAAATTTGTGTCTTGCGGAGAAGCATTAACACCCAAACTTTCAGGCGAGATCTCTAATGGATCATCGCCAATCATGTGGAGAACATGAGGGACTTCACATCACTTTTGGAGAGTTTGTTCTTTCTTTCTGAACTGATTATATTGTGAATAGTAGGCTTACACGTTTTCTGGATCATCCTCAGAGTCTTGTGTGCAGCTGCGACTGAAACATCGTCAGGCTGCAATCTACCACATGCAGTCGCCTTCACCAGCTAAGACTTTGAATTCTATAAACTAGTCATGTGATTTTCTTCCCAGGAGCATTCGAGGGGTCAGCGTGACGTCACAGTCACATGATTTTGCTTGCATACGCGACCGCCATGTTGGCAAAGGGGAAAACAAAAGCCATTTCACGCAGGATCGCACGTATTTATCGTTGTTCCCTTGTGCACAATGACTTTCACTTTCGAAGCATACTTGCTCATCTATCGCTTTATTTTGGTTGAATTTAATTATTGATACATTTAGTTCATCCAACTGTTTGCAATGTCCTCTCAGCATATGGAACATTTGTCAGGTGAGGCATTGGCCAGATATTGAGTGAAACTTCAATTAATTCGGCTTGATTCTTGTCCCTACCAGCATTCGACTACCTGTTAAATGTAGCCATAAGCCCAGATCACATGGTAAATGTAGCCATCAGCAAAGAACACATCTTAAATGTAACCATGAGCCCAGAACATATGTTAAATGTAGCCATCAGCCCAGATCACATGTTAAATGTAGCCATCAGCCCAGAACACATGTTAAATGTAACCATGAGCCCAGAACATATGTTAAATGTAGCCATCAGCCCAGATCACATGTTAAATGTAGCCATCAGCCCACATCACATGTTAAATTTAGCCATAAGCCCAGAACACATGTTAAATGTAGCCATCAGCCCAGAACACATGTTAAATGTAACCACGAGCCCAGCACACATGTTAAATGTAGCCGACAGCCCAGATCACATGTTAAATGTAGCCATAAGCCCAGCTCACATTTTAAATTTAGCCATAAGTCCAGATCACATGTCAAATTTAGCCATAAGCCCAAAACACATGTTAAATGTAGCCATACACCCAGATCACATGTTAAATTTAGCCATAAGCCCAGAGCACATGTTAAATGTAGCCATAAGCCCAGAGCACATGCTAAATGTAGCCATAAGCCCAGATCACATGTTAAATTGCTTTCTGTCTTTCCCTCGCGGTCCCCATGTACTGTCTTTCCCTCGCGGTCCCCATGTACTGTCTTTGTCTTTCCCTCGCGGTCCCCATGTGCTGTTTTTGTCTTTCCCTCGCGGTCCCCATGTACTGGCTTTCCCTCGCGGTCCCCATGTACTGTCTTTGTCTTTCCCTCGCGGTCCCCATGTACTGTCTTTGTCTTTCCCTCGCGGTCCCTATGTGCTGTCTTTGTCTTTCCCTCGCGGTCCCCATGTGCTGTTTTTGTCTTTCCCTCGCGGTCCCCATGTACTGTCTTTCCCTCGCGGTCCCCATGTACTGTCTTTGTCTTTCCCTCGCGGTCCCCATGTGCTGTTTTTGTCTTTCCCTCGCGGTCCCCATGTACTGTCTTTGTCTTTCCCTCGCGGTCCCTATGTGCTGTCTTTGTCTTTCCCTCGCGGTCCCCATGTGCTGTCTTTGTCTTTCCCTCGTGGTCCCCATGTACTGTCTTTGTCTTTCCCTCGCGGTCCCCATGTGCTGTTGTCTTTCCCTCGCGGTCCCCATGTACTGTCTTTGTCTTTCCCTCGCGGTCCCCATGTGCTGTTTTTGTCTTTCCCTCGCGGTCCCCATGTACTGTCTTTCCCTCGCGGTCCCCATGTACTGTCTTTCCCTCGCGGTCCCCATGTGCTGTTTTTGTCTTTCCCTCGCGGTCCCCATGTGCTGTTTTTGTCTTTCCCTCGCGGTCCCCATGTACTGTCTTTCCCTCGCGGTCCCCATGTGCTGTTTTTGTCTTTCCCTCGCGGTTCCCATGTACTGTCTTTGTCTTTCCCTCGCGGTCCCTATGTGCTGTCTTTGTCTTTCCCTCGCGGTCCCCATGTGCTGTTTTTGTCTTTCCCTCGCGGTCCCCATGTACTGTCTTTGTCTTTCCCTCGCGGTTGTCAGCTCTTTCACGAGCCTCGATTCAGTATAGAAAAAAAAACAAAAAAAAAACAAATTTAGCCATAAGTGCAGAACACATGTTAAATGTAGCCATAAACCCAGATCACATTTTAAATGTACCCATAAGCCCAGATCACATGTCAAATTTAGCCATAAGCCCAAAACACATGTTAAATGTAGCCATACACCCAGATCACATGTTAAATTTAGCCATAAGCCCAGAGCACATGTTAAATGTAGCCATAAGCCCAGAGCACATGTTAAATGTAGCCATAAGTGCAGAACACATGTTAAATGTAGCCATAAACCCAGATCACATTTTAAATGTAGCCATCAGCCCAGATCACATGTTAAATGTAGCCAGAAGCCCAGAACACATGTTAAATGTAGCCATCAGCCCAGAATACATGTTAAATATAACCATGAGCCCAGAAAACATGTTAAATTGGTGAGGTGTTCTGGATGTCTTTTTGTTGAATGTGTTTTAATGAATGTTTCCCCCTGTACTGTCTTTCCCTCGTGGTCCCCCTGTGCTGTGTTCCTGGATGTCTTTTTGTTGAATGTGTTTTAATGAATGTTTCCCCCTGTACTGTCTTTCCCTCGCGGTCCCCCTGTGCTGTGTTCCTGGATGTCTTTTCGTTGAATGTGTTTTAAGGAATGTGTTCCCCCTGTACTGTCTTTCCCTCATGGTCCCCCTGTGCTGTGTTCCTGGATGTCTTTTCGTTGAATGTGTTTTAATGAATGTGTTCCCCCTGTACTGTCTTTCCCTCATGGTCCCCCTGTGCTGTGTTCCTGGATGTCTTTTTGTTGAATGTGTTTTCATGAATGTTTCCCCCTGTACTGTCTTTCCCTCGTGGTCCCCCTGTGCTGTGTTCCTGGATGTCTTTTTGTTGAATGTGTTTTAATGAATGTTTCCCCCTGTACTGTCTTTCCCTCGCGGTCCCCCTGTACTGTGTTCCCGGATGTCTTTTTGTTGAATGTGTTTTAATGAATGTTTCCCCCTGTACTGTCTTTCCCTCGCGGTCCCCCTGTGCTGTGTTCCTGGATGTCTTTTTGTTGAATGTGTTTTAATGAATGTTTCCCCCTGTGCTGTCTTTCCCTCGTGGTTGTCAGCTCTTTCACGAGCCTCGATTCAGTATTTATAATAATAAAAAAATAAAAATAAATAAAAAGTAGCCATAGGCCAGATCACATGTTAAATGTAGCCATCAGCCCAGATCACATGTTAAATGTACCCATACACCCAGATCACATCTTACATGTAGCCATCAGCCCAGAACACATGTTAAATGTAGCCGTCAGCCCAGAACACATGTTAAATGTAGCCATAAGCCCAGATCACATGTTAAATGTAGCCATAAGCCCAGATCACATGTTAAATTTAGCCATCAGCCCAGATCACATGTTAAATGTAGCCATAAGCCCAGATCACATGTTAAATTTAGCCATAAGCCCAGAACACGTTAAATTTAGCCATAATCCCAGAACACATGTTAAATGCACCCATAAGCCCAGATCACGTGTTAAATTTAGCCATCAGCCCATATCACATATTAAATGCAGCCATCAGTCCAGATCACCTGTTAAATTTTGCCATCAGTCCAGATCACATGGTAAATGTAGCCATCAGCAAAGAACACATCTTGAATGTAGCCATCAGCCCAGATCACATGTTAAATGTAGCCATCAGCCCAGATCACATGTTAAATTTAGCCGTAAGCCCAGAACACATGTTAAATGTAGCCATCAGCCAAGAACACATGTTAAATGTAACCATGAGCCCAGAACACATGATAAATGTAGCCAACAGCCCAGATCACATGTTAAATGTAGCCAGCAGCCCAGATCACATGTTATATGCAGCCATAAGCCCAGATCACATCTTAAATGTAGCCATCAGCCCAGATCACATGTTAAATGTAGCCATAAGCACCGAACACATGTTAAATGAAGCCATAAGCCCAGATCACATGTTAAATGTAGCTATCAGCCCAGATCACACGTTAAATGTAGCCATCAGCCCAGATGTTAAATTTAGCCATAAGCCGAGAACACATGTTAAATGTAGCCATCAGCCCAGAACACATGTTAAATGTAACCATGAGCCCAGAACACATGTTAAATGTAGCCGACAGCCCATATCACATGTTAAATGTAGCCATCAGCCCAGATCACATGTTAAATGTAGCCATCAGCCCAGATCACATGTTAAATGTAGCCATAAGCACAGAACACATGTTAAATGTAACCATGAGCCCAGCACACATGTTAAATGTAGCCGACAGCCCAGATCACATGTTAAATGTAGCCATAAGCCCAGCTCGCATTTTAAATTTAGCCATAAGCCCAGAACACATGTTAAATTGACTCGTGGTGGTCCCTCTCGGCTCTCCCCCCGTTGGTATTTTTGTGCACATAAGATTGTTCACGGTTCTGTTTAAATATTATTTAAATATGTATAACCTTTCCCCTTCAGTGTTTTACTCAGTGGTATTTTACAACACGCTGTTTTTCTTCCTATTTAAAAGGCTTTTCTCAATTTCCTCTCCAACTCATTCCACCTCAAAAAAATGAAATTCAATATCTTATACGTCTCCCTCACTACATGGTCTAAATTCACATTCATTCCATCCCTCCTCCATCATTCTGAACCGGATTGCTAACTTGAAAATCACAACAAACCCAATTTGTTTTCAATGTTCGTCTTTCATTAATCATCCACTTTCTAAACTCCCCTCTTGCCCCTCCCATCCAAATCTCTCCCCTTGCACCTACACTCCTAAACTCCCCCCTTGCCCCGCCACTCTTAAACTCCCCCCCTACCCCTCCACTCCTGAACTCCCCCCTTGCCCTTCCACTCCTGAACTCCCCCCTTGCCCTTCCCCTCCTAAACTCCCCCCTCACTCCTCCCCTTCAAAACTCCCCCCCAACCCCTCCCATTCAAATCTCCCCCCATACCATTCCTCTCCAATTCTCCCTCCTCCCCCCTCCTCCTCAAAGCTGCCTCCTCCCCACTTCGTCTCCCTTCTATCTCATACCTCCACCCCCCCCCCCCCCAACCTTCTTCTTTCCTCTGCCCCCCCTCAAACAACCCCTCTCTGTGCCTCATCCCTTCACCTTCAAACCTTTCATCCTCCTCATCCTTCCCTTTCTTGGAACTCTTCTGCAATCGCTGACACACTAACAACTGCTCTCCCTACCTCCCCCTCTCATCCTTCATCTTACCCGACTCCTCCCCTCCCCTGTCCTGTACCCGATGCTCCCCCTCTCTCTTCATTAACGGTATGGACCTGAAACATCCGGGGCCTTCGCTCAAACCTGACTGATCTCTCCATACAGGTTGCTTCTGACAATCCAGACTTGATCTGCTTAACAGAGACTTTCCTCCTTCAAGATGTCTCTGATTCCTTAATATCTCTTCCTGGTTACTCCCTCCTCCGGTATGATAGACCTGAGCCTCGGCCTGGTGGTGGGGTGGCTATCTTTATCAAAAACTCTCTTCCTCACTCTCCTTGCACTGCCCTCTCTCCTCCTCACCCCCAGGAGTACCTCTGGCTACGGCTTCCTCTCCGCTCCCACCTTTTGTTCATATGTGTTCTGTACCGTCCCCCAAACAGTGATGACTCCATCTACATTTCACTGTCTGACAACATGGACCAACTTCTATCCACTCATCCCAACTCTCTCTTCCTCATATGTGGTGACTTCAATTTTTTTTTTTTTTTTTTTTTTTTTTTTGTATACAATATCGAGGCTCGTGAAAGAGCGAACATTAATCACATGAACACACAGAAAGACAAACCGACACATAAAACATATAACATAGGGAGCGGTAGACAAGATGGGGAGAGAGGGGGAAGGACACAAACACAACATTTGAGAGCAGGGACCGAGAGACATGGAGACATCGAGAGATCTGAGAGAGGGCGAGGGCTTTGGGGGGGGGGGGGGGCGTGGGAAGGGGGCAGTGGGAGAGGTATAAAACATATGGACACTGCCAGGACTTCCAGGAAAGAAGTTGGAATTTCAAACAAGGTGGATCTGGGGTGAATTAGCGGGGGTAGAAAAGATCAAGGTTTTGGATGGGGGAAGATAAGAGATGGTGGTGAACAGCTGTTTTAAAGACCTGGAGGGAGGAGTGGGATTGAAGGGAGTGAGGGAGTTTGTTCCAGAGGCGGGAGAAAAGAGGAATGAAAGAGTGAAGGTGAGCGGAGAGCCGAGATTTCGGCAGTTTAACCATCAGAGGGTTGCTGGCAGATCTTGTGCGACCTGTAGGAATATTTGGGGGACAGAGCACAGAGAGAGCTGGGGGTGCAAGGCCGGAGAGGAGTCGGTAGAAGACAGAAAGACCACCTACCTGCCTGCGGTGAGTGAGTGAAAGGCCCTCAGAGATAGCTTCATCGCGGGAGATTCCAATAATTCTGAAAGCTTTGGTTTCAACAGCGTGAAGCCGAGCTAGGTGTGAGGCAGGAGCACCGGCCCATAGGGGAGAACAGTATTCCATTGAGCTGCGGATGAAAGCCTTGTATGTGGTGAGGAGCTCAGGTGTGCCGAGGAAGGACTTCGCACGACGGAGGATGCCCAGTCGGCGACTGGCTTTGGAGGCCAGCTTGGAAATGTGGTTTTCCCAAGAAAGATCATGGCAGATAGTGAGACCCAAAATCTTGAGCGACAGAACTTCTTGGAGAGGATTGTTGAGAAAGTAGATGGGAGGGTTGTCCAGTCGATCTTTTCGGAGAGACATAGTAAGAGTGTGAGATTTGTCAGGATTGAAAGACATGTTCCACTTGTTTGACCAGTCTGTGATTTTGTCCAGGTCTTCAGAGAGTGAGGAGGCAGCAGACTGCCGATCTGAGGGAAGAGGAATGGAGCGGCAGAGAGTGGAGTCATCAGCAAAGAGATAGAGAGGATTTTCGAGAGAGTCAGAGAGATCATTGATGAAGACCAGAAAAAGCACGGGGCCCAGAACACTGCCTTGGGGAACTCCAGCCTGAACAGGAAGAGGAGATGAGAGAAACCCATTCAGGGCCACACGTTGACGACGACTAGAGAGGAAGTCCGCCAGCCATGCGTGGAGATTTCCATGGATACCAAAGGAGGAGAGTTTGGTGAGCAGAGCGGGGTGCCAGACCGTGTCGAAGGCACGTGATATGTCGAGGGAGACAGCTCTAATTTCCTGTTTGGCATTGAGGACCTCCATCCATTGTTGAGACAGCAGAAGCAGCATGTCCAGAGTAGAGTGACCTGGTCTGAAACCAAATTGATGATCAGAGATCAAGCCATTGGAGAAGAGGAAAGATTTCATATCAGAAGCAATGATGGATTCCATGACTTTGCTGATAATTGGGAGAAGGCTGATTGGTCTGTAGTTGCTAGGATCTGTTTTTGCACCTTTTTTGTGCAAAGCGGTGATGTTGGCTGATTTCCAAGCAGATGGCAGTTGACCTTGAGCAAAAGAGAGGGTGAAGAGAACAGAGAGAGGGTGAGATAGAGCAGCAGAGCAGGATTTTAGGACCCGTGGGCTGATGCCGTCGGGTCCAGTTGCAGAATCAGAGTCGAGGGTTGACAGAAACTTTTCCACCTTGTCAGGAGGAAAGGACACGGAGTCCAGGAGCAGCAGGGTACGACTGGGTATGGTGGGTACAGAGAGGGATGGGTTTGGGACACAAGATTTAGAGGCAAACACAGAGTTGAGGCATTCAGCTTTTTCATGTGCGGAGTCAGCTGTGTAGCCGTTTGAGGTAAGGGAGGGGATGGAGGGGGAACAAACACCAGAAACGGATTTGACCAGACGCCACCAGGATTTGGAAGAGGGAGACAGATAAGAGAGTTCGGTCTTGAGAACGGAGAGATATTGTTTCCTGGCTCTCCTGAGGGTGGACACACACTTGTTTCGGGCTTTGTGAAAGGAAATGAGATTTCCTTCCGTTGGATTTGCTTTCCAGGAGACGAAGGCAAGTTGTTTCTGGGCAACAGCCTCACCACAAGATTCCGTGTACCATGGACGGGAGGAAGGGTATGACAACTGAAGACGAGATGGGATAAATCTGTGCATGAGAGAGAGCAATTTACTTTGGAAGAATTCCCAGGATGAGTTGATGTCAGAGGTGGTAGAGATGGGAGACCAGTCCAGATGATTGATGGCTGCTTGAAGACCGTGCCAGTTGGCCTGAGTGAAATGCCAGACTCGTCGACGCTGAGCAGGCTCCCTGAGGATGGTCAGAGAGATGTCCACTTTAACAAGGACATGATCAGATGATCCGATCGGAGCAGAAGAAGAGCAGCAGACATTTTCAGGGAAGTTAGTCATAACCAAGTCCAGAAGAGAAGATGTTCCGTTGACTGAGATCCGGGTCGGGAAATTGACAGATTGTGTCAGTCCCAGTGAGTCGCAGAAGTCCTTTGCTGAGGAGCCATGGCTGGTGAGAGAGGTACCCACACCCAGCCAACTGGCATGATGACAGTTGAAATCACCACATATGAGGAAGAGAGAGTTGGGAGGAGTAGATAGAAGTTGGTCCATATCATCAGACAGCGAGATGTAGATGGAGTCATCACTGTTTGGTGGACGGTACAACACACATATGAACAAGAGGTGGGAGCGAAGGGGAAGCCGTAGCCAGAGGTATTCCTGGGGGTGAGGTGGAGAGAGTGCAGTGCAGGGCGAGTGAGGAAGAGAGTTTTTGATAAAGATAGCAACCCCGCCTCCAGGACGAGGCTCAGGTCTATCATACCGGAGGAGGGAGTAGCCCGGGAGAGATACTATGGAATCAGAGACATCATAAAGGAGGAAAGTTTCTGTTAAGCAGATCACGTCTGGTTTGACAGAAGCAACCTGTATGGAGAGATCAGTTAAGTTTGAACGAAGGCCCCGGATGTTTGAGGTCCATACCGTTAATGAAGAGGAAGGGGGAGCATCAGATACAGAACAGGGGGGAGGAGGGGTAGGGTAAGATGTGGAAGAGGTGGAAGAGGTAGGGAGAGCTGTTGAAGGTGTGTCAGAGATTTCAGAATAGCTCGGAGAAAGGGAAGGATGGGGCGGACAAAAGGTTTGATGGTGATTGGGTGAGCCACAATGAGGTGTTATTTGAGGAGGGGGAAGAGCGAGGCAGAAGGTTGGGGGAGATGGAGGTGAGAGTTTGAAGGGGGAAGAAGCGGGGAGGACGCTTTGAGGAGGGGGAGTGAGCGGGGGGAAATTGAGAAGCAATGAGGGTGGGGAGATTTGAAGGGGAGGGGTGAGGGGGGAGTTTGGGAGGGAAGGGACAAGGGGAGGGATTTGAAAGGGATGGGATATGGGGGAGATTTGGAGGGGAGGGGTGAGGCAGGAGTCTAGGAGGGGAGGGGCGAGGGGGCGTCTTGGCGGGGAGGGGTGAGGGAGTAGTTTAGGAGGGAGGGGGCAAGGGGGGAGATTTGAAAGGGATGGGTGATGGGGAAGATTTGGAGGGGAGGGGTGATGGGGAAGATTTGGAGGGGAGGGGTTATGGGGAAGATTTGGAGGGGAGGGGTGAGATTGGATTTTTGAAAGTGTACGATTTATGGGAAACGAACATTTATTGCAAAATGAGTTTCTTGTGACCTTCGAGTTAAAAATACGTTTAAGGACGCTGGATGGAGGATGGAGTGCAGGAGAGTTTAGGGAATGTAGAACAAAGGCACTATAGGAGATGGATATTTTTTTTGGGATGAATTGATTTGGTGAGCAAGTCGAAAGCAGCCTTTTAAAGAAGAAGAAGAAAAAGGTGTTATAAAATATGACGGAATACATAACTTGAGGGGAAAGTGTAAACATTGAAGGTTAATGAGTGAAAACTATCTGGGGAAATGGGGGAGAAACACGTGGTCGAAGAACGAACGAACGAATAAGAATGAATAAACGAATGAGAACAGAGAAGGAAATGTTTTTTTTTTTTTTTTTTTTTTTTTTTTGAGTTGAGATTTACACAAGGAAGTAGGCTATGGGTGAAAAGACTTGGAATACAGAGAACGAAAGTTATTGGATCACAAACGACGGACCACTGAGAGAAAAACAAAGCCTCAAGGTTGTACAGTGCACACTGTACAAGGCCTTGCTCGCGACACGGCAAACAGACGATCAATTTATGAAAGATAAACACCGAGAAACAACCAAAGTTGCACACAATAACTTCACACACCGAAAGATAAATACAGTTTCGACAAAATACAATTGTGAACAGACAACTTCGAAAAACGTGGAGACCGTGTGGAGCTTCGAAAATCCCTGCCGCCGTCTCCAAGATCTCGCGAGATCGGCCTTGTCATCATGCCACCTGGTTGGGTGTGGGTTCCTCTCTCACCAGTCATGGCACCTCAGCAAAGGACTTCTGTGACTCACTGGGATTGACACAATCTGTCAATTTCCCGACCCGGATCTCAGCCAATGGAGTATCTTCTCTTCTAGACTTGGTTATGACTAACTTCCCTGCTAATGTCTGCTGCTCTTCTTCTGCTCCAATCGGTTCTTCTGATCATGTGCTTGTCAAAGTGGACATCTCTCTGGCCATTCTCAGAGAGCCTCCTCAGCGTCGACGAGTCTGGCATTTCACTCAGGCCGACTGGGACGGTCTTCAAGCAGCCATCAATCGTCTGGATTGGTCTCCCATCTCCACTGCCTCTGACATCAATTCTTCCTGGGAATTCTTCCAAAGCAAACTGATCTCTCTCATGCACAGATTTATCCCATCTCGCCTTCAGTTGTCTTAACCTTCCTCCCGTCCATGGTACACTGAATCTTGTGGTGAGGCAGTTGCCCTGAAACAACTTGCCTTTGCCTCTTGGAAGGCTAATCCAACTGAAGGAAATCTCAGTTCCTTCCACCAAGCTCGGAACAAGTGTGTGTCTACCCTCAGGAGTGCCAGGAAGCACTATCTCTCCTCACTCAAGAATGAACTCTCAAACCTGTCTCCTTCCTCCAAATCCTGGTGGCGTCTGGTCAAATCCGTTTCTGGTGTTTGTTCCCCCTCCATCCCCTCCCTTACCTCAAATGGCCACACAGTTGACATCGCACGTGACAAAGCCGAATGCCTCAACTCTGTGTTTGCCTCAAAATCCTTAGTCCCAAACCCATCTCTCTCTGTTCCCACCTTTCCCAGTCGAACCAAACTGCTCCTGGACTCTGTGACCTTCTCTCCTGACAAGGTGGAGGAGTTTTTGTCAAACCTCGACTCTGATTCTGCAACTGGACCAGATGGCATCAGCCCACGGGTCCTAAAATCCTGCTCTGCCGCTCTATCTCACCCTCTCTCTGTTCTTTTCACCCTATCCTTTGCTCAAGGTCATCTGCCAGCATCCTGGAAATCAGCAAACATTACCGCTTTACACAAAAAAGGTGCAAAAACAGATCCTTGCAACTACAGACCAATCAGCCTGCTCCCAATTATCAGCAAAGTCATGGAATCCATCATTGCTTCGGATATGAAATCTTTCCTCTTCTCCAATGGCTTGATCTCTGATCATCAATTTGGTTTCAGACCAGGTCACTCTACTCTGGACATGCTGCTTCTGCTGTCTCAACAATGGATGGAGGTCCTCAATGCCAAACAGGAAATCAGAGCTGTCTCCCTTGACATATCACGTGCCTTCGATACGGTCTGGCACCCAGCTCTGCTCACCAAACTCTCCTCCTATGGTATCCATGGAAATCTCCATGCATGGCTTGCGGACTTCCTCTCTGGTCGTAGTCAACGTGTGGCCCTGAATGGATTTCTCTCATCTCCCCTTCCCGTTCAGGCTGGAGTTCCCCAAGGCAGTGTGCTGGGCCCTGTGCTTTTTCTGGTCTTTATCAATGATCTCTCCGACTCTCTGGAAAGTCCTCTGTATATCTTTGCTGATGACTCCACTCTCTGCCGCTCCATTCCTCTTCCCTCAGATCGGCAGTCTGCAGCCTCCTCACTCTCTGAAGACCTGGACAAAATCACAGACTGGTCAAACATGTGGAACATGTCTTTCAATCCTGACAAATCTCACACTCTTACTATGTCTCTCCGAAAAGATCGACTGGACAACCCTCCCATCTACTTTCTCAACAATCCTCTCCAAGAAGTTCTGTCGCTCAAGCTTTTGGGTCTCACCATCTGCCATGATCTTTCTTGGGAAAACCACATTTCCAAGCTGGCCTCCAAAGCCAGTCGCCGACTGGGCATCCTCCGTCGTGCGAAGTCCTTCCTAGGCACACCTGAGCTCCTCACCACATACAAGGCTTTCATCCGCAGCTCAATGGAATACTGTTTTCCCCTATGGGCTGGTGCTCCTGCTTCACACCTGGCTCGGCTTCACGCTGTTGAATCCAAAGCTTTCAGAATCATTGGAATCTCCCGCGATGAAGCTATCTCTGAGGGCCTTTCACTCACTCACCGCAGGCAGGTAGGTGGTCTTTCTGTCTTCTACCGACTCCTCTCCGGCCTTGCTCCCCCAGCTCTCTCTGTGCTCTGTCCCCCAAATATTCCTACAGGTCGCACAAGATCTGCCAGCCACCCTCTGATGGTTAAACTGCCGAAATCTCGGCTCTCTGCTCACCTTCACTCTTTCATTCCTCTTTTCTCCCGCCTCTGGAACAAACTCCCACACTCACTTCAATCACACTCCTCCCTCCAGGTCTTCAAAACAGTTGTTCACCACCATCTCTTATCTTCCCCCATCCAAACCTTGATCTTTTCTACCCCCACTAATTCACCCCAGATCCACCTTGTTTGAAATTCCAACTTCTTTCCTGGAAGTCTTGGCAGTGTCCATATGTTTTATACCTCTCCCACCCCCCCCCCCCTTCCCATGCCTCCCCCCCAAAGCCCTCTCCCTCCCACAGTTCTCTCGATGTCTCCATGTCTCTCGGTCCCTGCTCTCAAATGTTGTGTTTGTGTCCTTCCCCCTCTCTCCCCATCTTGTCTACCGCTCCCGATGTTATTTGTTTTGTGTGTCTGTTTTGTCTTTCTGTGTGATTAATGTTCGCTCTTTCACGAGCCTCGATCTTGTATACAAAAAAAAAAAAAAAAAAAAAAAAAAAAATGTAACCATGAGCCCAGCTCACAGTTTAAATTTAGCCATGAGCCCAGATCACATGTTAAATGTAGCCATAAGCCGAGATCACATGTCAAATTTAGCCATAAGCCCAGAACACATGTTAAATGTAGCCATCAGCCCAGATCACATGCTAAATTTAGCCAGAAGCCCAGAACACATGTTAAATGTAGCCATCAGCCCAGAACACATGCTAAATATAACCATGAGCCCAGAAAACATGTTAAATGTAGCCATAGGCCAGATCACATGTTAAATGTAGCCATCAGCCCAGATCACATGTTAAATGTAGCCATAAGCTCAGATCACATCTTACATGTAGCCATCAGCCCAGAACACATGTTAAATGTAACCATGAGCCCAGAACACATGTTAAATGTCGCCGTCAGCCCTGGTCACATGTTAAATGTAGCCGTCATCCCAGAACACATGTTAAATTTAGCCATAAGCCCCAAACACATGTTAAATGTAGCCATAAGCCCAGATCACATGTTAAGTGTAGCCATAAGCCCAGATCACATGTTAAATTTAGCCATCAGCCCAGATCACATGTTAAATGTAGCCATAAGCCCAGATCACATGTTAAATTTAGCCATAAGCCCAGAACACATGTTAAATTTAGCCATAATCCCAGAACACATGTTAAATGCACCCATGAGCCCAGAACACATGATAAATGTAGCCAACAGCCCAGATCACATGTTATATGCAGCCATAAGCCCAGATCACATCTTAAATGTAGCCATCAGCCCAGATCACATGTTAAATGTAGCCATAAGCACCGAACACATGTTAAATGAAGCCATAAGCCCAGATCACATGTTAAATGTAGCTATCAGCCCAGATCACATGTTAAATGTAGCCATCAGCCCAGATCACATGTTAAATTTAGCCATAAGCCCAGAACACATGTTAAATGTAACCATGAGTCCAGAACACATGTTAAATGTAGCCGACAGCCCAGATCACATGTTAAATGTAGCCATCAGCCCAGATCACATGTTAAATGTAGCCATCAGCACAGAACACATGTTAAATTTAGCCAACAGCCCAGATCACATGTTAAATGTAGCCATAAGCCCAGCTCACATTTTAAATTTAGCCATAAGCCCAGAACACATGTTAAATGTAGCCATAAGCCCAGATCACATGTTAAATGTAGCCATAAGCCCAGATCACATGTCAAATTTAGCCATAGGCCTAGAACACATGTTAAATGTAGCCATACGCCCAGATCACATGTTAAATTTAGCCATAAGCCCAGAACACATGTTAAATGTAGTCATAAGCCCAGATCACATGTTAAATTTAGCCATAAGTGCAGAACACATGTTAAATGTAGCCATAAACCCAGATCACATTTTAAATGTAGCCATCAGCCCAGATCACATGTTAAATGTAGCCATCAGCCCAGATCACATGCTAAATTTAGCCAGAAGCCCAGAACACATGTTAAATGTAGCCATCAGCCCAGAACACATGTTAAATATAACCATGAGCCCAGAAAACATGTTAAATGTAGCCATTGGCCAGATCACATGTTAAATGTAGCCATCAGCCCAGATCACATGTTAAATGTAGCCATAAGCCCAGATCACATCTTGCATGTAGCCATCAGCCCTGATCACATGTTAAATGTAACCATTAGCCCAGAACATGTTAAATGTAGCCGTCAGCCCTGATCACATGTTAAATGTAGCCATAAGCCCAGAACACATGTTAAATGTAGCCGTCAGCCCAGAACACGTTAAATTTAGCCATAAGCCCCGAACACATGTTAAATGTAGCCATAAGCCCAGATCACATGTTAAATGCAGCCATCAGTCCAGATCACCTGTTAAATTTTGCCATCAGTCCAAATCACATGGTAAATGTAGCCATCAGCAAAGAACACATCTTGAATGTAGCCATCAGCCCAGATCACATGTTAAATGTAGCCATCAGCCCAGATCACATGTTAAATTTAGCCATAAGCCCAGAACACATGTTAAATGTAGCCATCAGCCAAGAACACATGTTAAATGTAACCATGAGCCCAGAACACATGATAAATGTAGCCAACAGCCCAGGTCACATGTTATATGCAGCCATAAGCCCAGATCACATCTTAAATGTAGCCATCAGCCCAGATCACATGTTAAATGTAGCCATAAGCACCGAACACATGTTAAATGAAGCCATAAGCCCAGATCACATGTTAAATTTAGCCATAAGTGCAGAGCACATGTTAAATGTAGCCATCTGCTCAGATCACATGTTAAATTTAGCCATAAGCGCAGAACACATGTTACGTTTAGCCATAAGCCCAGAACACATGTTAAATGTAGCCATAAGCACAGAATACATGTTAAATGTAGCAACAAGCCCAGATCACATGTTACGTTTAGCCATAAGCCCAGAACACATGTATGTTAAATGTAGCCATAAGCCCAGATAACATGATACATTTAGCCATAAGCCCAGAACACATGTTAAATGTAGCCATCAGCCCAAAACACATGTTAAATGTAGCCATAAGCGCAGATCACTTTAAATTTAGCCATAAGCCCATATCACATGTTAAATTTAGCCATAAGCGCAGATCACGTTAAATTTAGCCATAAGCCCATGTCACATGTTAAAAGTCTAGCCCTGTTGGTGGAACAATCACAACAGTACAATCCCAATGTTGAAATTAGTGGGCATATTGAGTTGAACTTTTTAGATTTTCTTTAGCTTCCATTTTACATGACTACCGTAAACTAAAGTAAACTATGACATCCCTAACCCGATATGAAATGTGCTGAACAAACGTCGGTATAATCCGACTTGGGCTCCCTGTAGTATCTTTCGTGCTGCGATTGACAGATTTTACCCATACTAGGGCATGCCCGTACTATATATATATCTAAAATTATATCCCCCCCCTCTATTTACATGAAATGGTTTGGTCCATGAAATGTTTTGGTCCATTCGCAACGCCAAAGCGAACGGCGAACGGCTTGCGAGTACAGTGACAATCCCCCCCCCCCCCCCTCTATTTACATGAAATGGTTTTAATTAGTTTTAAAACATAGTTTAACGCCAACATATGGCATGCCCGTACCCGTACTATCCGTAATGGCGCACGCTCTCACAGGAGCTCCGGAAGGTCGCATATCGCAGGAAAGCGAAAGAATCGCAAATTAGTTTTAATTAGTTTTAAAACATCGTTTAACGCCAACATAGCGCCAACATAGTTTGCCGACGGGAAATAAATGAATACGCTCTCAAATGTGCCATCCGAGGCAGAGTCTGTTCGCCACGTTCGGCACACGTGATAGCTCGCTGCTCTCTGATTGGTTGAATCGTTTTTTGGACATAGCTCGGTAACTACTTCTGCGATTAATTTAAAACCTTGAAAAGGCACATCCTCGGGTCCCCAGCAATATACCTGGCAAGTTTCAAGTATATCGGACCGGTAGTTGTCGAGAAACAGCGGTCACAGACAAACGTACATACAAACATACAAACATACAAACATACAAACATACAAACATACAAACATACACACAGAGATTGCTGGAATTATAGATAGATAATTCTTCTCCCAGGTTCAATAGCTTTGACTTGGTATCAAATTTTTTAAAGTTCAGACTCTTTTGCTTTATTGTTCGTGTAATTGAAGACACAGCAACTTTTGACCAAGGCTGCAATTACAGAAATATCGAAAGAAGAAAATATACATGCAACCTACGAACGTAACAAGTGCAAATCAGGTACCGGTACCGGTATACAGACATTTGGTGGATTGGTACTCAATTTGAAAATTGGTGAAGATTTCAATCCAGATGCAGATACGATAATTTGTTAGTTATTCTTCACCATTGAGTGATCGGGCTAAACCCAATATATTTAATATTAAACCCCATTATTTTGTTTCCTGGGAATGCTCCGTCTCCGAATATGCTCGATGAATGTGGTGAAACGGGAGTAAAGGAGGATGTTCCATGGATGCAGCCAATGCTTCAGGGTGACCAGAGCGGTGGTTAAAACAAAATAAATATTCCACCGGCAAAAAGTGATCTTAAAATGGAGGGAAGAAAAAAAAATAACCCCGGGAAGGAGAAACGTTCGTCGGATTTGGTGAGGAGCAGGTGATGACGAAGCACTCTGCTGATAGTCCTCAGCCCTAAGGGAAACCAAAGAACAGTGAAGTACAGTATTCACTAGCTCCACGCTATCGCGCCCTTTTAGGCTTTAGCTCCTGACACCCTCGAGAAACGTAAGAAACGTAACACAGCACAGCTCAAAATCTCCTCTTCTTCTTCATTCATCCTCCTGCTTGCCTCACGACTCACGTACTCCGAGTTGATTGGTTGTTCCTGGTTTTAAAACACGCCCCACTAACTTGATTCTTGCCTGCACCATCTGTTCATGTTGAAAATGATGCGTGTAAAACTAGACGTTACTACAGTATCATGATACATTGCAATGGAAAATTGGATATTAAAAAGAAGCAAAAATAACAAAGACGCTGTAGCGGCGTTTCGTCTGGCACGGCCTTCTTCGGGACGTCCGCGATTGGACCAGCACCTGCACGGCCTGCCAACGGGCCAAGGTCCACCGACACACCCAGGCCCCGCTGGCACCTTTCACCGTGCCCGAACGACGTTTCGACCACGTCAACGTGGATCTGGTGGGCCCCCTCCCCCCGTCACGGGGGTTCACACACCTGCTCACCATGGTGGACAGGACCACCAGGTGGCCGGAGGCCGTTCCCCTCGTCTCCACCACCACCGCCGACGTGGCGCAGGCTTTCATCGCCACCTGGGTCGCCCGCTTCGGCGCACCGGCGGACATCTCGTCAGACCGCGGACCACAGTTCACCTCCGAGCTGTGGGGCGCGGTCGCCCGCAACCTGGGGGTCAAGCTCCACCGTACTACGGCCTACCACCCCCAAGCAAACGGGTTGTGCGAGCGTTTCCACCGCTCCATGAAGGCCGCGCTCATGGCCGGCCTTCAAGACGGCGGTTGGGCCGACCGGCTGCCGTGGGTCCTTTTGGGCCTTCGCACGGCCCCCAAGGAGGACCTCCAGGCATCCACCGCCGAGCTTGTCTATGGCCAGGTGCTACGCGTCCCGGGCGAATTCGTGCCCGACGCTACCAGTCCCTGGTCCGCAGCTCACCAGCGCTCGGACCTCCAGGAGGCCGCCCGACGGTTTGCCCCCGTGCCAACATCCCACCACGGTGACCCCCAGTCCTACGTCCCCCCAGCACTCCGCACAGCGGAGTATGTTTTTGTGCGTCACGACGCACATCGGTGGCCTCTCCAGCCGCCGTACGACGGGCCCTTCCGGGTGCTGCGACGGGACGACAAGTCGTTCGTCATCGACATCGGCGGCAGGTCGGACCGGATTGCAGTGGACCGCCTCAAGCCGGCGCACGTGGACGTCGACCACCCACCACGGGTGGCCCTTCCGCCGCGGCGAGGCCGCCCCCCGTCCACGGTGCCCCCCACTCGACCGCCCACCACCTCACGACCCCTCCCACGACCCGCCAGGGGTCGCTTCGGCCGGGTCATCAGGACCCCCCTCAAATTGACCCTGCCGGTGCAAGTCGATTCTGGGGGGACGTGTGTAGCGGCTGCCGCTGGGTTTTCACAATCGCCTTGCACCTATCAAGGACGCGGAGCGATCACCATGCCGGGCTCGTCCAGGACGCCCGGGCAGGCCCGCGCTCAACTTGCCAGGCCTCGGTCGGGACGCCCGGGCATGCCCGGGCATGCCCGGGCAGGCTCGCCCTCAACTTGCCAGGCCGCAGCCAGGACGCTGGGCCACGCCCCCTGGCGCCGGGCCTGGGCAAACCCCCTGGGAGAATAGATATATATTGCTGACCGATAAACGGGTTTTCAGAGTGCCTGAGTGTTTGATTTCATTAAAGCAACTCGGATGAATTCTAGCTTTTTGTCGCGTCCATTCTTCCGATCGACGTGGGAGCCCCAGCTCCTACAACGCTATATATTTATTTATGTATTTATGTATGTATGTGTGTATTATTAGCTCACCTGGAACATTGTTCCGGGGAGCTTAATATGCCATGGTGGGTCGTCCGTCGTCAGTCCGTAAACGCTTGCAACTTCTTCTCCGAAACCACTGATGAGATTGGGACGAAACTTTGCACAAATTATATTTGTTATGTTGTGACTAAAGTTTGTTCACGTCATGAAAAAAAAATCGGGGTTTAGGGAGGGTCTAGCAGGGGTAAAAGTGGGTCCAGGTCAGAAGTCAGAACTGTACTGTCTTTGTTTATAAAGATGCGGACATGCAGAGAGCATCAAGCACCATCTGTATTCCAGGCAACGGCAACGCAGGCCTCCTCGGCCCCGTCCACAGTGGCCTCGGCCCCGTCCGCAGTGGCCTCCTCGGCCCCGCCCACAGTGGCCTCGGGCCCGCCCACAGTGGCCTCCTCGGGCCCGCCCACAGCGGCCTCGGCCCCGCCCACAGTGGCCTCCTCGGGCCCGCCCACAGCGACCTCCTCGGCCCCGCCCACAGCGACCTCACTCGGCACCAGCCACCAATTCCGTACGACGAGCTGTCAGCTGTCACACGCCAGAATGAGAGGACGTGAAGGTTCGTAATGTGCGAGTACCGTGTCTGCGGTAAGGCGAGCTTTGACTCGTTCGAATGCTTCCAGCCTCACAGAGCAGATGTGCCCCGCATTTACTGCTTACCTTAGACTTCCGGCCGAGATTTTACGTCGTATATTTTATTTTGCCCATATCATGATCTCAATCTCAATTAATCAAGTTAAAGTAACAAAAAAAGGAACGCTTGTGGTGGACACGAAAGCTCACTGGCGCGAGGGCATCATTCCGCGCACCGAGTGGGCGGCGGCCACGCCCAAGGGGTAGGCGTGGCCGTGGGATATACACCGGCCGCGCAGCCCGGAACGCTCCAGTGTTACAGTGGAGCTCTTGAATAAAGACTCTTACAACTTACCGCGTTGTCCGCTTCCTCCTTGCTTACAAGCAGCGTGCGTAACACCGCGCTTCATTGGTGACCTCCGACGTTCTGGTCAGCCGTCACTGACCACCCGAACCCGCCACAGCCATGGCAACCAACGCGGTAGCGATAAAGCTCCCCGAGTTCTGGGAAGCTCAGGCAGAGATCTGGTTCCTGCAGGCCGAAGCCCAGTTCAAGCTTCGAGGCATCACGGCGGGCGAGACACGCAACTGCCACGTTGTCGCCTCCCTCGGGGCCGGCACGGCCGCCCGCGTCGTGTCGGTCCTGAGGAACCCACCGGCCGCCGATAGGTACGAGGCGATCAAGCGTCTCCTCCTCGCCACGTTCGGCCTCACGGTGGACGCACGGGCCGATCGCCTCTTGGACCTCCCCGAGCTCAGTGACACGCGACCGTCGGTCCGAATAGATCATATGCTGTCGCTCATGGGTGACGAAACCTCGAACGCTCTATTCCGGGCGTTATTTCGATGCCAGCTGCCGGCACGAGTACGCCTCGCGTTGGCCGGTTCTGCGACAACGGAACCCCGAGCGCTCGCGGCCGAGGCCGACAAGTTCTACGTGGCTTTGGGCACGCAAGCGAGTTTCAGTGCGGCCGTAGCGGCTCCCGAGCCCGAAACTGCTGCGGATGCCCACCCCTACTACGCGACGCACCACGTCGCCGCTGAACCTCCTGCGGGTGCCCACCCCTACTCCGAGGGGCGCCTCGTGGCGGCCGCCATGCCCCGCCCAGCACCACCGCGGAAACCACAGCCTCCGGCTTCGCCACAAACCTGGTGCCATTTCCACGCTAGGTTCGGCCACGAAGCCCGGCAATGTCGCCCGCCGTGCTCATTCGGCAGGTCGGGAAACACCCGGGCCGGCCCTCGGTAGTGGCACTGAGCGCCGGCCGATTAAACAGCCTCCTGTACATAACGGACACCTTATCCGGGCGCCGTTACCTGTGCGACACGGGAGCACAGGTGAGTGTCGTTCCCGCCGGTACATCCGACAAGCAGACCGCGGGCCGGGGTCCCGCTCTGCTTGCTGCCAACGGTACGCCCATTCGCACATATGGAAAACGCTGCCTTTCTCTGCGGTTCGGAGGGCAGGTTTTCCGATGGTCGTTCGTGACTGCCGACGTGCCGATGGCACTGCTTGGCGTGGACTTCCTTTGTGCCAATGGCCTCTTAGTGGACGTAAAGCACAGAAGGCTTGTCCAGGCTGAGATGTTCAGCTCGCTCGCGTGCGCGCTGCCCGCCTCGTTGAGCAGCTCACGGAGCGGCTCATCGAGCGGCTCGCCGAGCGGCTTGCTGAGCGGTTCGGTTCCGGCCAGGTTCATCTGCACGCTTTCGGCAGCGGACGAATTCACCCGCCTCCTCGCCCGTTTCCCGGCCCTCACGAGGCCCACCTTCTCGGCGGGGACCGTCAAGCACGGGGTGGAGCATCACATCCCCACCGCCGGGCCACCGGTCTACGCCCGGGCACGCCGCCTCGAGCCGACGAAGCTCGCGGTTGCTAAAGCCGAGTTTGCTATGCTGGAGCGCCTCGGCATCGTGCGGCGCTCCGAGAGTGCTTGGGCGTCGCTGCTCCACATCGTGCCCAAGCCCGGCGGGGGATGGCGACCGTGCGGGGACTACCGCCATCTCAACGACGCCACCACCCCCGACCGCTACCCCGTCCCCCATATTCAGGACTTTTCTGCCCGCTTGGCGAATATGTCCTTCTTCTCGAAGGTGGACCTCATACGCGGTTACCACCAGGTCCCCGTCAGGCCGGAGGACATCCCGAAGACGGCTGTCATCACGCCGTTTGGTCTTTTCGAATTTCTTCGGATGCCCTTCGGTTTGAAGAATGTGGCTCAGGCATTCCAGCGCCTCATGGACAGCATCTTGCGCGACTTGGCTTTCGTCTACGTCTATCTGGATGACATGCTTGCCGCAAGCGCGTCTCGCGAAGAGCACCTCCACCATCTCCGCACGCTCTTCGAACGCCTGGGCCAGCACGGCCTGATCGTGAACCCCGCCAAGTGCCGGTTCGGTGTCGCTGAAAGCGACTTTTTGGGGAACCATGTCACCAGGCACGGGGCCGTCCCCCTACCGGCCAAGGTGGAGGCGGTGAAGGGGTTTCCGCGCCCCCGCACGATCAGGGGGCTCCAGGAGTTCCTGAGCATGGTAAACTTTTACCATCGGTTCCTGCCCCGCATCGCCCAGCTCCTGCGCCCCCTGCACGAGGCCCTCCGAGGGAAGCCGGGCAAAGGTGACGTCACCTGGACCGAGCAGATGGACGCGGCATTTGTGGGCGTGAAGCTCGCCTTGGCTAACGCCACCATGCTCGCGCACCCGGTGCCCGATGTACCGATCGCCCTCACCACCGACGCCTCGGACTACGCGATGGGCGCGGTGCACGAGCAATGGGTGCGTGGAGCTTGGCAACCGCTGGCGTTCTTCAGCCGGCAGCTTCGCCCGCCCGAACGCCGGTAGAGTACCTTCGACCGCGAGTTGCTCGGGCTCCACCTGGTGGTCAGGCACTTCCGCCATCTGCTCGAGGGCCGTACGTTCACGGCCTTCGTCGACCACAAGCCACTGGTGTTCGCGATGGGCAAGGTCGCCGAGCCGTGGTCGGCCCGGCAGCAGCGTCACCTCTCGGCCGTGTCCGAATACACGACAGACATCCAGCACATCGCGGGGAAGGACAACCTGGTGGCGGATTGCCTTTCCCGGTCTGTTGCCCACGCAGTCCACCTCGGCATCGACTATGCCCGGATGGCGGCGGACCAGGCCGCCGACCCCGACGTCCAGGCCTTGCGGACCCCCGTTACAGGCCTCCGCGTCACCGAGGTGCCGTTCAACGGCGTGGGCACGGCCCTCTTGTGCGACGTCTCCCTCGGGCGGCCTCGCCCCATCGTGCCCGCGGGCTGGCAGCGCCAGATTTTCGACGCCATCCACGGCCTGTCCCACCTGGGCACGAGGGCCTCCCAGAGGTTGATCGCCGACAAGTTTGTCTGGCATGGCCTCCGGAAGGCGGTCCGCGGCTGGGCCAGGACATGCCTCGCGTGCCAGCGCGCGAAGGTGCACCGACACACCCAGGCCCCATTGGCCCCGTTTGCGGTGCCGGAACGTCGGTTTGACCACGTTCACATGGACCTGGTTTGACCTCTGCCCCCCTCGTGGGGTTTCACCCACGTCCTGACCATGATGGACCGCACCACCCGGTGGCCGGAGGCCGTGCCTTTGGCGTCAACGATGGCGGCGGACGTCGCGCAGGCATTCATCGCCACCTGGGTCGCCCGGTTCGGCGCCCCCTCGGACATCTCGTCCGACCGCGGCTCCCAGTTCACCTCGGAGCTCTGGGGCGGTCGCGCAGGGGCTCGGGGTCCAACTGCACCGCACCACGGCCTACCACCCCCAGGCTAACGGCCTGTGCGAGCGGTTCCACCGCTCGTTGAAGGCCGCGCTCCGGGCGACCCTCTGCGACGGCGGCTGGGTTGACAGGCTCCCCTGTGTGCTGCTGGGCCTCCGGACGGCGCCCAAGGACGACCTGCGTGCATCCGCGGCAGAGTTGGTCTTCGGGCAACCGCTGCGGGTGCCGGGCGAGATCCGCGGCGGAGTTGGTCTTCGGGCAACCGCTGCGGGTGCCGGGCGAGTTCCTCCCCGACTCCACGGCACCATGGTCCGCGGTGCAGGAGCGCTCCGCGCTGCAGGAGACCGCCCAGAGGTTCGCCCCGGTGCCCACGGCACACCACGGGCACCCACCGACGCACGTCGCCCCGGAGCTTCGCACCGCGGAGTACGTCTTCGTCCGGCACGACGCCCACCGGACACCACTGCGGCCCCCGTACGACGGGCCTTTCCGCGTGCTGGAGACCGGGGTGAAACATTTCACCTTGGACATCGGCGGCACTCCTGACCGTGTCTCCATAGACCGCCTCAAGCTGGCCCACCTCGACGTGGACCACCCACCGCTGGTGGCTCGGCCCCCGTGTCGGGGCCGCCCCCCGGCCGGCGCACCCCCAGCACCGCCCGGCCCCGCCGGCACGCCGCCCCCCGAGCCTGCACCCATCCCGGGTGCAGCCGGAGGCATCCCAGCTGGCATCCCTGCACCCCGCCAGTCGCCAGAGGGCGCTTCGGCTGGGTCATCCGTTTGCCCCGCAAACTGGCCCTCCAGGTGCGTGGATATTCTGGGGGGGCGCGTGTGGCGGACACGAAAGCTCACTGGCACGAGGGCATCATTCCGCGCACCAAGTGGGCGGCGGCCACGCCCTAGGGGTAGGCGTGGCCATGGGATATACACTGGGCACGCAGCCCGGAACGCTCCAGTGTTACAGTGGAGCTCTTGAATAAAGACTCTTACAACTTACCGCGTTGTCCGCTTCCTCCTTGCTTACAAGCAGCGCGCATAACACCGCGCTTCACGCTGATGAATATGAGTAAGTCACAAATGTTTCTTAGGTTATCTTTAAATATATAAACATGATAGTATTTGTTAAAGAAAAAAATTCAAGAAGAAGAAGAAGACGTATTGGTCACAAACACATACAAACCACATATAATATGTTTGCTCCATTATAATAATAAAAAAGATGTTGTGGCGGACACAATGCCGGCGGGTCATAATTCCGCGCACCAGTGGGTGACGCGAGCGACCGGGCATGGAAGCAAGGCTCGGGCCACGCCTGGAGCAAAGGAGTCATGAGGCTTAGGGGTTGAACTGAAATACATGCCCCGCCTTTCGGCCGACCGGCCACGCCCGAGGGCATATATACGCGGGCTCGAAAGTCGAGCCCGCCCAGTGCTTACGTGCGAGCCTTGAATAAAGTGTTTGGTTTTGTTCAATGCGTGGTGGCCTACCTTCTTGGCAAACGAGCTGTGTGTCCATAGCACCACACTGGTGACCCCGACTGGTTCAGCCGTAGCTGACCCCTGAACGCGCCATGGCTACCAACGCTGTCGCCGTCAAACTCCCGGAGTTCTGGGAAGCACAGGCCGATGTTTGGTTTGTGCAAGCCGAGGCCCAATTCCAGCTCCGGGGCATCACAGCGGACGACACCATGTACTTTCACGTGGTCGCCCCCCTCGGGCCCGGCACTGCCGCCCGCGTCGTGTCCTTCCTTCGGCACCCGCCGGGTACCCACAAGTACGCGGCGCTCAAACGACTTCTCATCACCACGTTCGGGCTCACAGAGGCCGACAGCGCCGACCGGCTCCTGGACCTTCCCGCCCTCGGCGACACACGACCGTCCATTCGGATGGATTATATGTTGTCCCTTCTTGGAGACAAACGCCCGGATTTCCTTTTCCTAGCGCTTTTCCTCTGCCAGCTACCTGCGCAGGTACGACTCGCGCTGGCCGGTTCGGCTATAACGGAACCCCGCGCCCTGGCCAGAGAGGCGGACAAATTTTTCGCGGCCTGCGACACGCGGCCGACGCATAGTGCTGCCGTAGTGGATCCCGGTGCGGAGGCTTCTGTGCCCCCTGAGTCTCTCGTGGCCGCTGCTACGCCCCGCCCACCACCGCCGTCACCGCCAATGCGGCAGCCACCACCGCAAACCTGGTGCTATTATCATGCCAGGTTCGGCCGCAAGGCCCGGGCGTGCCGCCCGCCGTGTTCTTTCGACGGGTCGGGAAACGACCGGGCCGGCGCTCACTTGCGGCCATGAGCGTCGGCCATTCCGGCAGCCTCCTTTTCATCAAGGACACCTCGTCTGGTCGTCGCTTTCTGTGCGACACTGGAGCGCAGGTAAGCGTCCTCCCTGCCTCCGCGTCCGACAAGCAAGCCGCGGGACGGGGCCCCGCCTTGCTCGCTGCCAACGGAACTCCCATCCGCACATTCGGGAAGCGTTGTCTCTCGCTGCGGTTCGGGCAACAGCGCTTCCAATGGTCTTTCGTCACCGCCAGTGTGCCAATGGCCCTGCTTGGTGCAGATTTCCTTTGTGCGCATGGGCTGTTGGTGGTAGACGTTAAGCGCAGACGCCTCGTCCAGGCCGAAACCTTCAGCTCGCTCGCTTGCTCGCTGAGCAGCTCGCTGAGCGGCTCACCGAGCGGCTTACCAAGCGGCTTGCTGAGCGGTTCCATCCCGGCGAGGTTGGTCTGTACGCTTCCGGCAGCGGACGAGTTTACCCACCTCCTCGCCAGATTCCTGGCGCTCACGCGGCCCACCTTTTCAGCGGTGGCCGTCAAACACGGGGTGGAACACCATATTCCCACCGTCGGACCACCGGTCTACGCCCGAGCGTGCCGCCTCGACCCAACGAAGCTCGCCGTTGCGAAGGCGGAATTCGCCACTCTGGAGCGGCTGGGCATCGTCCGGCGTTCCAACAGCGCATGGGCCTCACCGCTGCACATTGTGCCCAAGCCCGGCGGTGGATGGTGGCCGTGCGTTGACTACCACCAGCTAAACGATGCCACCACCCCCGACCGCTACCCGGTCCCGCACATTCAAGACTTTTCCGCCCGGTTGGCGAAAACGACAATTTTTTCCAAGGTGGACCTCATCCGGGGCTACCACCAGGTGCCCGTCAAACCGGAAGACGTACCGAAGACGGCCGTGAGAACACCTTTCGGCCTCTTCGAGTTCTTGCGGATGCCTTTTGGGTTGAGAAATGCGGCCCAGGCGTTCCAGCGGCTCATGGACAGCGTCTTGCGCGACTTGTCCTTCGTCTACGTCTACCTGGACGACATCCTAGTCGCGAGCGCGTCCCGGGACGAGCACCTTCTCCATCTCCGCACGCTCTTCGAACGCCTGGGCCAGCATGGCCTGATAATCAACCCCGCGAAGTGCCGGTTCGGCGTCACCGCTATCGACTTCCTGGGGCACCGCATCACCAGGCACGGGGCCATTCCTTTACCGGCCAAGGTGGAGGCGGGGAGTTTCCCGCACCCCCGCACGATCAAGGGGCTCCAGGAATTCCTGGGCATGGTGAATTTTTATCACCGCTTCGTGCCCCGCGTCGCCCAGCTCCTGCGCTCCCTGCACGAGGCCCTCCGGGGGAAGCCGGGCAAAGGTGATATCGCCTGGACGGAGCAGATGGACGCGGCGTTTGCGGGCGCGAAGCTGGCCTTGGCCAACGCCACCATGCTGGCGCACCCGGCGCCCGATGCACCAATCGCCCTCACCACCGACGCATCGGATTACGCCGTGGGCGCGGTGCACGAGCAGTGGGTGAGTGGTGCTTGGCAGCCACTGGCGTTTTTTATCCGGCAGCTCCGCCCGCACGAACGCCGGTACAGCACCTTCGACCGCGAGCTTCTCGGGCTCCACCTAGCGGTCCGAAACTTCCGCCATCTTCTCGAGGGCCGCCCGTTCACGGCCTTCGTCGATCACAAGCCCCTGGTTTTCACGATGGCCAAGGTCGCCGAGCCGTGGTCGGCCCGGCAGCAGCGTCACCTCTCTGCCGTGTCTGAATACACGATGGACATCCGACACGTCGCGGGTAAGGACAACCCGGTGGCGGATTGCCTTTCCCGGTCCGTCGCACACGCGGTCCACCTCGGGATCGACTATGCCCGGATGGCGGCGGACCAATCCGCCGACCCCGGCGTCCAGGCCTTTCGGACCGCCGTCACGGGCCTCCGCGTCACCGAGGTACCGTTCGACGTCACGGGCACTGCCCTCTTGTGCGACGGCTCCCTCGGCCGGCCTCGCCCCATCGTGCCCGCTGGCTGGCAGCGCCCGGTTTTTGACGCCATCCACGGCCTGTCCCACCCGGGCACGAAGGCCTCCCAGAAGCTGGTCGCGGCAAAGTTCGTCTGGCGTGGCCTCCGGAAGAACGTCCGCGACTGGGCCAGAACGTGCCTCGCGTGCCAGCGCGCAAAGTTCCACCACCACAACCAGGCCCCTTTGGCCCCGTTTACAGTGCCCGAGCGTCGGTTCGACCATGACCACGTCGACTTGGTGGGACCTCTGCCCCCCTCGCGGGGTTTCACCCACCTCCTCACCATGGTGGACCGCACCACCCGGTGGCCGGAGGTTGTGACATTGGCGGCGACGGCTGCGGCTGATGTCGCGCAAGCTTTCATCGCCACTTGGGTTGCCCGGTTCGGCGCCCCCTCGGACATCTCGTCCGACCGCGGCCCCCAGTTCACCTCGGAGCTCTGGGGAGCGGTGGCGCAAGGGCCCGGCGTCAAGCTGCACCGCACCACGGCCTACCACCCCCAGGCCAACGGCCTGTGCGAGCGCTTCTATCGCTCGATGAAGGCCGCGCTCCGGGCCAGCCTCCGCGACAGCAGCTGGGCCGACAAGCTCCCCTGGGTCCTACTGGGCCTCCGGACGGCGCCCAAGGACGACCTGCGCGCATCCTCGGCGGAGCTGGTTTTCGGACAACCGCTGCAGGTACCGGGCGAATTCATCCCCGACTCCACGGCACCTTGGTCCGCAACGCAACAGCGCTCCACCCTTCAGGAGACCGCAAGGAGGTTCGCCCCGGTGCCAATGGCGCACCATGGTTGCCCACCCTCACACATCGCCCTGGAGCTTCGCATGGCGGAGTACGTTTTTGTCCGGCACGACGCCCACCGGGCAGCACGGCGGCCCCCGTACGACGGGCCCTTCCGCGTGCTGGAGACAGGGGACAAGCACTTCACCGTGGACATTGGCGGTACTCCAGATCGCATCTCTGTGGACCGCCTCAAGCCGGCCCACCTCGACCACCACCCGCAAGCAGCTCGGCCTCCGCGTCGAGGCCGTCCCCCGGCGGGCGGGCCCCCGGCACCCCCCACCCCCGCTGTCCCGCCACCCCCCAGCCCTGCACGCATCGCCAGAGGGCGATTCGGCCGGGTCATCCGGCTTCCCCGCAAGCTCACCCTTCAGGTGCGCGGGAATTCTGGGGGGACGCGTGTGGCGGACACAATGCCGGCAGGTCATAAATCCGCGCACCAGTGGGTGACGCGAGCGACCGGGCGTGGAAGCAAGGCTCGGGCCACGCTCGAAGCAAAGGAGTCATGAGGCTTAGGGGTTGAACTGAAATACATGCCCCTGCTTTCGGCCGACCGGCCACGCCCGAGGGCAAGGCGTGGCCTCGGGATATATACGCTGGCTCGAAAGTCGAGCCCGCCCCATGCTTTCGTGCGAGCCTTGAATAAAGTGTTTGGTTTTGTTCAACGCGTGGTGGCCTCCCTTCTTGGCAAACGAGCTGTGTGTGCATAGCACCACAATGTCATTGAAACTTGAATACATCTATTAATTACATACTATTGAAACCCGACTACATTGATTAATTACGTCCAATTAAAACCAGAGTACGTCTATAATAATTACATGTTATTGAAACATGAGTGCATCTCGGTGTGTAGGAGTAATTACTTCCGGGGCCCGGTCATGATTTCGGGGGAGCACAGAGCTCTCAGGGCGTTTTTTGGATGAGATCGACAGGAACCGGACAGGACCGGTGGTGAAGATCATGCTGTAACTTAGACAAAGGTTCAAGTGGACAGTCAGCCACTCCCTTCTCGTGGAGACCAATCGTCTAGTCAGTGGTTCAATGGGTTGAACCCTATCCCCTCGGGAGGTGTGAGGGGGGGGGGGGTGATAATGGGGAGTAGTTCCAGAGATGAGGCGGATGAGGCTCAGCCATCAGCTAACAGGGCCTCATGAGGATCTTGTGTGAAGAGGGCAAGGTCCCGGCAGGATAGTAGTGACGGGTCCGACGCTCTTGCTGCGGGCAAGGCCGGAGTAAGTCAGGATGATTTGAATGGGGAATTTCCCATTATAATTTCGACTTTAGAGGGTTCTAAACCCCTGTGCTCCGAGAATCTAATCCAAATGGCTTCCCTGATCAAGAGTGAATTGGGAAACGTCATCAGTGCTAAAAAGCTCAGATCTGGGGACATGCTAATTCTTTGTAAATCTGCTTCCCAGCGTGACAAGGCCTTGCGAGCCTCTCTTTTTGGTGGCAGTCGAGTCTCCTGCCTCATAACTAGATCGCTGCGGGAAAGTCGTGGTGTGATTTATGGTATTGCCCCATCGGTCGAAATAGCTGACATAAAGATCCACTTAGCTGAAATGGGAGTTGTGGATGCCCGCCGGCTCACTGCAATAAGGGAAGCGGTGAAGGTGGAAACATCATCGGTGGTTATATCCTTTGCCAGCCTGGCTCTTCCCCCCAAAGTGTTTCTGGGTTATGAGGAATATGTCCCCCCTCCACGAAGATGCTACAAGTGTCAGAAGTTTGGCCATACTGCTCCATCTTATAGGGGTAAGCAGCATTTCAGCAGGTGCTATGGAGACCACGATCGTGGGGATTATACTAGTTCCAAGATGTTCTGCACCAACTGTGGTGGGGAGCACAGCACAGCCTATAGAGGGTGCCCTGAATTCCAGAGGGCCATCCAGATCCAACAAATAAAAACATCAGGGAAGCTATCCTATGCCGAAGCCGTCCACAAGGTCCCCAAGGTCAAGGCCCCTGCAAAAGGCATCATCCCGGCCCCCAGAATTGTAGTCCAGGCCCCAACTCTAACAAGATCGGTGGGAGTCCAGACCGAGACGAGTGATCAAGAATGCCAAACCGAGGGGTCAAGAACCAGTATGGGCATGAACTTTTCAAGTCGTTAATTGTGCAGCCCAAGCCAAAAGAAGAACAGAGAAAATAGGCATAATCTCTGTCGCAGCACAGAAGCATCTGGGTTGGAGGGGGATTTCCTCCAAGGAGATCAATAAGTTATTCAAGTCCGGTGCTATGAGCAACTCTAGGCAGTTGCAGGATTCATCCATGGAGTGATGAGAATAATTCAGTGGAATGCAAGAAGTTTAGAGGCCCATGGTGATGAATTAAAAAAGTTTGTTATTGACTGAACACCCCGACCTGACATCATATGTATTCAAGAAACCTGGCTCAAAAGTCCCAAGCAATTCTGGATCCCTGGTTATACCTTCGTCCGCAAAGATAGAGTGAGGGGGAGTGGAGGAGGTTGCGGGGTTTTTGTTAAGCTTGGTATTTCCTTTGAGGAAATGGGTTGTGATGCCGAACTGGAATCGATTGTAATCAGGGTTCCCGGCTCGAGGGAAGGTCTATCGATCATAAACCTATACAATCCCTGCAAATCATTGAATCTCGGTATGCTCCAAGCGGTGCTCAGGAAGTGTGAAGGTGTCTTAATCTGGTGTGAAGACTTCAATAGCCATAACTCTCTTTGGGGCTCTAATATTATGGATAAAAATGGTGAGTGCATCGAAAGCATCATTGAGGAGTTTGACTTGGTGCCGTTAAATGATGAAAGTGGGACCTGCTTAAATCCATCCTCGGGGAAAACCTCCCCCCTTGATCTCACCTTCATCTCTTTGTCTGCAGCAGCAAGATGCAAGTGGTGGATGCACGGGGATAATCTGGGGAGCGACCACTTTCCAGTGTTCACAAATCTTTTATTTGAAAGGGACATCAAGGCTGCTGGTGGCCCTCCCTCCTGGAATTTCTCCAAGGCCGACTAGGCTTCCTTTTCTCATCAGTGCTTTGAGGGAGTGAGGGAAGATCTTGCAAGTGGGGAACACTGCAGACTTCAACAGCTCTTTAGTTCAGACCATGAAGGCCATCGCCCAAGGAACAATCCCTACCTGCAGAAGCTCATCGGGCAGGAAAACCAAAGTGCCTTGGTGGAATGTCAAGTGCAGAAAGGCCATCCGGGAAAGGAGGGAGGCTCTGAAGAAAGTGAAGAAATCCTTAAGGATGTATGACGTAATAGAGTACAAGAGGAAAAGAGCCCACAGGCCCTGCGGTCATAAAACATGCCAAGACTGCTTATTGGCGGTGCTTCTGTTCAGTCATTAGCCCGGACTCCTCTCTTCAATTCGTTTGGAGGAAGGTCAAATCCATGAGCGGTATTAAAGATGGGGGAAGGGTCATCCCTGTACTCATTTCTCCTGATGGAACCTCCTCCACGAATAAGGACAAGGCTGAGGCCTTTGGCAAACCTTTCTCTGACTTGATTAGAGAAAACAACACTGACAGGGAGTCCAAGGTGTCCAGGTTCCACTTCCAGACCCAGCATAGAGAAATCATCAATGACTGGTGTCCCGAAAATTCTCCTCCAAACCTGGACTTCTCCCTCTGGGAACTTAGGCAAGCGGTTCATAAATGTAGGAACAGTGCACCTGGCTCCGACCTAATGACCTTTCATATGTTCATGGATATGGTAGACAAGGTGTTGGGCATGTTTCTCGGCCTATTTAATAGAGTTTGGTCTTTTGGAGAACTTCCCCATAAGTGGAAACACTCTATAGTCGTCCATCATTAAAGCGGGGAAAAATCCCCAAAACCCATCGTCATACTGCCCTATCTCCCTCATCTCGGTGGTAAGCAAATTAATGGAGAAGATGGTGAACAATCGCCTGGTTTTCTTCCTTGAATGAAACAACCTGTTGAATGAATCCCAGAGCGGATTCCGAAGGGGCCGTTCAGCTATCGACAACATTGTTTTATTGGCTAACGAGGTGAGAAAATCCCTCAATCATCAGCGGTCACTTCTTGGTGTTTTTCTGGACATTCACAAAGCGTATGATACAGTTTGGCAGAAATGCCTGCTTTACAAGCTGCACCATCTCGGTGTCAGTGGCAAAATGTTTTGGTGTATCCGGGATTTTCTGGCCACCAGTTCATTTCAAGTGAGAGTGGGGCAGACCCTCTCTTCGTACTTTTATCTGAAAGAAAGAGTCCCCCAGAGCAGCTGCTTAAGCCCTACACTTTTCAACATTATGATCAATCACATAGCCTCCCTCCCAGGGATCCACGGCAAGCTGCTGTTTGCGGACGACATAGCCTTGTGGGTCCAGAGTAAAAACATAGCTTTTGCGTTCAGGAAACTTCAGGCTGATATCGGCTTGATGGAGCTGTGGGCCCAAAAGTGGGGGTTCCAGTTCTCTGGGCCCAAATCCAAGTTCGTAATTTTTTCCCGCAAGAGGATGATCCAGGACACGTCAATATCAGATGGTGGAACCATCCTCAGAGCATCTTCTGAAGTGTCGTTCCTGGGTTTTGTTTTAAACAAGGGGCTTACGTGGAGCTCCCACGTTAAGAAGGTCACAGTCAAATGTGCCAAGGGCCTAAATCTAATTTGACCCCTCCCTGGCACTTCCTGGGGAGCCCACCAGGGAAGTCTTTTTCTCCTGTACAAAGCCCTTATCCGCCCTCATCTGGACGATGGTAGCCTGGTTTTTTTCAGACATGTCAAAAACCAACCACAGAAAACTCGAAGCCATTCAGGCTAAAGCCCTGCGTGTCTGTCTGGGTGCTTTCGTGAGTACGCCTATCTCTGCCCTTTTGGTGAAAGCCAGTGAGATGCCTCTATCCCTCCGCTTGGAGGTGTCCCGGCTAAAATTCTGGGCCAAATCTATATCCTCTGGGGCCAATCACCCAGTTCAAGCTGTTTTTTCAAGCTGTTGGGAGTATTAGGCATGGGGCAAATAGCTAAATTCCGCTCCCTTTGGATTGGCCTGTAGGCGGGTAGCGGGTGAAATGGGTCTGGACTCCTTGCCCATTGAGTCCGTCAATAAAGTTCCAATCTGGCCCCCTTGGACTCTTACTATGCCTCAAATCCACCTGGATCTATGGGGGAGAGTTGACAAGGATAACCCCTCTGCATCCTGCATCCAGGCGATCGAGTTCATCCATTCGGTTTGGAGTCGATCTCTCCACGTTTACACGGATGGTTCTAAAGTCCCTTCCCTTGGGAGAACTGTGGCGGCAATATGTATCCCTGATGTTAAGGTGACAAAGGCTAAGAGGTTATCTGATCATCTCTCCGTCTTCGCAGCGGAACTCTTTGCTATTGTATTGGCACTGGCATAACTAATCGAGTTCAACCCTCTCAGTGCCGAGATCTTTTCTGATTCCCTCTCTGCACTAAAGGCACTAGTTTCCACAGGAGGGATGCAGATTTGACCAGGTGCTCGAAGTACTGCACCTAATCAACATAGCCAGTTGGAGAGGATCTGTGCTGGATCCCCGCTCATTTAGGCATCGGAGGAAACGAGGCCTGAGATATTGCAGCCAAGTGAGCGCTCACATCCGAATGTGTCACCCAAATCCCTTTGGGACCTTCGGAAATTGTGAATGTGGCCAGGGGCAAGATCGTTAAAAAAATGGCAATCCCAGTGGGACACCACCACGAAGGGTAGGTTCTGTTACAGGGTGAATCCAGAGGTGACCCCCCCCCCCCTTTTTTCGGCTCCCTCAGTTGTCCCGCAGAGACCAGGTGGCTCTCTCCAGGCTTAGACTTGGGCACTGTCGCCTTAATTCGTATCTTCACTTGATAGGGTGTCACCATTCCGGCACTTGCGACGCCTGTAGGGAACCCAAAGATTTATCCCACTTATTTCTGGTATGCCACCAATACGACGGACCTACACTACCGGTCAAAAGTTTTAGAACACCTCAATTTTTCCAGTTTATATTGAAATTTACACAGTTTAATCTCTCAAGGTACTCTGAAATTGAGCATAGAACAAATACACAATTGGAGATAAAAAATGAAATCATAGAATCATTTTGTTTACCAAAATTCAATTTAATTTTTTGACTCAGCAAAGTAGCCACCTTTTGCAGATATAACCGCCGAACACACTCGTGGCATTCTTTCTACAATGGAAATCAAATATTGTTCGGGAAGTTCTTCCCAACACTGTTGCAGAAGTTCCCACAAATGTGTTGCACTTGCAGGTTGCTTTGCTTTCACCCTTCTGTCCAGTTCATCCCAAACCAGCTCGATGGGGTTTAAGTCTGGAGACTGTGCTGGCCATTCCATGATTTGAAGCCTACCATCTTGTTCTTTTCCTCGCAGGTAGTTTTGACATTACCTGGAGGTGTGTTTAGGGTCATTATCTTGCTGTAGGATGAACCCCTGACCAACCAGGCATATACCAGAGGGTATTGCATGTCGCTGCAAAATGCTGTGGTAGCCCTTTTGTTCCAGGGTGCCAGTCACTCTGTGCAAGTCGCCGACTCTGGATCCAGCAAAAGAGCCCCAGACCATCACGCTTCCTCCTCCATGTTTGACAGTTGATGTCACACACCGAGGAACCATCCTTTCACCTACTCGATGGCGTACAAAAACCCTGCGTGATGTACCAAAGATTTCAAATTTTGATTAATCGGTCCATAAGACCTTCTTCCATTCTTCAGTAGTCCACTGGCGGTGCTTCATGGCCCAGGAAAGCCTCTTTTTCTAATTTTGCCATCTTAGCAATGGCTTTCGTACTGCCACTCGACCTGTCAATCCTACAGCTCAAAGTCTTCTCTTCACAGTTGAAACTGAGACTTGCTTACTTCGACCAGTGTTAAGCTGTGCTTGAAGCTGTTGTCCTGTGAGCCGCCTATCACGCAAGCTGTTTCGTACTGCCTGTTTCGGCTTTCGAAACTGCTGTTTCGTACAGAAACTTGTCTTCTGATCCCTTTTGTGGCTTTGGGTCTGCCAGACCTCTTCCTGTCAGAGTTTCCTCCAGTTTCCAATATACTACTTCCTGCAGTGCAATAATGTCCAAATAATGCTTCAGAGGGTGTAATAACAGTCTGTTCCAATGCTGCTTTTATACAGACAGGGGGTTTGTAACCAAGTAATCAGCAGAGGTTGGGACACCTGTAGGAATTGTTTGCATCAACTTTCAAGGCTTAATTTACTTACATTGATGCAGAACAGCTGTAAGTTGTTAACCCATTACTTGATTCGTGAAGAAGGCCTTTTTTTTTTCAATATAACTGTGCAATTTACATTATTTTCCAGTTTTTGCTAACCTAAACCTTTTTTAAAATCTCGAGCAGTTCACTGCTTACCTTTGTACCATTTCAGGTTATTCACTGGACATTAAACTGCGTAAATTTCAATAACAACTGGAAAAATTGAGGCGTTCTAAAACTTTTGACCGGGAGTGTAGGTTACTCCTATTTAAAATCGTTAGAGAGGAGGGGGTCGGTGGGTGTGACCTGCTTCTCATTTTTGGTCATTTAAACCTGAAGCATCCTCGTTTGTGCAAGGCGGTCCTAAACTTTGTGAAAGCGTGTGGGAGACCCATATAGTTTTATGGATATCCCATGGGCCTCCTTTTCAATATATTTTCTTTTCAACACAGTTATGTTCAGGCGCGTGGTGTGTATAGAGCCTCGCGGCTCTGAAAACGCCATAAAACTCCAAAGAAGAAGAAGATGAGTGCATCTCTTAACTAGAACAGCACTCGGTAGAGCACATATCTCCGCCAGGTATAATGAAAGGTATCAATTAAATGACATAAAACTAGAATGGCATTCGGTGGAGCGCATTCCTCCCCCCAGCCTGAACAGTTTATGTTTCACGTCCAACTGATAGGCTGGATCTGCATTCGGACCTGAACCAAAATGTAATCGGCTTGTTCTTGTCAAGTAACCAACTCATCCACCAAGTTTTGTCATAAGTTGTCCACACTTTATTTTAAACATCATGTTATTTATTGCTTTTAGCCCTATCTTCCCCTTCTTCTTCTTCTTCTTCCTCTCTATCTCTCTATCTTCCTCTCTATCTTCCCCTTCCCCTTCTCTCCCCATCTTGTCTTCCGCTCCCTCTTTTTGTATATTTTGTTTGTCTGGTTGATTTGTTTGTGAAATAAATGTTAGCTCTTTCACGAGCCTCGATTCAGTATACAAAAAAAAACCCCCGCTAATTTCGGTCCCCTTGTGTTTTATACCTCTCCCCCTCCCCCCCCCACCCCCGCCTCCCCTTCCCACGCCTCTTGCCCCCAAGCCCTCTCCCTCCCACACTTCTCCCTGCTCTCAAATGTTGTGGTTGTGTGCTTCCCCTTCTCTCCCCATCTTGTCTTCCGCTCCCTCTTTTTGTATATTTTGTTTGTCTGGTTGATTTGTTTGTGAAATAAATGTTAGCTCTTTCACGAGCCTCGATTCAGTATACAAAAAAAAAAAAAAAAAAAAAAATCTCTCAATGGTGAAGATTCACTTAAAAATTAAATAATTATCGTATCCGAATGCATAATCAGATATTCACCAAAATCTAATCGATTAGTCCTTATCACACATACAACATCTTCACCAAGTTTCGTCCAAATCCGTCCACAACTTTTTGAGATATGCTGCTATGTATCGTTTTTTGGCCCAATCTCCCAATGGTGAGAATCACTTTAAAAATTCTAGTAGCCGGATCCGAATCCTGATCTTCACCGAAATCTAATCATTTCGTCCTTGTCATATCCACTACCTCTCTGCAAAAATTTTCCGAATCCGTCCACAACTTTTTGAGATATCTTGTCCACAAACAGACAGACAAACTGGGTCTTTTGGGTCTACGCCACTCTACGGTCAACTTAACGTAAGTCAACTTACGGCATCAATTTTTTTGTCTTTTTCGCAATGCTTATTTTTTGTAATATTTTTTGTCTTTTTCGCAAAAAAAATCACACCTTCTTTTTGACCTTCAGTTGTGTCATCCTGTCATGTTTATCAATAATTGTGGCAAAATAAAACATTTTGTCATGTCAATTCGCTTAGAATATATAAAAAGAAAATTAAAGTAAATAATATCATTTTATTCACTTTTAACCTCAAAAATAACCTTCAAAGCCAAATACGAGAGTGGCATCCACCGCATTTTATTCCCTTTTAACCTGCATTCCTTAAAGGGTATTCAGGGTATTTTTGGTCTTCAAGGGTATTTTGAGTCTTCGGGGTCTTTAAAGTATTTTGGGTCTTTAGGAGTCTTGGTGGTCTTAAGGGTCTTGGGGACTTAAAGGGTCGTCAAAGCTCTTCGGGGTGTCAATAGTCTAAAGGGTCAAAAGTTATATTCCAACAGTACGTAATTGAGAGTTCACGGACTGTTTTTTGGGGTGTTATTTTTATTTGAAGAAAACGTTTTGGTCACAAATATAAAAACATACACAACCATATACGTTTGCGTTATTATAATAAGATTAAAAAAAATAATGGTTTAATGGGATTTGTTGGGGGGGGGGGGGTATGATCCCCTGAAATAGGTATTTCCTCTCTTCTCCGAAACTACACACACAACTTTGATCACAACTTTCATCATCCATGATGTACCAATGTTTGTTCAAGACATTTTGAAAAATCGGGGTCTAAGGAGGTATACGGGGAAGTAGGGGGTGGAGGGATTGCCCCCCAAAATATGTATTTTTTGTGTTTGTTTGTTTAAAGTCTCATGATTACGTTAGTATGATTGTACATGCTGCCCTGCCTTCTAGCAAACACTGAAATTGGTTTAAAATACCGTGATACTGTTTAAAATACCTTTAGTCAGTGTAGAATACTGCTTTATTCTACCAGGTAAGCGCCCAGTGGTGTTGCCACTACTTTTTTTTTCTCCTCCAATATCCTTCTCCAATATCTCCTCCAATATCCTTCCATTCACAAATAATGAAATTCAGACTCCTTATCTAGCATGTAAACATTAGTTTTCTTTAGTCTCTGCAGCTGGTTTTCACTCAGGCCAAGGTACGTAAGCTTGGTGAGGTGGTCAAACACTCTTGGTGGGAGAGACTTGAGCTTATTGTCGGTCAGGGCTTCATGAAGTGCACGACATCCCTTACATGAAGCACCATTTTCTTTGAAAAGCCTCATACCCTGTTATATACGCATTTGCCAATTTTTTTATCACAAACACACACACACACACACACACACAACACACACACACACACACACACACACACACACACACACACACACACACACACACACACACACACACACACACACACATCTATATAAATATTTTTTTAGTATTTGTGCATTTGTACGTTATCCTTTCACAGCCAAACCATAGCAACAAGAGGCCCGAAATGTTGGATGTAAGAGCGACAGAATCTGGGCACGGTTTTAAGCCACACACACCCCACAAAATTCACCTCCTCTACCCTCAAGTAAATTGTCCATGTATTGTGCATATTCCTGAAAATCATAGAAAAAAACAGCTGGAACATTCTTCACTAAACTTTGCAAACGTGCTGGGAGTACACAGTCAGGTGGAAACAAACGCAACTCCCCACCCTTACAATGTGCTGCACAGGAAAAAATACACAAGGGATCTGGCAGAAAGTGGGCATTGAAAACGTAGAAATCTTGTCAATAATTTTGTTTGTGTGTTTTTATATGCGTTTATTTGTTACTTTTTATGGTTGAAACAACCGCCAAGAAAATCTCACCCAGCCAGGCAGCGCCGGGAATCCCCCCACCCCTTCACTCCCAGACAGCGCCGGGATATATATACAGTCACGTGAAAAAGTAAGTACACCCCATGTAAAGTTTTGACTTTTTCAACATATTTCAACACACAGCTATTTGATCTTCATTTCAACAATATTGATAGATAAAGGTGATATAATATAACAAATATTATGAAACATTTACATTTTGTAGTCCATTGTATAATTTAAATAAACATAAATGCAAATTTCGCATGTGGAAAAAGTAAGTACACCCCTCTATTTATCACTACTTCAAATACCGAAAATTAGAATCAGGTGCACCAGCTGAGGTGCAAATGATTAGAACATCGTCAGAGAGGATCTTGGAGGAACCTGTCTTATTTAAACCTCAGACATTTAGTTTGGTTTGCTCTTTGTTGTTGAAGTGTGCGGCGTCACCATGCCCAGATCAAAAGAGCTCTCTGAGGCCTTCAGAAAGAAGGTTATAGATGCCTACAAGTCTGGGAAGGGATTTAAAAAGATCTCCAAACAATTTGAAATCAATCATTCGACTGTCCGGAAGATCATCCACAAGTGGAGAAGATTCCAAACAACTGCCAACTTGTTCAGGCCAGGCCGCCCCAGCAAGTTCAGCCCAAGAGCAGACCGCAAGATGCTGAAAGAAGTCTCTAAGAACCCTAGAATGTCATCACGGGACCTACAGGTAGCTCTTGCCACTGTTGATGTCAAAGTGCATGAGTCTACCATTAGAAAGAGGCTGCACAAATTTGATCTACATGGGAGGTGTGCCAGGAGGAAACCTTTGCTGTCCAGAAAGAACATCAGGGCAAGACTAAAGTTTGCCAATGAACACCTAGGCAAAGACCAGCACTTCTGGAACAATGTGCTCTGGACAGATGAGTCAAAGGTAGAGCTATTTGGCCACAGTACCAGAAGACATCTTTGGCGAAAACCAAAGACAGCATTTGACCACAAGAACCTGATACCAACTGTAAAGCATGGTGGTGGAAATATTATGGTTTGGGGCAGCTTTGCTGCATCAGGGCCTGGGCAGCTCGCAATCATAGAATCCACTATGAATTCTTCATTGTACCAGGGGTGCTTGAGGATAATGTGAGGCCATCTGTCGGAGAGTTTAAGCTCAACCGAAGGTGGACCTTGCAACATGACAATGACCCTAAACATACCAGTAAATCCACCAAGGAATGGCTGAAGATAAAGAAATGGAGGGTTCTGGAATGGCCAAGTCAAAGCCCGGATCTAAATCCCATCGAGATGTTGTGGAGGGATTTGAAACAAGCTGTGCATGCAAGAAACCCCTCAAACATCGCACAGCTGAAATAATTCTGCATGGAGGAGTGGGCAAAAATTTCTCCCAGTCGATGTCAGAGACTGGTAGACAGTTATAAGAAATGCCTGCTTGAGGTTGTTTCTGCCAAAGGGGGCAATACCACCTATTAGAGCCATGGGTGTACTTACTTTTTCCACGTGCGAAATTTGCATTTATGTTTATTTAAATTATACAATGGACTACAAAATGTAAATGTTTCATGATATTTGTTATATTATATCACCTTTATCTATCAATATTGTTGAAATTAAGATCAAATAGCTGTGTGTTGAAATATGTTGAAAAAGTCAAAACTTTACATGGGGTGTACTTACTTTTTCATGTGACTGTATATATATATATATATATATATATATATATATATGTATTGTTATGGATTTGAGAATGGTGTTTTTTTTTTTGTGTGGTAAAATATCACCCTCCTTCCTCCAGTTGTTGTGTATAAAGGTCAAAGGTCGTTCCCGTAGTTATTTCCCATACCACACCTAGTCAGTCGCGGACAAGGGGATTAATCCCCCCTTCTTAAGGGGGAAGGCCGTCGTAGAGATCCGCAACATTTGGTGTCGGGAGCAAGATACGGACCTGAAGCGCTTAGCGCACTCAAATTACGAGTGGCCCGAGATTTTGTTTTATAAAATCCTAAATTAAAAAATCGTGCCATGGATGGTCAAGGCGACGGGATGCCGGTGGGGGAAATAGAAGAGGGGTTAGGGGTAACCCAGGACCAGAGGGAAGAAATGGAGGAGGAGAGAAATCGTGAGGTGGTTGAGGAGGTATCAGGTGCACAAAATGGCGCCCTGGCGCACGTGACCGCAGCAGCGGGCTTTGATGTGGGGGACTTCGTGGCACAATTCACCGCGATGCTGAGAATAGAGAGGGAGAAATTGGAAAACCAACTTGTGGGAATGAGGGCTGATAGTGAGCGTTTGGAAAACAGTATGGGGGCAATGAGGGACGAAGCGCGGGGTACCAGTGAACGTGTAGACAATAAATTGGAGGGGTTAGACAATAATTTTAAGGGGTTAGACAATAAGTTTAAGGGGTTAGACAATAATTTTAAGGGGTTGGACAATAAATTTGAGGGGTTAGACAACTGGATAAAAGGGGTGAAGAATGGGTTAACAGGGCTAGAAAACAGGATGGAAGACAAATTGCGGGCAATAGGGGAGCAATCTGCCCGGGAAATTAAACAAATGGGAGAGCAGATAGAGGAGGTGAAAATCGGGTTAGACACTAAATTGGATGCTCAGAGGAAGGAATTGGGACAGATGAAGGCGGCATCTACTAAAGAAATGGAGGAGATGGGGGTGGAAATAAGACGAGGTGTAAGCGAGGAGGTCTCGGGGGTACGCGAGGAGGTAAAGCGAGGTGAGAAGCGTATGGAGAAAGAGGTGAGGAATAATACGGCTAGGTTACAGGGGGGCATAGAGGACCTGACACGGGGAGTAGAGCAGCTGACGGTGGGACAAAAGCAACTAGTGGAGCAGGTAGAAAAGAACACTGCGGTACTACGAGGGTTGAAAGCGACACAAAAAGAACTCATAGCGACAAAGAGGGAATGTCAGATGGTACATGAGGGATTGACAACGAGGTTGGCCAAGGTGACGGAGGCAATAGAGAGGAAGGACCGGGAGGTAAGAACGCACATAGAAACGGTCAAGGTGGCCTTAGAGGACGAAATTGAGGAGACGCACCGGGAAATAAAAGAGGTGAAGCAAAAGTTAGAGGAAGTGGAAGAGGGGGTGAGTGAAATTAAGAAGAGACGGAGGGAAACTAAGGAGATAAAGGAGGAAGTGATGGAATATGTACAAGGTCGGTGCTCAAATCGTGATGGTGTGCTCGCTAACCAAATAAAGCGTTTGCAGGTGGCGGAGGAGGTGCGGAGACGAGGTGCCAAGGTGAGTGGCGAAATACTCGGAAATGTATATGGTGTGAGGGGAGATTCAGTCGGCTTGGGGGTTGGTTTGGACCCGGGTGTTCGTGAGAGGCCGCTGGTAAGGTGTGCGGCAGGTACAGAGTGTGAAGGAGGTGTGCGAGGAGGTCCGACTATGGGGTATGTGAGGAAAAAGTGCGCGCCGAGGAGTGAGTGTGCTGTCGAGAGTGAGTTGGTCGTAGCGCGTGTGCGGGGCGGGCACATGGAAGCGCGTAGTGGGGAGTGTTACAAGGGATGTAACGGAAGCATGCACCCCTGTGGTGAGTGTTACGGAGGGTGTAACAGGAGAGTGTGCGCAAGAGGATGCGCGAGAAAGGTGTGTAACAGAGGAGTGTATGGGTACAGAGTGCGCTGTCAAGAGTAAGGGTGAATGCGCGACCGAGTGTGGAGGTGAGAGTAGTGAGAGTGACACGGAGCACGAGTTGGTTGTAGCAGGTGAGAGAGAATGTACACCTGGAATGGAAGGATGCACACCTGGAATGGTAGAGCACGTCTGGGAATGCACACTGGAGTCAGTAGTGAGGCACGTGATTGGGTGTGTGGAGGAGAGCACACCTGTGGTTCTCAGAGAGGATGTGACCGAGGAGGGGGCGCGAAGAGGTGTGTTGGTGAGGTGTGCGAACGACTAGTGTGTGCAAAGGTGTGTGGTGGTCAGGTGTGTGACAAAGTCTGTGAGTGGAATGAGTGTACCTGGGTGTGTCAGGGAAGGTGCAATGATAAAGAGCATGGAGACAGCTGGATGTGGGAGCAAGGAACAGGCTGCGGGGTGTAAGCATGCAAGTGGAGCATCGACGCTAACCGGGTTAGCGGTTAGATCGACGTTTAGCCGAAGCGGGCCCTCGGTTCGTGCCGGGCTTCGTGTGCCGCGGGAACCAGCGGGGATCGTAACCATGGCGGTTTCGAAAGAACCGCGGTGCGGGATCCACGCCGGGCGTGATGATCCTCTGAACGGCCGCGTGCGTGCTCCGCTAGGCGGAACGGGCAGCCCGGTAAGAAGGGTCGTCACGGCAACCCTTTGTGGTTGAGGCGTTCCGGCAGGGCGAGATCGGGCCATTGGACGGCTCCGTGCCGAGATGGTGCGTGGGATCTCGGCCCGAGTAAACCTCCTTCCCTGCACCGAATGCCGGACGGATCCAACTGCCGGCACCAAACAACCCGCATTCATTGCTCGGCTTTGCGAAGCCGAGCTTTGGAAATGAATTGGCGCACCGAGAGGCTCAAGTGAGTAGACTGTGATGATGGTAATAGTGTTTTGGACCCGAAATTTTGGGATAGGGAATTGGTGATTGGTTGACATTTGATGACAAAATTGATAGTGATAGTGGGAGATGCCCGATGTGGGGGGATGGCAACTCTGCCATCCCACACAACGGGGGCAAAGGAGCACTAGTTATGGGGTTGGCAGTGAAAACTAGCCCGGGAGGGTTAGGATAAAATGGTAGGGATCTAGAGATTGACCATAGGTAACGGTAAGGTTAGGTAGCTACATTGGACAGGTAGTTGGGGACATAGAGAGGGTAGTTGGGGACATAGAGAGGGTAGTTGGGGACATAGAGAGGGTAGTTGGATGATAACGACGTGGTATGTGCTTAGTTTAAAGGGAAGACGGGGAGCACCAAGTTAGCGGGAAACCAGGTAGATTAGATGATGCCGCGTGAGTGAGTATTGATATCGGTGAAATGAGGAATTGCGGGGTAATGCTCGGGAGAGATGTGTGTGTGAGCGTGGGAAAATCTGGGTGCCTGAGGCAATGGTTTTAAGGATCGAAAGTGTATTGAGCGTGGAAGTGTATGGAGCAGTGAGTAAGGAACAATTGTGATTGCACAGGTGTGCAACTGAACAGGTGCATGGAGCAGTGTATGAGTGAGTGATGGTGATGTGTGTTGTGTTGACCAAATGGTCCAGGGAGGAAGGAGGGTGCAGGAAGCAACAGTAGGAGTGATTGCACAGGTGTGCAACTACAGGTGAATGGAGAATGGTTGTGTGGAATACATGGAGTGTGGAATATATGGAGTATGGAATGGATGGTATGGAGTGAGTATGGTGGAAACTGTGGAGTGGAGTGGATGGTGCGAAGGTGTGAATGGGGGAAGAGTGGACCCCTATCACGAATACCCGGGGAGGATAGTGTAAGAGTTAGGTAGAGGGTACAGGTAAATTGTGGTTGGATATTGGCATCTGTGGTGCGTGGTGGAAGAATGGTGATTGAATGGGTGCATTCGTGTCGTGGAAATGGCTGAGCGTGTGGCCTGTTAGTGTGTGTAGTTGGTTGAGCACTCCACCACTGTGAGGATGTCGGCCAGGTGAGGCCGCAGGTGGGCTCTGGGAGCCGGTAGAGTTGTGGATGGGGCCCGAGGATCCGGAGGACGGACCCGGGTAGCCCAGTGCCAGAGAGGGCACCGAGTGGGGAGAGCGCCAGAGGGCCTTCCCCAGTTAGATAGGTTAGGGTGAGGAGCAGGTAAGCTCGGAGGCAACTACAGTGGTGGAGGTGTGCATGTGGGTAGACCTGCTGGGAGAGCCACACGACCCAGTCCTGAAATTGTGCAAGGGCACAGGGAGTTGAATCGGGGGAGTGAGACCCCAAATTGATGAAGCACCACAGTTTGGTCAATGGGAATTTGGTTCTTAAAACCGCATAGAGTAAGTTGGCCAATGGTTTGGCAGGGAAAGACCCCGGGTAGTGTAAAGTGTATTAAAGTAATTTAGGAAGTAGTTAGGATTAAGAATCTCCTCGCACCATCTACATCCACTCACCTGGGGTGACGCTACTCCACACCATGCCAGGTTTGATTATTTTTTTGTGCAAATGTTTGGAATGTGAGACGCAACATGACGTGGGTGTGACATTGTGCCTTGTGTTCCATCTCTCCCTCCTTATGAGGATTTATGATGAGTTGGTGATGGCAAATTTTGGTTGGAGGGATTGTGGGGACGAATTTGGTATAGGGGAAATACGGGGAAGACGTGACGGTAGTGACGAATTTGTAAATGTGTAGAGTTTTGTAAATATGGGGTAAGGGCAAGGGTAGAGTAGGTAACAGGGGGGGTGATGTACGGTAGGGACGAGCTTTTCTCCGCTCAGTCTCCAAACACACCTCACCTTGCATTGCCTTGTTTGATGTGTACCATTGGGACCTTACCCCTCGCTCACCTGTCTTCTTCCCCCCCCCCCCCCCCTTTTGTCTCCCACCCGAGGACTGTGCGCCACTGGGCGCCGAGGGGAGTGTGCGGGAGTCCGCCATTGTGTGCCAGAGCTCTCGCAACCACAGCTGTCTGCATCGATGCACCACGTATGGACCACATGTCTGTGGCTGAGCACCACTTATGGACCCCATGGGTTGGGGCATGGCCCCTCTGCTGGAACCGGCCATGAAGGCCCCAGATCTTGCTGGCGGACCGTGGTCACAGGGCACCTATGCCACACAGGTGAACCACCCCTAGTCGGCCCTGTGGGCCATAAAGAACAATGGACACGTTTTGTGCTTGCTTTTATTATTGCAAATAGGCCGCCAGCAAAGAAGAAAGACAACATCGGGAGGAGAACAATAGCCAGCAGAGGGAGCCGAAGAGCAAGACACCACCAGGGGTTTGTTGGGTTTATTTTTACTAGGGCATGCCCGTACTATATATATATCTAAAATTATATCCCCCCCCCCCTCTATTTACATGAAATGGTTTGGTCCTTTCGCAAAGCCAAAGCGAACGGCTTGCGAGTACGGTGACAATCCCCCCCCCCCTCTATTTACATGAAATGGTTTGGTCCAAAGCGAACGGCTTGCGAGTACGGTGACAATCCCCCCCCTCTATTTACATGAAATGGTTTGGTCCAAAGCGAACGGCTTGCGGAGTTTGGTAAAGAAATCGCCATAGCGTGCACAAACGCGCAGGAAAGCGAAAGAATCGCAAATTAGTTTTAATTAGTTTTAAAACATAGTTTAACGCCAACATAGTTTGCCAACGTGAAATAAATGAATACGCTCTCAAATGTGCCGTCCGAGGCAGAGTCTGTTCGCCACGTTCGGCACACGTGATAGCTCGCTGCTCTCTGATTGGTTGAATCGTTTTTTGGACATAGCTCGGTAACTACTTCTCCGATTAATATGAAACCTTGAAAAGGCACATCCTCAGGTCCCCAGCAATATACCTGGCAAGTTTAAAGTATATCGGACCCGTGGTTGTCGAGAAACAGCGGTCACAGACACACAGACACACAGACATACACACAGACATACACACAGAGATTACTGGAATTATAGATAGATTATGAACTATGGTGACTGTGCACCGATTGGTGCTTGATGGTGTTTTTGGTGTTTTGGTGCGTTTTTGGTGCTTTCTGGTGCGTCGATGCAGCACAGGCTGTCTCCCCCCCCCCCCCCCCCCCCAAAAGAACAATCGCAGGTCCTGGGTTGC